>NC_135371.1:84022803-84325833 GCF_049243985.1 Paroedura picta
AATTCCTCAATATCAGAATTACATTAGGTACCGAAGGCTGGGCTGAAGTACTTCCAGGGGGGTATGTTATGCAAACTTAGCATTTTATTCTGGTTAGACCTTGTGAAATGGCAGGAATAGTTTATGGATGGAGGCCGTTTCATGTTCATCAGATAAAGTCTTGTGTGGTTAGTTGTTCCACATATGGAATCACTTCCAATAAAATGTGACCTAGGGAGTCTAACTTGCTCCAATTGTACCTGTGAGGAACCAAGAACAAACTCTTCCTTCCCAGCTCCTATTCATTCATTCATTCATTCATTCATTCATTCATTCATTCATTCATTCATTGTGGGGCTTCCTGTCAGCTTTGTCACATGGCTGGTTGTCAAAAGTCCAGCTGTCAGTGACTTCCTGACTCTTGAAGTGCCTGCTGCCATTGACCAGGTGGGTGGTATGTGGATCTTTACAGGGTGCATCTGCGGTCCACTGGGCCTAGCTTGACAAGAAGGAATGGGATCTGGCATTGTCCAAACCATGTTGTGCTTGTTGAGGTGGAGATTGAAAGATTAGTTAAGATGTTGGTTTTTATAAGCCAGGAGACTTAAAATAGGCTGTTTTTAAAGTTATTGGGGGGGGGGGGTTTCTTACTGACAAGCTTACCAGGAAGAGGGGATATAAGAGTCTGTTGTTCCTTTAGTTCAGACTTTCTTAACGTTTTTACCATTGAGAAACCCCTGAAATATTCTCCAGGCTTTGAGAAACCCCAGAAGTGGTGCGATCATGCAGAATATGGTTAGGAAGCATAGCTGTGTACTTGTCCACTCAGGGCCCCACGCCTTCCCACCCCCTCCAGGCCCATCATTGGCCATTTTAAGGAGGGTGAAATATATGGTCATATATAACCCAATAAATGTTTAACAATTTTTTAAAATATATCCAAAATTAGCTCCCACCCATTTGGTAAACCTTTCCAGGACTGTCAAGAAGTTTCAGGATTTCACTTACAGATCTGTAAAAAATAAGGAGGGACAGAGCCACAAATCTCCATCAGTCTGTCTTAATGAGAATACACTATAGAAAGTAGAGTGGAACACAATCTTAACCATTAGTGGCTCTGTAATATTGTAGAAGAGCCACTAAGGGTGGAGCGGTGTCCGGAACATGTCTGGCTCCACGGGCCAAGCTGGGCACAACCAGGTTAGGCCAGCCCTTGGAGCGCCCTGCTCCCAGGAGCTGGCCGTGAAGCACATTGGACTGTGCAGCCCTGCCCTGCCTGCTGCTCCACCTGCCTGGCGGTGGTAGCAAGGCCAGTGGTGGCAGCCAGGACGAGAACCACCAGTCCCAAGGCCGCCACATGCTCACCCTGGCACCTTTGGACTCTATGGACAGAAGCAGGGAGGGGTAGCCGCTCTGCACCTTGCAGAGCCAGCCTCCCCACCCAACCATTCCCGTACTAGTGCCTGCTGCATTTTAAACTGCAGCAGGCTTTTTGCCTAGTCTTTAGAATAAAATATTATTGTTGTTGTAGGGTCCGTAGCTCGGGAAATTGGGAAAAGTGGATTCCCCCTAAAAAAACCGCTACACTTCTGAGCACAAGCTGCAACACATCAGCGAAAGACATGTGCGTTCCCAATGTAGCGGTAGAAAGAATGTCCCTCCCCCGCTCTCGCCCCTGAACTTTTTTCCTCTTAGATCGTGGAAAGCAACGAACGAGCGAAGCTTCTGCAGCTAAAGTCCATCCACAGAAGTGCTTAAGAATAAAACAAAGCTCCCTAATGCAAGTGTCTTTAAAGGTCCCAAGCACAATACAGCCCCCTGCTCGACACTGCCCATAATTTCGGCCACAAATCGCGCCCATTGGGGGGGGGATTTGTTTTTTACTTGAAGAGCATGTAAATGATTAAGCTCCTACACCAGCAAAAAAGGTCTTTCTGAGACAATGAATGAACACATATTCCTTGCTACGAATGAACACATATTCGTTGCTACTGGGGCTTCAGCTTTAAAAAAAAACAGTTCTTGGAAAGGGGCTTTTCGGGAGCAGTTCTGTTTGATTAATGGCCAGGGGCGGGAAGAAGCATGGATTAATATTGCTTCCTTCGTTGCAATTCCAGCAAGACCAGAAACATGTGGGGAATGAATACAACGCTACTGGGACTTCAACATTCCACTAGAATTAAAGGTATGTGGAATTATGAAATTCCACTATTAAGTATAGTGTTTCTGCATACTACAAACATTCAGCAAAATTGGTCCTTGTGCGGAAAGCCTCTCAGTTTTAATACTCCCTCAACTGCACTGTCAACAAATGTTTGGAAGTAGTTTTGTCACTGCGATGATCACTATATTTGTACTGGTCCATCAGCTAACAAATCATAGGAAAAGGTGGCATTAAATTTAGTTCCCTTAAAACAGTAACAACGTCTGGAAGCAATAGGCATTCTTTGAGTCTATTTTGACTGCATCCATGCCATTATTTATTCTTTCTCTGTTAATGTCTATAGCCCATGTCTATTACAGGGCTTGTGTTAATGCTTGCTTTATAATCTCTTGCAACTGCTCATGTCTTCCCTTTCACCTTATGAAAGCCATTTCATAATACTACTGGGTATTGCACAGATTTGCAAAAGCTCTTATTGGGTGCAAATGTGCTTGCTCATGTAGTATCTTTAAACCGCTCCTGCAGACCGGAATAAATAAAAGGGTAAGGGCTGTTGGGTAGGAGTTAGGGTGGGTTCTCTCCGGGATAAAAACTCGCAAAGCGGCTCCTGATTGGGTCCTCCGACTGTCCATCCAGGGCCAAGCCACCATGGCTCCCCATTGCCGGCTTGGCCCGGCCCTGCCCAGCTGCCAGAGGACTCACTGCGCCGAAGGACAAGCAGCCTTACAATGCAGTGATTCCTCACGGCACCATCCCCTCGCCCTAGTGAAAAGGAGTAGGGACGCCGCGTCGACGCTACTTTCCCGCCCCCCACAAATGCTTGCTAACACTCCCTACTACCTCCCTCAGCCCACAAACCCCTTCCCGCCACGCTGCCGCTTGCTACACTACACGCGCGCGCACACACAGCCCTTGGAGACTACCCTCCCTCGCCCCCAATACCCCTTCCCGCGTCGCCGCCGCTGCCTATGCTACACACACATACACACAGACACACTCCCACCCATCCATTGAACCATCACCCCCTTTTGCCCATCAGACCCCTTCCCGCCATGCCGCCATGCCAACACACACCGACAGCCACAGAACCCATTCCGCTCCACCACCGTCCTCAATTGCCACTCACCCCACGCTTCCTGACCTTTCCCTTCTCCTCTGCTGCTCCGCCCCTTCCCGGACATCCCTCCAGCGCTGCGGCTAGGCCGTGCAGCCCATACGGGCCCAGCCACAGCGCTAGACTGAGCCAGGCATGCGTGGAATCTTACGCATGCCTGGTTCCCCTGCCCAGCCCCCTGCCCCAGGATCACCACACCCCCTCCACCACACATGCACAGCCTGCCGCGCATGCGTTTCCCCTTTCCTCGTCGCCCGCACCGCACCCCCAACCCCTCCGACAAGCCACAGGACTCGCCGCGCTGCTAGAGCAGTTATGGTTCCCCCCAAACGCCCTACGTGCTCTGCTGCCCGCCGCCGGACCAACCCGTTCCCACCCAGCGCCCTCCACCCACCCCTCCCTAGCACCGCCGGGCACCCTCCCCGACCCTCTACTCCTTTGCCCATTATTATAAATGGGCTTTATTTCTAGTACATTTATATCCAGAGTTCATTCAAATTGACACATTTCTTACTATAGCAAATAAAATGCTTGGAACAAAAAAAGCCAGGGGGGGGCATGCCCCTTAACTACACTTATATAGCAATTTGTTGAGTCAGAACATTACAAAGATGCTAATATCCCTAGCTCTTTGTGCAAAAACATTAATACCCTCAAATTGCTACCATCTTAATCACTCTGGCCACGTTTCAGAGAACTACTTTCAGTTGCATCTTTGTATGTATCTAGAAGAAGAAGAAGAAGAGTTGGCTCTTATACGCTGCTTTTCTCTACCCGAAGGAGGCTCAAAGCGGCTTACAGTCACCTTCCCTTTCCTCTCCCCACAACAGACACCCTGTGAGGTAGGTGAGGCTGAGAGAGCCCTGATATCACTGCTCGGTCAGAACAGCTTTATCAGTGCTGTGGTGAGCCCAAGGTCACCCAGCTGGCTGCATGTGGAAGAGGAGCGGGAAATCAAACCCAGTTTGCAGGATTAGAAGTCAGCACTCCTAACCACTACACCAAGCTGGCTCTAGTGGGAATTTGGATTTTGTTTTCTTTGAACAACAGACCTTAGTGTGCTGTTTCACGAATTGTTTTCCAAAAGTTGGTTTACTATGGGGAACAGGGGGCAGTTTTTTAAAGAAACAAGTTATTTAGAAGAGCAAATGGTGTAACTTTCCGATTTGGGCACCCCTTAAAATCCTTTTAAAATAAAATTGCTGTTCAGGACAGAGTGTTCAGGACAAATTTATGTAGCTCAAACAGTTATGGTTGGTGATGACATCTACAAATTTGACCGATTGTCACTCATATTAGAATGATAAAGCCTTTAGTTTTGTTACACTATTGTATTTTTTCCCTATCACAACTGAAAGGCAGGACAATGAGAAGCAGATTTAACATTTGCATTTGTGACAGTGTTGCCACCACTAACTGCCACCCCCATGAGTTTGGCATTCTAAATATTTATTTGGATGATTGCCACTTTGCTACTGAGCTATTTGAGGAGTATTCCAAGAGTTTCTTCAGAATCCTAAGTACAAGAATATGACTTGCTTTGAGGAATGTTCAGAGTTGCACAATATCAGTGGGATGGGGGAGGGGGAGGATAGTGCATTTTTAAAAAGAGTAAGTCTACTGAAGTCTGCAGGCTTCAAAAATTTGAATTGTTTTGGATGACTCTGTAAGACACCCAATATTTTAAGAAGTGGAATAAAATGTTCTTAATTCTAACCTCTGTGTCATACCTGCATATGAAAAAACTGCTTTAATTTAGGATCTTGTTTCCGTAGCTTGAAAACATAGTTCTTGTATTAAATCTTTAAAAGGGCTTGCTGGCTACAGCACTCTTACTCTAATTAATTTGAAGTTCTCTTTGGTAGAGCATTGCTTTGCACAAGATGGATAATGCTTTCATATAGGAAATTGAATAGAGAGTCATGTATATGTCTCTTTCATTACTTGCACAGAGCCTATGAAGCCCTGAGAGTGCTAATTACATGCAATGTACAGAACTTCTTCAACCACAGCAGTAGCCACACAGGAACTTAATCTTGTGAGAAATAACCCTGAGATCCTGAGTGGGCAATTATTTGCATCTTGTTGAGCTAGTGAATTATACCTTAGAGCATCTTAGCCTCCAGTGTGGTTGGGTGTGTGTGTGATGATCTATTGATAAATTGGAAATAAGATTGAAATAATTTGAAAATTAATGGTTTCTGTTTCTTGTGGATTAACTTGGTTATACAGTTATCATAAGGAGAGATAACTGAAATCTCTCTTAACATGAAGTTTGCCTTCACGTAAGTGCTTTAATGCTAATTTCCCATGGAAAAACAAATGAAAAATGCTCCTCCTGTAGGAAAGATTTGTGGGTAGGATACAACATTTCTGCTGACTTTTTATTGATCTTTGCTGAAAAATCCACATGAACTACAAAATTAAACTGTAATTGTGCAAGAAACTCTGCCTATGGGGATTTTGGAGTAGTTCCCCTCTAAGTCCTTTCAGGTTTTCGGAAAACATTATTTTATATTGATTTTACTATTTAATGACACTGTCAGTTCAAAAAATGTGACTAAAAATAATAGAATAGCTATATATACTGGAAATAATATTTATGTTTTTGCGCTTTATTCACACATATTTAATACTTAGCTGTATAAATATTTGCGCAGAGCCCTCCTGGGCGGAACCTGTTTGGCCTCTGCTTCTGGTCCCCTGGAACATTACGGGCAAATCAGGATGCCCTGATTGGGCCAGACCTGCTTACACCCACTCCCAACAAACCGGACAAGGAGAACTCTGAGGCACTCATCACCATTCACAGCCTGGACCCCCTGGGAAAGGAGGTTGGCATCTCTTCCCTTCCCCCAACCTCCAGAAGGCGCACCACACCATTTCCCAGCCTCGGTGCACCAGCCTGGGGCAGGGGGGCCGGTGAGTCCGCCAGCCCTCCCTTTTGCCCCGGAAATACTTGCTGAGCCCGAGAATGGAGTCCCCACCAACCCTTCCTGCCTGGCCTCAAAAGGCCTGCCGCAGCCTCTCCAGGCTTTGGCGGACCTGCCTGGAGGTGGGGGGGATGGACATCCCACCAGCATTCCCTTCTGCCCTAAAAAGGGCCGGCGAGGCCTGGAGAGGCTGTGTTGGGCCTTTTTGAGAGTGGGGAGAGAGGAGGGGAGTCCCCTCCAGTGTTCTCTCCCGGCCTGAAAAGGCCTACTGTAGCCTCTCCAGGCCTTGGTGGGCCTGCCCAGAGGGGGGAAGGGAGGGAAGGCTAGCACCCATTGTATTTTAAAGTATAATGGGCTTTTTCCTAGTTTTTACATAATGTAAGAAAGACCAACATTTCACATCCTATGCATTGTCAAACAATATCTGTATACAGGTTTATCTGCTAGTGTGCGGTATAATGCAGTAGTGTGAAGTGCTTTTAGTCAGACCCATAGACAATAGAGCCAACTTGGTTCAATATGTAGTGCAGCCTTTCTCAACTTTTTAATTGTTGAGAACCACCTGAAGTGTTGTGATCATGCAGAATATAGTTGAGAAGCATAGCTGTGTACACACCCACCTGGGGCCCTTCTCCTTCCCATCCCCCCGGCTCATCATTGGCTATCGGGGGGGGGGGTACCGACATGACCATATATGGTCATATCACCTGACACATGTTTAACACATTTTTAAGAATATATTAAAAATGTATTGACTCCTACCAATTTAGGAAACCCTTCCAGGGGCATTAAAAAACAAACAAACAGGGTTTCATAAGACCCTGGTTGAGAAAGCCTGATCTAGTATGTATATTTGATGTGAATGTAAGATCAAATCCTCTCCCAGGAGGGCTTCTCACTTTACCTGGCTATTGTGTTTACTAACTGTACACCAATCTTGCTTACTGAAAAAATGTCCACTGAGTATCCCATACTGAGGAGATAAAAGCAGCCCAGGGGTAGCCTTTTCATCAGGATAGGAACAGAATAGAAGAGGGTGCCTTTCTCTCCCTTGTGGGAAAAAACCTCCAAGTGGCTATATTCAGAAGAGAAAAGTGAGATTTTAAAAAATCATGGAACTAACTATGATGTAACATTTTATTATAAAAGAAACTTGAGGAATAAAATTGAAAGAGAAATTGCTGTGTTGCAAGTTATTACAATACTCAAAACCAGTGGAATCTCCAGAATTAAATAGGGATATTAGTTTATTATCTTACTACATATGCTAACTTTTCATCTGTTTTCCTAATAGTTCCCAGAAGGGTTATACATACTCTCCATTTTATTTTCTTTCCAATTTGGCAAAAAAGAATTGAATAGAGAGTTGTAATGTAATGTAATGAATGACAGAATGTAATGCAATTTAGAATGGGAGATTGAAATTTAATTCTCCTTCAGTGGGGCCAAACTCATCCAGAGTGGTTAGGTCATGCCCCTGCTTGCTCAGGTAGGGCATTTGTAATGCAAAATATTTCCAGTAGCCCATCTAGTGACCAGGAGCCTGACCCTCCAGTCTGGATTGCCCTACTGTTCAGGTAGGAGATCCCAAGCCCTGCTCTTGATCTGTTCATCAAACTGCAAAATCAAGCCTGAAACTTACCAGGCAGAGATCCGAATATGTTACAAGCCAGAAAATAAGAACACAGAGTATTTCCACAGCTACGAGTTCTATTCTTGAAGGAACTGAGTCTTTCCCCATGGTCCCAGAAGGGCAGGAGAGGTCCAGAGCTGCGGAGGTGGACAGGAGTTCTGTGGAATGGTCGAGAGCTCCAGGCTACTGCTCCTCTGAGAATCCTGCGGGTTGGAAAACCGACACACGGGCAAAGCCCCTACCAACCGTCACTGGAAAATTCGGCACCAAGGAGAACAGGGCTCCCTCCAAGAAGAGGGGGTGTGCTGCAACCAAAACCTCCAGCACTGGCAACCCTACACCCATGCTACTGGCGAAAAGGGTCAAGAAGCAGCTACAGCTGACTGGAGCCAGCCTGGACTGTGGTGCAAATAATCCCAGAGCTCTGGGATGTGTGCTAACAAAGGAATGTGACCACACACCCAGAACTCTGCGCCAGTCCAGAGGAGCATCGAGGGAGTCATACGGTTCCAATGAGCCCCATGGGTGAGCTAAGACCTTCACTCCCGCATTCCCACTCATGGTCCCTGGCCAGGATTACGGCATAGACATCCCGGAGCTATGGGAGCAAGTTCCAGTAAGTCGTGGCCATAATCCCCATTCGGAGAAGCACCACAGTTCCAAGATGGTACCACCAACATGCATCACCAATATGGTGCCTCCCTCCCTTGGGTCCCCAGATTCTGGAATGGCTGTTAATTAGTGTGACTGGGAGGACTCTGGACTTGGCACCAGCCCGAGTGGCTACAGTGGTCCCTCTCAAGGAAGGGTGGGAGAGAAGATGAGTTGGCATGCATTTTGAACGGTATGTGCAAGTGAAGGAGGATGAGGTGGAACAAATGGAGGCTTCCATGAACTATAATGAGCCACAATCCCAGAAAGGGGCCTCCCATACGATAGGCCTGCACTAGGAGGACATGGACTCCAACTCTCATGATTTGGACTTCTCTGAGAAAGAGGATGCCAGGCTCACACAAATCAAGGGAAGGCCCCACTTGCTCCTAGGCAGCACTCTCAACCTCTAGGACATGGGCCTACAGCCCACACATGCACAGTGAGATATATTCTGCAACATCCACGTTGGAAGTGTGTCAAAAAAAGGAGATATCTCAGGGGTGGAAGCCATTACACCCTAAGCATCTGCTAGGCTATTCCAACAACGCATCCTATCTAAGGTGATTTCCACTCTCAAGCATGAGATGGAGTTTAGGAAGAAACCCCGATCCAAGGCTTCTGCCAGTTTGGATATGTGAGGCTTCAAAATGCCTCACCCAATACACCAGTTTCTGGATATCTTTGATGACATCCTGTAGGCGAATTTGGCCATCCTGGGCGTCGGGAATTCCCTCACCTCCATTTCCAAGTGCCTCTACACTCTAAATGACGAGACAATAGAGGACCTAGAAATCCCCCTTGTTGATGCGCCTGTGGTGGCACTACACTCAGGTGACATTCTAGCAGAAGGTGGGGACAATCTCATCAAGGACTCAGTGGACAACAAGAATGAACATGCACACAAGAAAAATTACAAGGCATCATCCATGGGAATTTAGAGCTTTGGCAGCCTTATTCAACTTCACTAGGACAATAGTAATTTGAACCAATAACGTGCTAAAATCCCCAAATTTTGCTAACCCGTCAGCAAGACCATCAGTTGTGAAGATCATGTGGCGGATGCTTACCAGAAGGCAATATTATTCCGTGCTAGAGCTCAGGTGGCCAATGTGATGATCCACCACAATATCTGGCTTAAGCACTGGAGGGTCGACCACACCTCCAAGAACACACTATCCAAAATTTTCTGGCTGCCTGCTTTTTGGTGATGGACAAGGTTGTAGTGGAGACTAAAGAGAAAAAGGGAGCCATGCTGGCTACTTCAGCCTCCACCCGCGACAGGGACAATAGATACAGACAGCAATCTTTTCGTCCCTACCATGCGTCAGGAAGACCCAGAGACTCCAGGGATTCTACAAATCTCCGCACTTCGAAGTTCAGGCCATGGCTCACTCCATGCCAACCACAACCCTTCAGACAAGAAAAAGGTCAGCAGGTCAGGAAGCACACCACCTGACTCTGATTGGGGGGCAGGCTCCGCTTCTTCCAGGAAGCATGGAGCTGCTCCACCACAGACAAGTGGGTCCTGGAAATAATGACTATGGATTACTGCACAGAACTTACATCCAGCCCCCCAAACATCTTTGTCTGGTCCTCTGGCTCCAAGTCTTCAAATAGAAAGAAAGAACATTTGCAAACCATACAACATCTGGCCAACATAGGGTCCATCAAGGAAATCCTGCAGAACCAGAGATTCTCTGGAGTCTACTTAGTCCTCTTTGTCGTCCCAAAATAATCCGGAGGCTGGTGTGCGGTACTGAGTCTTTGAGGCCTTAACCAATGGGTGAGAAAAAGGTGATTTCTCATGGAATCACTGAGGCATATCCTTCAGACCCTGCAGCAAGGAGATCTACTGACATCCATCAACCTCTGCAAGGACTATCTCCATGTACCCAGACTCCAGAAGATACTTCCGCTTCTGTCACCAAGGGAGACACTTCCAGCACTGTTGTGCAACATGGCAATGTTGTTTGGCCTCTGCTTGGCACACAGGGTATTCATCAAGGTCATGGTGGCCCTGATCATGAAGCTGTGTCAGAGTGGTACCCACATCTACCCATTTTTAGATGATCTGCTTCTTCAGGCCAGGAACAGAACATCAGCAGAAGCAAGCACCCAACACACTATTCATTTTTTATTTATTTATTATTAGATTTCTATACCGCCGCTCGCCGTAGCCTCACGGCGGTTTACACATACAATTCTAAAACAATAAGTTTCACTTTTCTACAAGAACATGGCTTCTTAATAAACAAGAGCCAAAGCCACCTGACAGCAACTGAAGACATAGCAATCTGGGAACACGATTGTGCACTCGCCTGACGAAAGTCTTCCGGCCGGATGATAAGCAAAGTCTGAAACAATGTGACAGGCATTTGGAAAGCAGGACCACTGACCTTATGCACCTGGCTGCGATCCACGGTCTCATGCTCTCCACAATAGACATGGGCGCACTTCTACTCCAGACCACTGCAGTGGATGCTCTTTCCCTTTCAACATCATATTATGAGACAATGGAACAAGACTCTAATCTTACCCAACTCCATGGAGAAAGAACTAATTTGGTGGACCCGAACCCTGTCAGAAAACCTCCAAAGAGGGATACAGTTCAATCGAGCAAATCAAGTCATTGTCACAATGGATGCAAGCCAAAGAGGCTGGGGCACCCATTGCCAGGGTCAGACAGCTCAAGGGTGGTTGTTCCTAGATGATAAGAATTCCACAGCATCAATTGGATGGAGATTTGGGCAGTACGACGCACTCACCAACATTTCCAAACAATACTTCATGGCACACATGCTTTGGTCTGCACAGACATCATAATCACAAAAGCACACATCAACAGGCAAGGTGGGATGAAGTCCCATTCCCTGTACCTGTGGGAACAAATGACATGTCCGTGAATACCATCGCTCCTATTAAAAAAGACTATCAAGATCTGGGGAAGATGCTCAAGCAAATGGGGGCACAAGTGGTATTCTCTTCAATCTTGCCTGTCAAGGGAAGAGGAATGCGTCGGGAGAGGAAGATAATGGAGGTGAATCACTGGCTGCGTAGTTGGTGCTGGCAGGAGAGATTTGGTTTCTGGGACCATGGGATAGGCTTTCTTGAGGAAGGCCTACTAGCACCTGATGGACTGCATTTATCGACACTGGGGAAGAATGTGCTTGGCAGGACCTTGGGGAGATTCATCAGGAGAGCTTTAAACTGAAGCCACAAGGGGAAGGAGACGATCAACATAGGGAGTGTAAGGAAGGAGATGGATCGGAGGCAGCCCAACCGGCAAGGCCAGCTCATAGGGAACCAAAAGTAAGAGGATTCAAATGCCTTTATACTAACGCCCGAAGCATGGGCAATAAGAAGGAAGAGCTGGAACTTCTCATGCTGATGGAAAGGTATGATCTAGTAGGCATCACAGAAACTTGGTGGAATGATTCTCATGACTGGAATGTAATAGTGGATGGATATGAACTGTTCAGAAAAAACAGAATAGATTGAAGAGGTGGAGGAGTAGCACTGTATGAAAGGAAAGGGATTACCTGTCAGGAAATTCTAGTGAAGGAGAGTATATCTACAATGGAAAGCATCTGGGTGAAAATAAGCGAGGGGAAAACAAACAGTGTGGTTGTTGGTGTCTGCTACCGACCGCCTGACCAATGGGAGGATGTGGATGCTACACTTTGTGAGCAGCTTGAGAAAATATCCAAGCGGCAGGACTTTGCCATCATGGGTGACTTCAATTTCCCAGATGTGTGCTGGGAAAAAAACTCTGCGAAGCGTCCTCAGTCATGCAACTTTCTGACCTGCCTGGCTGACAATTTACTTTATCAAATAGTAGAGGAACCCACAAGAGATTCATCCATACTGGACTTAATACTGACCAACAGGCAAGAGTTGGTGGATGAGGTGAAGGAGGTGGGGACCCTAGGGGGAAGTGACAATGTCCTCATAGAATTTCTTTAGAGATGGGGAGGCAAGGAAGGTTGTAGCCAGACGCGGATGTTGGATTTTCGTAGGGCAAACTTTAATAAACTCAGAGACATGATGAGTGTCATACCATGGACGAGAATGCTGGAAGGGAAGGGAGCATGTGAAGGGTGGGCGCTACTCAAACAAGAGCTATTGCATGCACAATCAATGACTATCCCAGAAAGTAGAAAACACTGCAGGAGCTCTAAGAAGCCTATGTGGATGAACAGAGAACTTCAAGAGGAACTAAGAAAGAAAAGGAAAATGTTCGGGAAATGGAGGGAAGGACAGAGCTCTAAAGAAGAGTACCTACAGGTTACTAGGCACTGTAGATCAATTATCAGAAAGGCCAAAGCTGAAAGTGAGCTAAGATTGGCCAGGGAAGCCCATTGTAACAAGAAAAGATTTTTCAGTTATGTGAGGAGCAAACGTAAAGTAAAGGAAGCAATAGGCCCACTGTTGGGTGCGGATGGACAAACTCTAATGGAAGATGCAGAGAAAGCAGAAAGGCTTAGTGCCTATTTTACATCTGTTTTTTCCCACAGGTCAAAGTGTTTAGGCACATCTAGAGATGGCCATAGCCAAAGGACAGTGTCTGGGTGGCAGGTTAACATGGATAGAGAGGTTGTCAAGAGGCATTTAGCTGCACTGGATGAGTTCAAATTCCCTGGTCCGGATGAAATGCACCCGAGAGTACTCAAAGAACTTTCCAGAGAACTTGCACAGCCCTTGTCCATCATCTTCGGAACCTCTTTAAGGACTGGAGAAGTCCCGGAGGACTGGAAGAGAGCAAATGTTATTCTGATCTTCAAAAAAGGGAGGAAGGATGACCCGGGAAACTACAGACCAGTGAGTCTGACCTCTGTTGTGGGGAAGATAATGGAGCAGATATTAAAGGGAGCGATCTGCAAACATCTGGAAGACAATTTGGTGATCCAAGGAAGTCAGCATGGATTTGTCTCCAACAGGTCCTGCCAGACCAACCTGGTTTCCTTTTTTGACCAAGTAACAGGTTTGCTGGATCGGGGAAATTCGGTTGATGTCATTTACTTGGATTTTAGTAAAGCTTTTGACAAGGTTCCCCATGATGTTCTGATGGATAAATTGAAGGACTGCAATCTGGATTTTCAGATAGTCAGGTGGATAGGGAATTGGTTAGAGAACCGCACTCAAAGAGTTGTTGTCAATGGTGTTTCATCAGACTGGAGAGAGGTGAGTAGCGGGGTACCTCAGGGCTCGGTGCTTGGCCCGGTACTTTTTAACATATTTATTAATGATCTAGATGAGGGGGTGGAGGGACTACTCATCAAGTTTGCAGATGACACCAAATTGGGAGGACTGGCAAATACTCCGGAAGATAGAGACAGAGTTCAACGAGATCTGAACACAATGGAAAAATGGGCAAATGAGAACAAGATGCAATTTAATAAAGATAAGTGTAAAGTTCTGCATCTGGGTCAGAAAAATGAAAAGCATGCCTACTGGATGGGGGATACGCTTCTAGGTAACACTGTGTGTGAACGAGACCTTGGGGTACTTGTGGATTGTAAACTAAACATGAGCAGGCAGTGTGATGCAGCGGTAAAAAAGGCAAATGCCATTTTGGGCTGTATCAACAGAGGCATCACATCAAAATCACAAGATGTCATAGTCCCATTGTATACGGCACTGGTCACACCACACTTGGAGTACTGTGTGCAGTTCTGGAGGCCTCACTTCAAGAAGGACGTAGATAAAATTGAAAGGGTACAGAGGAGAGCGACGAAGATGATCTGGGGCCAAGGGACCAAGCCCTATGAAGATAGGTTGAGGGAATTGGGAATGTTCAGCTTGGAGAAAAGGAGGTTGAGAGGGGACATGATAGCCCTCTTTAAGTATTTGAAAGGTTGTCACTTGGAGGAGGGCAGGATGCTGTTTCTGTTGGCTGCAGAGGAGAGGACACGCAGTAATGGGTTTAAACTTCAAGGAAAACGATATAGGCTAGATATCAGGAAAAGGTTTTTCACAGTCAGAGTAGTTCAGCAGTGGAATAGGCTGCCTAAGGAGGTGGTGAGCTCCCCCTCACTGGCAGTCTTCAAGCAAAGGTTGGATACACACTTTTCTTGGATGCTTTAGGATGCTTAGGGCTAATCCTGCGTTGAGCAGGGGGTTGGACTAGATGGCCTGTATGGCCCCTTCCAACTCTATGATTCTATGATTCTATCTTACATCTGTTCTTTCCCACAGGTCAAAGGGTTTAGACACATCTAGAGATAGCAGTAGCCAAAGGATAGAGTCTGGGTGGCAGGTTGACATGGACAGAGAGGTTGTTGAGAGGCATTTAGCTGTACTGGATGAGTTCAAATCCCCTGGGCCAGATGAAATGCACCTGAGAGTGTTCAAAGAACTTTCCGGAGAACTTGCACAACCCTTGTCCATCATCTTCGGGACTGATGTCCCGGAGGACTGGAAGAGAGCAAATGTTATTCCGATCTTCAAAAAAGGGAGGAAGGAAGACCCAGGAAACTACAGACCAGTGAGTCTGACCTTTGTTGTGGGGAAGATAATGGAGCAGATATTAAAGGGAGCGATCTGCAAACATCTGGAGCACAATTTGGTGATCCAAGGAAGTCAGCATGGATTTGTCTCCAACACGTCTGTCAGACCAACCTGGTTTCCTTTTTTGACCAAGTAACAGGTTTGCTGGATCGTGGAAATTCGGTTGATGTTGTTTACTTGGATTTTAGTAAAGCTTTTGATAAGGTTCCCCATGATGTTCTGATGGATAAATTGAAGGACTGCAATCTGGATTTTCAGATAGTCAGGTGGATAGGGAATTGGTTAGAGAACTGCACTCAAAGAGTCGTTGTCAATGGTGTTTCATCAGACTGGAGGGTGGTGAGTAGTGGGGTACCTCAGTGCTCGGCCTGGTACTTTTTAACATTTATTAATGATCTAGATGAGGGGGTGGAGGGACTACTCATCAAGTTTGCAGATGACACCAAATTGGGAGGACTGGCAAATACTCCAGAAGATAGAGACAGAGTTCAATGAGATCTGAACACAATGGAAAAATGGGCCAATGAGAACAAAATGCAATTTAATAAAGATAAGTGTAAAGTTCTGCATCTGGGTCAGAAAAATGAAAAGCATGCCTACTGGAGGGTACAGAGGAGAGCTACAAGGATGATCTGGGGCCAAGGGACCAAGCCCTATGAAGATAGGTTGAAGGACTTGGGAATGTTCAGTCTGGAGAAAAGGAGGTTGAGAGGGGACATGATAGCCCTCTTTAAGTATTTGAAAGGCTGTCACTTGGAGGAGGGCAGGATGCTGTTCCCGTTGGCTGCAGAGGAGGGGACACGCAGTCATGGGTTTAAACTACTAGTACAATGATATAGGCTTGATATCAGGAAAAACATTTTCACAGTCAGAGTAGTTCAGCAGTGGAATATCCTGCCTAAGGAGGTGGTGAGCTCCTCCTCACTGGCAGTCTTCAAGCAAAGGTTGGATACACACTTTTCTTGGATGCTTTAGGATGCTTAGGGCTGATCCTGTGTAGAGCAGGGGGTTGGACTGGGTGGCTTGTATGGCCCCTTCCAACTCTATGATTCTATGATTCTATGATACATGAAGTCACGCCTAATAATGCGCTGGGCAGATAAGCACTTGACCAATCTCAGGGCCGAGTATCTAAAGGGCTCACGATCCAGCAGGCGGACTGGCTCAGCAGGCAAGATCTGGACCAAGCAAATGGAACTTAAATCAGGAAGTCTTCCAACAGATAATTTCCAGGTTCGGTTTTCCTATACTGGACCTCCTTGCAACCCCACACAGTGCTCAGACACCATGATTTCTGACACTGTTCTACCATGAGGTGGCAGAAGGAGTGGACACCTCAGCTGCCCCTGGCCATGAGGCCTCCTATATGCCTTTCCAGCTCTCCGTCTAGTGGGCAGGCTGCAATACTGGATCAGGACAGAAAGAGCAATTGTCATTGCACCTCACTGGCCATGGTTCTCTAACCTAGTTTGGATGTTGATGATAGAGGCATTTCACCTACCAGCTCGGAAAGACTTTCCTCTTCAATACACTATCCAGACCCAGAGTGGCTATAGTTGATGGCTTGGAAATTGAGAGGCGATCTCTTCAACCTTTGGGTTTCTCCACAGAAATCGTTGACATTATGATTCGGCCCAGGAGACCAGTCACCAGAAGGATCTACAACCATACTTAGAAGGCATTCACTAAATGGGCTGCCAATAATGGCATGGTACCAACTCTCCTGTCCTACAAGGATGTCATAGCGTTCCTTTACAACGGATGCAACTAAGGCCTTCAAGTGAACACACTGTGATGCCACGTGGTGGCTTTAAATGTGGTGCTGGACATAGGTCGTACCAACTCCCTCACAGTCAATGTCTACATCAAACTTTTCAACAAAGGACTCAACAGTTGGACCCGCAAGTCCAGCATCGGTTCCCCACCTGGAGACTTCCCATCATCCAGGGCACAGGCACCCTTGGGACCCTTCCCGCCTCCGTCCCATCCCTTGGGTTACTAGGGAGGAGGCAAAGGTGTATAACCCGCCTCTGACACTGATGTTGTGCAATGCCAGGTCGATCAAGAACAAAACCCACACTCTGCAATAGTACTTTGCAACGTGAACCTGGCATGCGTGATGGAGACCTGGGTCAGGGATGGCGAAACAGTCGCCCTTAAAGTACTAATCCCACCCGGGTTCTCTGTCCTTCATCAGTGTCAGACTGTGGGGCAGGGAGGAGGGGTGGCTACTCTGATCCATGAGAATTACTCCTTTAGGGCTCTCCCTACACTGTCAATCCCAGGAAGGGCGCCAAAATAACAGCCAATTGGACATCAGCTGTGAGGCCTTTGCGAGTCACTTTGCAGATAAAATCTCGACACTCCGCCATGACCTCCCTCCTACTTTAGATACAGAAAGTGAATTAGAGGTCCCTTGGCCACCTTTGGAGAGTTCACTGAGTAACTTCAGGCGACTCACGCTGACCGAAGTGGACAAGTTGCTAAAGACAGCAAAGCCAACCACCTGCTCTCTAGATCCATGTCCATCATGGCTACTAAAAACATTCGACATAAGAGTAGTAGCCCGCCACCAGGAGATAATCAACCTCTCCCTTTCAACAGGAGAATTCCCAGAGGGACTAAAAGAGGCAGTGGTTCGCCCACTACTTAAAAAATCTTCTCTGGATCCATGACAGCCATCCAACTATCACCCCGTCTCACACCTAGCATTTCTGGGGAAATTGCTTGAAAAAGCGGTCATGGACCAATTGTCAGCATACTTGGAAGAAGGTTCGGTCCTAGACCCATTCCAGTCTGGTTTCCGGCCTGGCCATGGGGTAGAGACAGTGCTAGTCGCCCTGATGGATGACCTCCGTTGCCAGCTGGACTGGGGCGGGTCAGCACTGCTTATATTATTAGATCTCTCAGCAGCATTCGACACAGTAGATCATGAGCTTATAGCTCATCGCCTCGCCGATGCCGGGATCAGAGGGACTGCCCTTCAATGGCTGATCTCCTTTCTCCGGAATCGCGGACAGAGGGTAGCATTAGGAGAGAGCTCATCAAGCCATCACCAACTGGCTTGTGTAGTCCCCCAAGGGGCAATTCTCTCTCCAACTCTATTTAATATCTCTTGCCCAACTGGTGCGGAGGTTTGGGCTGGGTTGTCACCAATATGCTGATGACACCCAACTCTTCCTCCTGATGGATGGCCGCCCTGATTCTCCCCCAGAAACATTAGCCAGCTGCCTGGAAGTGGTGACGGGGTGGCTCAAGCAGAGTCGTCTGAAGCTCAGCCCTTCAAAGACGGAGGTCCTATGGCTGGGCAGGAAAGGTCCAAGCGAGGAAGTACGCCTATCCAATCTGGATGGAGTGCAGCTAGCAGTGGCCCACTCCGCCAGAAACCTGGGAGTGATACTTGATGCCTCCCTCTATGGAGGCTCAGATCACGATGGTAGCACAGCTGGCATTTTACCACCTTTGCCAAGCCAAACTACTAGCACCCTACTTGGCCCCGGAACACCTAGCCACAGTGATCCACGCGACGGTCACCTCTAGGCTGGACTTCTGTAACTCGCTCTACGCTGGCCTACCCTTATCCTTGATCCTGAAACTACAATTGGTCCAGAACGCGGCTGCTAGGGTCCTCACAGCAACACCTCGGAGGTCCCACATCCAGCCCATCCTTCAGCAGCTGCGCTGGCTCCCAGTTGAATTCCGGATCAGGCTTAAGGTTTTGGTTATCACCATTAAGGCCATACGCGGTCTGGGCCCAGTATACCTGAGGGATCGCCTCTCCGCCTACACCCCTCAAAGAGCCTTGCGCTCTACTACCTCCAACCTCCTGGTGGTTCCTGGCCCCAGAGAAGCTCACTTGGCCTCAACCAGGGCAAGAGCTTTCTCCATTCTGGCCCCCACCTGGGGGAACAAGCTCCCAGAGGAGATCAGGGCCCTGATGGAACCCAAACAGTTTTGCAGTGCCTGCAAAAGGGAGCTCCTCCACCAGGCATTTGGTTGAGGTTGACCTGGACCATCGCTTCCAATTGGCCCTCAGCCCCCCCCCCCGCCTCCTATCATGACCGCCACTAATCTGCTTAATGCACTGGGTCCCAGTAAGAGTTGAGCTGAGGCTCCTTTGCAGTTCTATCTTATTATTATTGCTGTTATTATTGTTGTATTGTTATTGCTGTTGTCACATGTGTTTCCTTATGTTATCTGTACCTGTTTCCTGTTCCCTGTATACCACCCTGAGCCTTTGGGGGAGGGCGGTATATAAATATAAATAAATAAATAATAATAAAACAAATAAAAATCCATAGGGCTTTGACCAGACCTCCCTTCGATCCCGTACAGTGGGCAGACCTCAAATTCCTCACATGGAAAGTGGCATTCCTAGTGGTCATTACTTCGGCTAGGAGAGTCTCAGTGGGCTGCCCTCTCTTCTTGAAAAGAACTCTGCACCTTCAAGGACAACACAGTGGTCCTAGCTTTATCCCACAGGTTTCCTCATGCTTTCACATGGAACAACCCATGACTCTCCCAGCTTACTATGTCAAGGCTCACACTCCTGCAGAGAAGGAACTTCAGAAGCTGGCTGTGCGCAGGGCACTGCACATCTGCTTAAGTACAACGGCAGACTTTAGGCAGCCAGATGCCCACTTCGTCACTCATGGCACTGTCAACAGGGGCAAGAAGGTTTCCGCCTCCACCATTGCCCACTGGGTGAAACAATGCATGATCAAAGCCTACAAGCTAATAAGCAAGATTTCTCTGGGGAGGATCACGGCACACTCCACTCAAGCCACCGCTTCCTCTGTAGCCTTCGCTACCAGAGCATCAGTAGCGGAAATATGCAGAGCAGCGACGTGGTCATCCTTCTCCACCTTCATCAGGTTTTACTGCATTGACCAGACAGACCCCCTGGAAGTTAACTTTGGATGCTGCGTCCTACAACAATTGGCTCAAAACTAAGCCAGAGGTATGTTCCCATCCAAGGGACAGCTTTGGCACAGCTAACCACTTTGGATGACTTCAGCCCCACTGAAGGAGAAGAAAACATTGGACTCACTTGAAGGTTTCTTCTCTTTAGTGGGGCGAAGTCATCCACATCCTGCCCCTGGGATACAGTGTACATCTACAGATGCAAAAAAGAAACAAAGAAAAAAAACGTAAAAAACAATAACCTGACACAAGTACTGAACGCAGCAGGGATTGGAAAGAACTGGTCAGGCTCCTGATCACTAGATGGGCTGCTGCAAATAATTTGCATTACACTTGCCCTGCCTGAGTGAGTACAGGTGTGACCTAACCTCTCTGGATGACTTTGCTCCACTGAAGAGAAGAAACCTTCAATGAGTCCAATGTTTCGTTCTCAGGTCTGAGGACAGACCTCTACATGGTAAGTCACTCGTGGGGATGCCTCCTTGCTTGGGTGGAGATGGGTGGAGCGTAGTGACAGGTGCTCCTTTAATTACTCAGGTTCCACAACTGAGAATGTATCTTTTCATTTATCTTTAATCTTGACATTTTTCTTTACTATCTCCCCAAAGTTAAACCCAAACAAATGATCACCAGATAAACTTAGCTTGTTATTTCTGTAAGATCCTTGTAACTGGTAAACATCTTTATTATGCATTTACATGGAGCAATCCCCCCCCCCAAGATAGATGACTGCTGAGGAAGAGAGGGAGTTATGGAGTTACATTGCTCACAGAATAATAGAATCATAGAGTTGGAAGCGACCTCCTGGGTCATTGAGTCCAACCCACTGCACTATGCAGGACACTCACAACCCTATTGCTTATCCACACTAACCTGCAACCCCCTTGAACCTTTACAGAATCAGCTTTTCCATCAGATGGTTATCCACCCTCTGTTTAAAAATGTCCAAAGATCGAGAACCCACCATCTTCCTAGGAAGGCTGTTCCACTGAGAAATCGCTCTAACTGTCAGGAACTTCTTCCTGATGTTTAGACAGAACTACTTTTGAATTAATTTCATCCCATTGGATCTGGTCCGTCCCACTGGAGCAATAGAAAACAATTCTGCTCCACCCTCTATATGACAGCCCTTTAAATACTTGGTGGCTATCAGATCCCCTCTCAGTTGTCTTCTCTCCAGGCTAAACAGGCCAAGCTTCCAAAACCTTTCCTCATATATCTTAGTCTCCAAACCTCTCACCATCTTTGTTGCCCTCCTCTGGACATGCTTCACCTTGTCTACATCTCTCTTCAACTGTGGCGCCCAAAACTGAACACAGTACTCCAAATGAGGCCGAACCAGAGCAGAGTAAAGCAGTACTATCACCTCCCATGATCTGGACACGATACTCCATTTGATACAGCCCCAAATCCCATTTGCCTTTTTAGCCACCGAGTCACACTACTGACTCATGTTCAATGTATGGTCTACTAAGACTCCTAGATCCTTTTCGCACATGCTACTGCCAAGACAAGTCTTCCCGATTCTTTATTGGTATAGGTGGTTTTTCCTACCTACATGCAGAACTTTACATTTCATTTTATTCAGTTTAGTCCAGTTCTCGAGCCTATCAAGATCATCCTGTATTCTGATTCTGTCTTCTGTTGTGTTTGCTACCCCTATAATCTACAAATTTAATAAATATCCCCTCTAATCCCTCATCCAAATCATTTATATTTATGTTGAACAACATAGGTCCCAGGCTAATTATTGATCCACCTTACAGAATTAGGAACCATACCGCATTTTACCAGCTTGTTAAATAAGAATATCAAAAGCTTTACTGAAATCCAGATAAACTATGTCTACAGCATTCCCCTGATCCAGCAATGCTTTCTTGAAAAAAGAGATAAGGTTGGTCTGACATGATTTATTCTCGCGGAACCCATGCTGAGTCTTAGAAACCACAGGTCTCTGCTCCAGCTGCTCAAGGACCGAGTGTTTGATGATTTGTGCCAAAGTTTTGCCAGCTACAGATGTCAAGCTGATGGGTTTATAGTTACCCAGATCCTCCTTTTCCCCTTTCTTGAAGATGGGGACACATTTGCCCACCTCCAATCATCTGGCACCTCACCTGTTCTCCAAGAAGTGTCAAAAATAATGGACAGAGGTTCAGAGATTATATCTGCTGTTACTCAAATTGCTGGGGAATCATTAATATAGCAAGAGGCTGGGTAACGCAGGATCTTTTACTACCAATTTTTACAGGGTCCTTTCCCTGGAAGAAATCCTTCTTAAACGAAGAAGACAAGCTTACACTCAGGGGATTTATTTGGGGAAAATTTCAGGGTACATTCAAAACACACACATAAGCAAAAACATACATACACCAAGTTCAACAGGGGGACAAGTTCAAGATACTGCACCTTTCTTGGATCCAAGCAGCCAAGACACAGGGTTGACGGCATCAGGGGAGGACAGGATGCCAGGTGTGGACAACACACACACACACACACACACCAGGGGTGGACAGGATGTCGGGTGTGTAGGGAACAGCAGCACGCGCACACACACACACACCGGGTGTGCGCAAGGCTTGATATAGTGTTTGAAATTCCCGGACCTACCCCAGGGACTGCCCACTGGGAAGTCCATGATTGTTGATTGGTCTCTGATATTATGAGTACCTGATAGGTGGGTTTGAACTGTGAGGTCACTAGAGTGGAAGGTGTGGAGTAATCTCATCAAGTAGAACAATACCTTGGCTAGGTGTAATGTGTCGCTAATGGCCCTGTCTTTGTTTTATCAGGAAGGACAGCGGGAAGACATTTGGGGATAAGAGATGCTGCTAGGCAGAAATTACACTGGACAACAGAGACAAAAGAAGTTGTAGTTAGTACCTGGAAGGGATATTCCTTTCTGTAGATAGTCTAATGGTCTTTGGCTGGGGGGGGAAGGTGATTTAGATAATATGCACATTTAGCTCAGTCAGTTGGGCAAGGAGGAAATGTAGTGACAAGCCCAAACAAGATGGAGACCTGGCCTGGCTTCCTAGGTTTCGTAAGGGGCCCTACTGACTCCATAGTCAGTCTCTGCCAGGCTGGTTTCTGTGTGTGCCAACCTGCTCAGAGTCCAGTCATGGGCTTCTGTGCATGAAGGTGTCTCTGTGTGAGGCACCCTTCCATTATGGGCTACCTCTAGGGTAACACTGCAAGTTCTTTTAGTACCCTTGAGGCAATTCATCCCGCCCTGAAGACTTTGTTTCATTTAAAGAAACTAGGCGTTCATGGACTACCCCACAGTGATTCTAGGCCACCATTCCCATCCCTCCTGTTTTGCTACATTTTGGCCACATTGAGTACTCACAAGAGAAGACTGAGAAGAAATAGGAGTTAAGCAGTTCAGCCCTTTCATCATCATCTGTTATAATTTCACCTTCTTGTCTTCGCAGTGGTCCTACCATGTCCCTACTCTTTTTCTTACTTGAAATATAACTAAAGAACCCTTTTTTGCTATGTTTAGAATTTCTTGCTATCCTAAGCTCATATTGAGCTTTAGTTTTTCTAACACTGTCCCTACAATTATTGGTTATTTGTTTATACTCATCCTCGGTAATAAGGCCTTTCTTCCATTTCCTAAATGACTCTTTTTTATTCCTCAAATCATTTGACAACTGCTTATGGAGCTACCTTGGCTTCCTTAGGCTCCTTCCGTTTTTTCTTCTCAAGGGAATTGTTTCAGCATTTCACTTTTAAGAAACTCCCAGTCCTCTTGGACTCCCATCTGTTTAAGTATTTCTGACCATGGGACTCTATGCAACATACGTTTAAGTCTGTTAAAATCTGCTTTCTTGATGTCCAGTCTATACATCTGACTACGTAAAGGTTTTCTCTTTCCCACAATTGAAAATTCCAAAATTACATGGTCACTGCTACCAAGTGTGCCCACTGCTTCCACCTCATCTACCAGTTCTTCCCTATTGATGAGAATCAAGTCTAAAATAGTAGACCCCTGGTTCCCCTCTCTACTTTCTGGGAAATGAAGCTGTCAGCAAGACAAGTTAAGAAATTAACGGGGTTTGTATTTTCAGCAGAGTTGATCTTCCAACAGATATCTGGGTAATTGAAGTCACCCAATGACCACTGTTTCCCCCCCCCCCTCTTTTGAGAATTGTGTAATTTGGCCTAGGAGTATCTCATCCAACTCCTTTGACTGGCTTGGTGGTCTATAACAGATAGACCCCCACAATAATACCATTCTCCTTTCCTCCTTTCCTATCTTTCTCTCGCCCACCGCTCGGCCCTAATTCACCCCCGCAGCGCTTGCCCGCCTCACCCACCGCTCCCCCCAACATGCCGCCGCTTCCCGGGACCACGTCCCTGGCCTGTCCAGACCTGCCATTAGGCTGCAGATCACCCCGGACTTCCTCCCGCACTGTTTGCCTGCCTCGCCCCGCTCCTTGCAACCGCGTCCCCGGCTCTCTCGGACCCACCGTTGCCACCGTGCCACCAGTCGGCCACAGAATAGCCCTACTTCACCCCCCCTCGCCTGCCACTCCCCCACATGCTGGCGCTCACCAACACTGCATCCCCGCACTGCGCAGACCCGCCATTCACCCGCGGATCGCTCCGGAGTCTCTCCCATGCCATTCACCCAGCCCCAGCCCCACTGGCTCCTCTCCCTGCCTCTGCGCTGCTATTCACGCATGACTCACCCAGACTCCCTTCCCACTGGACACCACCCGCAGGACTCCACGGCTACCTGGCCCAGCCACGCCTCAGTCCCTGCCTTCCCCATCACCTTTCCTCTCCCCTTCGACGCCTGCCCGGCTCCGGCTCCCGCAGCGACACGCCGCACTCTCCAGCTGCCGGGGGGGGGGGACACGGCTGCCCCGGTCCCTTCCAGCTCCCTGCTAGCGCCCATTGCATTTCGGATTGCAATGGGGTCTATTTCTAGTTCCTTTTATATTTACCCAAATGCACTCAACTGAACTTTCAAGAAATACAGGTACCTGTACTTCTTCACAAGTATAAAGATTCTTAATGTATATTGTTCTTAAAGCTGCCACTGGACTTAAACTTTATTCTGTAATGTAACATGTAGTTCTTCCCTGTATGAGGAACAGGCGACATTATGACTACTCAATTATCTTCTCAAAGCAGCTTACATTATCATAGAGTTGTATGGACTCATATAGGCCATCTAGTACACCCCCCTGTTCAGTGCAGAATCAGTTAAAGCATCCGTATCTGTCCAGCCACTGCTTAAAGACCACCATCTCCTTATGCAGTGTATTCCACTATTGAACTACTCTTACTGTGAACATTTTCCCCCCTGATATTTAGCCAGCACCATTCTACACATACTTCAAATCCATTACTAGCCTCTGCTGCCAATAGGAACTGTTCCTTGCCCTCCTCCAAATGACAGCAATCATGTTCTCTTCTGCTGGTACCAGTATAGAAAGTGACTTGAGAGCTCATATTTCACTTCCATTCCTCTTGAGGCTTTCCTCACTGCTTTAGCTTTTGTTCTGTGTATAAAGGTTTGTCTTGTAGCAGAAATGCATGCATTTATTAGGCTGCTATAGTGCACTAAAGCTGTAGTTTCCATGTCAATATTTGGAAGGACAGTTTTAAAGAAACTCACAATTGTCCAAAGTGGCTAGACTTGACAATATGAAGAATACAGTGGTATTCAGCCTTACACAGCATAAAAAAGGGTTTATAACTTAGAGGGAATGAACAAACCTGTACACTGATAGATCTTTCCCTCACACGACCAGCAATAAGAACCCTATTGCAAGGCTCAAAATCCTGTACTAAATGTTTAAAACTGTACACACCAAGGTTATGCACTGAATTCAAACAATGTTATGATTGAGTTAGTAGCTGAATGCAAAACAATCATTACAAAAGTCCTTTGTATATTAATTAAATAAATGTTCTAGTACCTTGTCAGAAGACTATGCTGGGTTGGGTAATTGAATAGGCAAGGTCTATTTTTGCCATTCCCAAGTATGTACACATTTGGTTCCTAATTCCCTTTTTTGTTTTCATTGCATATCCAGAGCAGAGGTGGATTTGAAGCTACAGCTAAAGCTAGAAAGACTTGCTTCCTTCTAATGCAATCCCTGTGTTGTTGGGACAAACCAGGATTCACAATGACTTCAAGCATGAATAAACTCTGTGGGAACCATTGTTTATTGTGCTTCCTTGCACAGGAAGAGTGCAGGTGACTTCCTTTTAAAATATGAATCAAGATTACAGAATAGGCCACAATGTTCCTTTTCCTTCTCCCTCCCTTTCTCTAATTGTCACTGGTAGTTGATCTTCTAGGTTTCACCCTAACCTGTGTCTGCTTTTTGTACTTGTTCTCTTACTCCTCCATATTCTCTTGGTAACTCTCACTAAGGTTAGTATCTGAGGAAGTCATGCTCCTCTCCCCAGTACTGAACCAATGCAAATTCACCTTATCTTTTTCTTGACTTTAGCTCCAAGTTAATCTTTACAAAATGACAGTTTCTGACAAATGTATACATTTATCTCTTCAGCTTCCTGAAAAACTTCAGATCCACATAGATGGTTTCTGTGCTGTAGGATGTATTTTTCATTAATCATGAGGCAGGGGGTGAGGGGGTGATATTCCCCCTACACAAATTATAGGGAGGAAATTTAAAATAAATGCTTCAAGGAATAAATACTTTGAATGTAGGCAAGCCCTTTATGATTTCAAAAATAGGTACACCTGCATGAAATTTATCAAATTCATTAGAGTTCAAATTGTGTAAGCTGAGGTCCTTATTGCAGTATCTTCCAGTGTCCTGAGACAAACTCTTAGTGTGCATCCTCTTACACCATACTGCCCACTTCTGTTTATGACAGGGTTGGTAAAAATCAGGGTTTATTTTTAAATTAGTTACAAATTAAATCAGATTTTATAAACACCTTTTGTTTTAAAAAATCATTATGAGGATAGTTTTAATTTCAAATTTGTTAAAGCTACAATGTACTTAGTGTGAGATAATTTATTCATGTAATGCTTTTGCAGAGGTTTTATCAGTATTCCACAACAATCCATGGACTATATTAGGACTATATTAGGGGCGCAATGTTAAGGAATTTTCAGAGTATCCTCTGTAAAAAGAATTATTACCCATCCCAGTGGAATTCAGTCACAAGTACAGAAGATTCACAGTTTAAGAACTGTATGCCTTGTGCCTTGCTTACAGTTCTAAAGAAGTCCAACTGGCCTCAATCAGGGCCAGGGCTTTCTCTGCCTTGGCCCCTGCCTGGTGGAATGAACTCCCAGAGGACATCAGGGCCCTGATGGAAGCAAGATAGAGCTCTTCCACCAGGCTTACAGATGAGACCAATTCAGACAATCACATAAACTGAACACTGATGGGCCAACCCTGCTCTTTATTCCTTCTCACTTTTCCTTCAGTCCAGAAGGACAATAAATGTATATCCAGTCCCATTTCTTCAAACTGGTCTAGCCAATTAGATCTGATTTATAGGATTATCATAATTATTAATAGTGAACAGTTGATTTTCATTGTATTATATACTAAAGAATGTAAACTGCCCCAAGATGACCAAGATGATAGGGGCAGTCTATAAATGTAAATAATAAATTAATAAATTATTAAATAAATACAGCCAATCCTGCAGACCAGATTGAAGATGCTTGGGAGTGAGGGGGGGGGGGGGCTTTGTTAACTATTAGCTTTTATGATATGACTAGGAATAAAGCCCATTTTAAAGGGGAATAAAATAGGCGCTAGGGCGGGCAGGAGAAGGCTGCGCAGCCCCCCCCCCCACCGGCAGGTCTTCCGGAGGCTTCTCCCGGCCGCTGGAGTGGCCTGGCTGGGGAGGGCCGGCGAGGCTTCTGCCGGCCCCGGGCACTCCTTCGCTTCTGCCGCGAAGGAGCGCCTGGGTCCGGCAGAAGCTGGAAAATGGCGGCGGTGGGAAAGGAGCAGGGACGCCGCGTCTTCGACGTGGCTTCCCTGCTCCTTTCCCTAGTGGGAGGAGGGCGGCTGGAGGACTCACCGGGCAGGCAGCGTCTTCTGTCTGTCTGGTGACTCCCCAGCCAGGGCAAGCAAGGCTCGGGCAAGCGGCCAATGGGGAGCCGCGCTTTGCGCGGCTCCCCATTGGCCGCTTGGCCTTGGATGGACACTCGGGGGGCCCAATTGGCCTCCCCGAGTTTTTATCCCGGATAGGGCCCGCCCTAACTCCTCCCCACATGCCCTTACTCTTTTATTCCTCCCGCTCCTCTGGAGCGGGGGGAGGGGTTTAAAGATGTTTTGTTTATGAATTGTTTCAATCCATTGTTGTAAACCAGACTGAGCCCTCTTGTGGAGAGGGATGGTATATAAGGCAATATAATAAACTAGCAGGAATGGCTGCTGCAGTATGCAGTGCAGCAGGCGCTAGCGGGGGTGGTTATTTGGAGGGAGAGGCGGTTGTGCTGGCACAACTGGAAAGGTATCGGGGCAGTCACTGGGCTGGGGGGGATGGAGCTCTGTCTCATGGGGCGGCAGGGGGGTGGCAGGTAGGCGCCGTACCTTGTTTATTAGTGGCTGTGCGGCTTGAGACACAGAGTGGTGCGTGCAGCGTCTTCGTGGCATTGGTCTGAGTGTGGAGGGCTGGCAAGGGGGCTGCCATCTCTGAATGGGTGTAGCATGGTGGGATCCAGCTTGGGCTCGGCGGCACAACCACGCATGGCCTTCCTGTTCTGTGGTGCTGGTGGGTGAAGGGAGTGTCAGGCTAGCGGAGAAGCATTGCCCTCGGCAACAAGTGTGGTCTGCGGGCTGGTTGTTGGGCAGGTGAGCAGGCAGGCGAGCGGGTGGCCAGGGAAGGCGCAAGCTTTAGGGACCTGCCCTGATTGGGCAGGATTTGCGCCTGGACAATTTTTGTGGGGCCAGACACGCTCCACCCACAGGGCCGTTTCATAAATATATAAGGGAACCATGGATAAGGATAAATCAGCCTTATATGCCCAGAGATGAGCCCTTTTCTCAGTTTCACAGGGTACTGGGACTTTGATCCTGACTGGGGCTGTTGTTGATCAAAGGAAGTTTGTCCAACCTGTAGACTGGGCAATGCCAGGATCCTTTAAGTCCTCATGGCCAGCTTTTCAGCTGATTAATGGCATAGGGGAAAGGCCCCCTTGAGGCCTCCTGGCTTGTAACCTGACTGTCTGGTAGCCTGAAGTTGGGGCAAGAGCTGACCTATCCTGGACCAGGACAGCAACTTGGAGTGGCCACTTCTGGCTGCCTGTGGAAAACCATGATTTACAGCACAATCCTAAGCACAGTTACACACTTCTGTCAACTAAACCATTTTGAAAGATTCCTGGGCTTAAATACCGATGACAAAATAAAATCGTATTTTCTAATGAACCACTATGTGTCCCTATTTGATTAAAAGAAAGCCAAACCTCTGGTCTTTAAATTACTCTAACATGAACTCAAAGCACCATCCAAAATAGCACACAAAAGTCATTTGGCCTTCATAGAGATAAGAACACTGACTGCTGTAGAGCTGGTTACTGACGCAAAGCCTTGAATATTCTCAGAATAATTGCATTCATCTTACACTTTTTGGCCTGTTTTTTCTTTTCTAAAACCATTAGGCACTTATGATAAGAGGGCCCCCTCATCATTTTAAACAGCATGTCAAAGATTGCATAGATTATTATCCATCACATTGTTGCATCTGTCAGCTGTGTGCTGCAGGAAGCCTCTTCCTCCCAGCAATTGCCTTGGGTCCTAAATGCAGGATGTCTCACTGCAAGAAGACTCACGTTCCTCCCTTTCCCTTTGGGTGTTTGTCTTATGCTTATATCAGCTGATTTTCTTATGTGAATCACCTCGTCTCTAAAGAATTATGTGCTAAAAGATTATTGTTTAAAACATATATATATATATATATATATATATATATATTTGATAATCAGAAACACTAGCAGTTACTTTTAATTGTGAGCTTTGGAAAAACTTAGTATTTTGATCTAACCAGAGATAGATGTCATCATTACAATGGTGTTTTGATGGTGTGTGCAAATCATGGCCATCTATATAACTGAGAATGTCTTTTACATCCCTGTGCAGGAGTAGAGAGAGGAAATTTAGGCTCAATCACAGCTTGACCCAGGATTTGGAACTGAGGCTGTCCTAAGCAAAAAGGGCAGTCACAGCTAGGGCTGCCAGGCGCCCGCCCTCCCCCAGTCAGGGCATTAGATTCCCAATCCTGAATACATTTTGCCTGCTGCTTCTCCAAGTGGTGACTTGGGGTGGGGAACAATAAAAAAACCTCACCAAGGTCGGCAGTGTTATGTCACTTCTGGGGAAAACCAAAACATTAACTACTACTGATGCTTCCAGGATTCTCCCGAAATGATGTCCTCACAGCCCTGAAGCTAGACCCCCACCATGTCCCCACCCCAACACTCTTGCCTGTTGCTTGGCTCAGCCTGGCAAACCTAGTCCCAGCTATCATGAGGCATTTTTGATTCTGACATGGATGCCCCAGTTTCAATCTCTGTTCAGATCTAGTTTTGTTTGCTGGCTTATTTGCATAGTGAGGCTCCTGCACTTAAACAGTGTAATGTCAAATAAAAACATTTGTGACATGACTCTGCTTGTTTGTTGTTTCCGTGTTCTCACAAGTACACACGCTCATGTGAACCTTTTTTGTGCAAGTGAGATAGGTATCATAGAATCATAGAATCATAGAGTTGGAAGGGACCATAAAGGCCATCTAGTCCAACCCCTTGCTCAATGCAGGATCAGCCCTAAGCATCCTAAAGCATCCAAGAAAAGTGTGTATCCAACCTTTGCTTGAAGACTGCCAGTGAGGGGGAGTTCACCACCTCCTTAGGCAGCCTATTCCACTGCTGAACTACACCGACTGTGAAATTTTTTTTCCTGATATCTAGCCTATATCGTTGTACTTGTAGTTTAAACCCATTACTGCGTGTCCTTTCCTCTGCAGCCAACGGGAACAGCATCCTGCCCTCCGCCAAATGACAACCTTTCAAATACTTAAAGAGGGCTATCATGTCCCCTCTCAACCTCCTTTTCTCCAGGCTGAACATTCCCAAGTCCCTCGACCTATCTTCATAGGGCTTGGTCCCTTGGCCCCAGATCATCCTCATCGCCCTCCTCTGTACCCTTTCAATTTTATCTACGTCCTTCTTGAAGTGAGGCCTCCAGAACTGCACACAGTACTCCAGGTGTGGTCTGACCAGTGCCGTATACATTGGGACTATGACATCTTGTGATTTTGATGTGATGCCCCTGTTGATACAGCCCAAAATGACACTTGCCTTTTTTACCGCTGCATCACACTGCCTGCTCATGTTTAGTTTACAATCCACAAGTACCCCAAGGTCTGGTTCACACACAGTGTTACCTAGAAGCGTATCCCCCATCCAGTAGGCATGCTTTTCATTTTTCTGACCCAGATGCAGAACTTTACACTTATCTTTATTAAATTGCATCTTGTTCTCATTTGCCCAGGTTGGTCTGACAGGACCTGTTGGAGACAAATCCTTGCTGATTTCCTTGGATCACCAAGTAGTCCTCCAGATGTTTGTAGATCGCTCCCTTTAATATCTACTCCATTATGTTCCCCACAACAGAGGTCAGACTCACTGGTCTGTAGTTTCCCGGGTCATCCTTCCTCCCTTTTTTGAAGATCGGAATAAAGTTTGCACTCTTCCAGTCCTCCGGGACATCTCCAGTCCTTAAAGAGGTCCCGAAGATGATGGACAAGGGCTGTGCAAGTTCTCTGGAAAGTTCTTTGAGCACTCTCGGGTGCATTTCATCCGGCCCAGGGGATTTGAACTCATCCAGTGCAGCTAAATGCCTCTTGACACCCTCTCTGTCCATGTCAACCTGCCACCCAGACACTATCCTTTGGCTACGGCCATCTCTAGATGTACCTAAACCCTTTGACCTGTGGGAAAAAACATATGTAAAATAGGCACTGAGCCTTTCTGCTTTCTCTGCATCCTCCATTAGAGTTTGTCCATCCGCACCCAACAGTGGGCCTATTGCCTCCTTTACTTTACATTTTCTCCTCACATAACTGAAAAATCTTTTCTTGTTACAGTGCGCTTCCCTGGCCAATTTTAGCTCACTCTCAGCTTTGGCCTTTCTGATGATTGATCTACAGTGCCTAGTAACCTGTAGGTACTCTTCTTTAGAGCTCTGTCCTTCCCTCCATTTCCTGAATATTTTCCTTTTCTTTCTTAGTTCCTCTTGAAGTTCTCTGTTCGTCCAAATAGGTTTCTTAGAGCTCCTGCAGTGTTTTTGTCTTTTTGGGATAGTCATTGATTGAGCATGCAATAGCTCTTGTTTGAGTAGCGCCCACCCTTCACATGCTCCCTTCCCTTCCAGCATTCTCGTCCATGGTATGACACTCATCATGTCTCTGAGTTTATTAAAGTTTGCCCTACGAAAATCCAACATCCATGTCTGGCTACAAGCTTCCTTGCCTCCCCATCTCTAAAGGAATTCTATGAGGACATGGTCACTTCCCCCTAGGGTCCCCACATCCTTCACCTCATCCACCAACTCTTGCCTGTTGGTCAGTTTTAAGTCCAGTATGGCTGAACCTCTTGTGGGTTCATCTACCATTTGATAAATGAAATTGTCATCCAGGCAGGTCAGAAAGTTGCATGACTGAGGACGCTTCGCAGAGTTTGTTTCCCAGCACACATCTGGGAAATTGAAGTCACCCATGGATATTTTCTCAAGCTGCTCACAAATTGCAGCATCCACATCCTCCCATTGGTCAGGCGGTCGGTAGCAGACACCAACCACCACACTGTTTGTTTTCCCCTTGCTTATTTTCACCCAGATGCTTTCCACTGTAGATATACTCTTCTTCACTAGAATTTCCTGACAGGTATGCCCTTTCCTCTCATACAGTGCCACTCCTCCACCTCTTCGATCTATTCTGTTTTTTTTTGAACAGTTCATATCCATCCACCATTACATTCCAGTCATGAGAATCATTCCACCAAGTTTCTGTGATGCCTACTAGATCATACCTTTCCATCAGCATGAGAAGTTCCAGCTCTTCCTTCTTATTGCCCATGCTTCGGGCGTTAGTATAAAGGCATCTGAATCCTTTTTGTTTTGGTTCCCTAATGAGCTGGCCTTCCTGGTTGGGCTGCCTCCAATCGGTCTCCTTCCTTACACTCCGTATGTTGAACGTCTCCTTCCCCTTGTGGCTTCAGTTTAAAGCTCTCCTGATGAATCTCCCCAGGTTCCTGCCAAACACATGCTTCCCCAACTTCAATAAGTGCAGTCCATCGGGTGCTAGTAGGCCTTCCTCAAGAAAGCCTATGCCATGGTCCCAGAAACCAAATCTCTTCTGCCGACACCAACTACACAGCCACTGATTCACCTCCATTATCTTCCTCTCCTGACGCATTCCTCTTCCCTTGAAAGGCAAGATTGAAGAGAATACCACTTATGCCCCCATTTGCTTGAGCTTCCTCCCTAGATCTTGATCTCCCTAGAGAAGACGTGTAGAGCCAATAAATTAGCCCCAGGTTTTGAAATATTTAGTGTCCTTGAAGGTAGCTCTGGAATAGGCTACCTTCAGCAGTGGAATAGGCTGCCTAAGGAGGTGGTGAGCTCCCCCTCGCTGGAAGTCTTCAAGCAAAGGTTGGATACACACTTTTCTTGGATGCTTTAGGATGCTTAGGGCTAATCCTGCGTTGAGCAGGGGGTTGGACTAGATGGCCTGTATGGCCCCTTCCAACTCTATTATTCTATGATTCTATGATTCTATGATTCTAACCTTACCCCGGTTCTGAGTAGGCTTTACGGTGAGTTTTTAAATATTTTGTTCTCCAAAAGTGCTACAAAATTTTTTATGTGTTTGGGTATTACAGAATCCTAACAACACTTTCCTAGGACCTAAGTGTGATACGCTTCTTTAAAACTGGATACCATGAAAATGCAGCCTCAGATTAGTTGTGTTATGTTGTCTGTGCTCATGGCAAGTTCCTAGTCTATAAACCATGCTTAAAGTACATGCCACATTACATCTGTACCTGCTCTCAAATGCATTAAAAATTCTGTATGTTACTGGTTTTGTCTGATTATTTCCCAGGCAGTTCAAGTTTTACTTCAAGTTATTTAAAAAGTCATGAAGATTAAGATGGAATGAGTGCTGATTTTCTCAGCGGTCCAGTAAGAGCCAGAGGGAGCTGATAATGTGCCCTTGTCCGAACAATGGTCCTTGAATCTCTTCAGATGATCTAGTGCACAGAAGAGGGTTCTAACACATTCCAATCCATAAAGTACTTGCTTCAAGGGCATTTCTCTGTCATCTTGAGTAGGTTTGCCTTGGCCCTACCATTGAAACCCTAGCTTGTTTAGACTACGCCAGGTACCTTGCAAACAGTTCAGTGCAGTAATACATTAGCCAAGCAGTGCTTTGGCTGTAGATATTTTGGTCAATGTTTGCTTTAAAACTCAAAGCACTAAAAGCTGAGTAGCAAATGTGCGGGGTTGTAAAACTTGACATATTCACTCAGAATAACAGGATTTCCAGCTCAGAGAGGTTTGTTTATTCATTGGCGAATGATTTTGAAAGGGTTTTTGTCCCTTAGCTCTCCCCAATAGGATCTCTTTCTCATACATGATTTTAACAATATACACTGTTATAAATTTGAGCCCACTCGTGACAGTCTGCTCAGCCACCGTTTCTCAGTTTTTAATACTGCCAAATTTGACGGCAGAACGAATTCATTCGGAATCTGTGACTGATTTCCTGTTATTCACATACTCATTAGGAATCAGACTTCTTTCCCCCATTCTTCCCACTTTATTGCTGTTTGGTGTGATACCCAGTATTGTACAAATACTTATGGAAATATTAGACCAGGAAGCCATATGTGAGGGAAGGCAGCACGGTATATCCCAATCTTGTCAGATCTCAAAAACTCAGTATGGCTGGTAATTCGATGGGAGACCACCAAGGAAGGTTCTACAGAGGCAAGGGCAAACCACTCTGCTTCTGTTGCTGGGGTCATCATAAGCTGATCTATGTCATTAACCTATGTGGTTCCTCTGAACACTGTTCCCTAATATGGCACTTGCTCCTTCTTTCAGGAAGGCAGACAAACCTCAGTGGGGATTGTGCTTGGCAGTTGCCATAAAATAGCTGCCACAATAGATGGAGACATCATGCCAGGGATAGAAGCAAGGACATAAGCCTGACTACCATCATGCCAGGGATCATGCCAGGGATTGTGACTCTTTTGCTTGATAGTAATTACAAATGCAGTTATCTTTGGGCCACAAAATGAGTACCACTGTATTTGACAATGGTGAATGAAAGTTAGAATGGGTGGGATGGAGAAGTGTTGTTGATGGCTTTTGTTATTCACATATCTGTGACCTTTGTGGACTTCTCTGTATTTCCCATGGTATGTTTTAATAATTGTCTCTAGTTTCCTTAAATAAAAAGCTGTTAATAAAAATACAATTAACGACATGGTTGCTAGACACAAGGAAATGTCTCTCATGTGGCTATCACCAGCATTCGGCATTACAAAGTGCTCTAGTAAAAAAAACACTGACACAAACACATACACACACCTCTCCCCATATGGGAATTGGGCTTGCTTATTAAAGTGTTTGTCGTCTGTCTGCTTCTTCTTCTGTAGAGGAGGTGTGATGGCACTTCTTTATCAATTGTTGTAAACGTAGCTCTATTCTGCACAAGAAGTATGCAGTAGTATAAATTACAAGCAGTTATACTTGTTCATGTGGTTTTATGTAATTGTAAGAAACGTGCAGTATATTTAGAATCTTTAACCTCTCCTGCAGTATTAAATAAAAGGGTAAGGCCACCTGGGGAGGAGTTAGGGTTGGCCCTGTCCAGGATAAAAACTCAGAGGGCCCAAACAGGAACCGCGAAGCAGCTCCTGATTGGGTCATCCGAGTGTCCATCCAGGGCCAAGCAGCCAATGGGGAGGCGCGCAAAGCGCCTTCCTATTGGCCCCTCACCAGAACAGACCAAAATTCCATTCACCTAGCCCAGTCTGGCTGCCAGTCTGCTCCTGACCACCGCAGGGAGAGGGGGTCAGTAGGGCTGCCAAGGGGGATGAGAACAGAGGCTTGGACAGGCTGCGCAAGCCCTTTTTGCCCCAAGGTTGTCCTAACTGTCATGTCCAACTGTAAATTGCCTCAGAACCCTGACAAAGCTGGCACGAGGCTGCAGAGTGCTCCCCCTCCCACCCCTTCAGGCCTGCTGCGAAGGAGCCTCTGACAGGCCCTGACTGAGGGAAGGAGGCCTTTCCAAGAGCAACGCAGGGGAGCCTGAGGGCCTGGGGGTGGCCATTCCCTATGAGGGTGTGGAACTTTCCCCTTCTGCCAAACAGTTGACAGGGAGGCCACAGAAAAGCCCCTTCTCACTTAAAATACTGCTCTGGTTGGGGGTTAGACACAGCCAAGCCATGTGTCTTTCTTCTTTGCAACTCTCTGCAGATTTGAGGCCATTCAGTATGGCTGGTAATTCGATGGGAGACCACCAAGGAAGGTTCTACAGAGGCAAGGGCAAACCACCCTGCTTCTGTTACATCATAAGCTGATTTATTATTCTGCACAGGAAACTGGCTCTTTTGTCTCCTGTTTCATCTGCACAACAACCCTGTGCAGTAGGCCTCAAGTCTTTCAATTCAACAATAACCTGTGTGGGAAACCTTAAATGTTTCTTCTCTACCACAACCCTGTCCAAAGTAGCCCTTTCTGCCTGGGGAGCTGATCTTTATACTCTGCAGGTGAGCTGTAATTCCCGGAGCTCTCCAGGCTACACCTGTAGTTTGACTACCCCTGGGTTGGAAATATTCCTGGAGGTTTGGAGGTGGGACTTCAAAATCATACAATGCCTCAGAGTCCAACCTTCAAATGAGCCATTTTTGCCTGCACTTGGTAGGTAGTGGTGCAGGAGTGTCCCTCCTGGCCTATGGGTTATGGCCAGCCCTTACCAGCAACTGTTTGTATTCTGGGGCGCAGACAAGCAGACCAGCATCAGTCCTGAGAGTCTGGAAAGTGCAGGAAGATCTAAATAAATATTTACAGCCTGAAACTGTAAATAGAGAACAAGTAAATGTCTGGAGACGCATGGTAACTGAAATGACAAATGGCAAATAAAATAAACAGTATAAAAAACCTTACTAAGGTCAAGACTGCTGTGCACAGAGAGTCTTCCTCTTAGAGTTGCCAGCTTCCCTGTGAGGCTCGCTACCCCACCTCCCTTATGTGGAGTCTGCTATGGGGAGAGAAAGGGAAGACGATTGGAAAATGCTTTGAGACACCTGAGGCCTGCTGGGTCACTGAGGCCCATTCCCAGTTCTCTCAGATCTCTCACAACCCCACATACCTCACAGGTTGACTATTGTGGAGAGACCAATGGAAAAGGTGTTTGTAAAGCGCTTTGAGACTCCTTTGGGTAGTAAGCAATAGGGTACAAAAATCCGTTCTTCTAAGGAGCAACCATGAAAGAAGCATGTGGGCACATAACATTTTACCAACAGTGAAACCATGGGAGACAGAAGAAACAGGGTGGACACCTGTGTACTGTGACTACCCCATGTGTATTAGGGCAGAGGGGCATTTCGGTGAATGTGGCCTAATTCACACAAGAAGGGAAATGACACAGAACTGGGAGGAATTGGTTGCCATGTAATCTTCCCCTAAGAAAAGTCTCCAGTCTGATTTTCCCTTCACATATCTGAAGACATGGCTCTGGAAAGCTCATCTGTAACCACTATTCCACAATTCCCAAAGGTCAGTCCTCTCCCACACTCAACAAACATTCCACACCACTGGTTCTTGACACCCATATCTCCACACTCATGCCCTCATTTGCCACCATGCCACCACAACTTCCCACACAACACACACATTCAACCCCATGCCCTTACAGACTGGACAACTCCTCCCCTTCGTTTTCCCACTGCCAAGTTCTAGCACCCATTGTATTCTTGGATACAACGGGCTTTGCCCCTAGTTAAACAATAAAAACAGATGAGCTTGAGTCCCAGGAGAATGCATGGAAACTCCCTCCGTTTCTTTCCTTTCCATTTGAAGACAATTGTAAGCCAGAGGGGAGGGTTAGTATTTTTAACTTAATTTCTGTATAGTGATTTAGGTCTGTCCCTAGAAGCCAGAATGAAGTAGCAACTCTGTTCTTTTATCAGGTGTGTGTTTGTTTTTTCCCTAGTAGGTATCCAAATAAATTTCCACTTGAACTATTTCTTTTCCTCTGCCTTGTTCTGTTTCTCCATGTGTTTTTATGGGAACTTCCATTCTCTCCAAAGTCACCAAGTCCAGCATCCCTGTTCCTGCAGCAAATGCTGAATGTTGGTATTTTTGTTTTTGTCTCACCTGTTGGCACTAATATCAGTGACCTTCCACAACAGTGTGTAACTTGAACAAAAGATACCCTGATGGATCAAACTACTGGCCCATCTATCCCAGCATCCTGGCACCAGTGTTCAGAGGTTTGCTGTTTCTGGACTAGAAATGTAAACACCTGTTCTTGGGGGGAGGGCAGAAATGGCAGGGGGACTCTCTGAGGACTTTTTTTGGCAACACTGAAAAAAGTTGCTATGAAATATTTTCTCTTTTGGAATAAATGATATCCTTTGTAAGGTAAGATGTTACTGTAAATGTGTAGCATGACAGTTGTATTGTGCAACAATCTACAGGTTTTTGTTGCTGTTGTCAGCCATTCAGTCATGTATTCGCCATGATGCCTGATCCCGCACCGCCTCCCTCAGCCGTGCAGTGTCCTGGCCGGTGTCCGTTTTGATTGTGTCTCACCACTACATTCTTTGTCAGCCTGGTTTCCTTTTTCCACTGACCAATCCTAGTATAATTGCTTTCTCCATTGAGTTGGATCACATGATATGGCCAAAATAAATGAACCGGAGTTTTGTGATTTTGCTACTAGTGATGTATCAGGCTTTATGCACTGTAGTATTTCCTTTTTTGTGACTTTTGCTATCCATGGAACCAGCAAAAGCCTTCTCCAACATCCGAGTTCAAAGGAATAGATTCTTCTCTTGTCCGATTTTTTCATCCAGTTTTCAGAGCCATAAGTGGCTATTGGAAATATGATAGATCTAACTAATCTACATTTGGTAGTCAGGCTTATGTCCTTGCTTTTCCATGTTCAGTTCAAGCTCATCATTGCTGAGTGACCCAGAGCAATTTGATGTTTTATTTCCGTACTGCAATCACCATTCAGATCAATTTGTAATCCACGAAAAATGAATTCTTAAATGCATTCAATCTCTTCACCATCAATTGTTATTTTGACATGCCTGGTTTTTGCAGTGATCATTATTTTTGTCTTTTTAGTGCTTAAGAAAAGGCCAGATTCCTTTGTAACTAGCTGTTCTAGGTCTTCTTAGTTTTCGGACAGGAGAGAAGTGTTGTGAAGATTATTTATATTCCTTCCTTCAGTCCTAGTGTTGGATTCTTTGGGCCATTCTGCTCAACTGACAATGTTGCTAAATCTGAGCGCTATTGAAAAGCGCTGCAATCAATAGGGGCAGGTCTCGGTAACACACACAGCTGTTTTTCTCGGAAAAACGGCTCTCCCACTTGCACTGTTCTCATAATGCACAAGTTTCCGGTCTCGCCAAAATCGCAACAAAGGAGGCAATATTTTTCCATGCTTCCTCCCGCCCCTGGCCGTCAATCAAACAGAACAGCCAATTAACTGTTGTGTTCGTGCTTCCCTTTAAAAATTGTTTTTTAAAAAACCCAAAACATCTGTAGCAACGCATATTTGTTAATTTGATGTATCAGAAAGACCTTTTTCGCTGGTGTAAGAGCTGGCGCTTAATCGTTTACACGCTCTTAAAGTTAACCCCCCCCCCCGGGTGCAATTTCTGGCCAAAATTATGGGCAGTGTCGAACAGGGGGCTGTATTGTGCTTGGAAACTTTATTGACAATTGCTTGTGGAGGGATTTCAGCCAAACAAGCATCGCTTATTCATTGCTTTGGCTGGTTTAAGGGGGGGGAGGAATGGCGATCGTGACACCAGCAGCTCGGGTGCGAAAGCTTAGGGAGGGACATTCTTGCTACTGCTATATTGAGAACACACATGTCTTTTTTTTGATGTGTTGCAGGTTGTTCTCAAGAGTCTAGCGGGCTTTTTAGGGGGAATCCACTTTTGTGGATTCCCTGAAAAGTGCTACAATGAAGCGATTTTTGTGGAAGTGTTGCAGGAATGTTGCAGATTGTGTACAACAGTGGTCCCCAACCTGCGGGCCGCGGCCCGGCATGGCGCTGGGCCGTGGCTCCCTCTCCCCGCCCCCCCCTGCAGTAAAAAATTTCCCAGGCCACAAGCTTGCAGCCCAGGAAGCTTCTTACTGCGGGAGGGCGGGGAGAGGGAATCAGGGCCGGGCCGCGATTCGGCTGCGCATGGCGCATTTGCGCATGCGCAATGTGGGGGTGCGGCACACGGGTGCGGCCCAATGCGGGGGCGTGGCCCGCGCGGCACGGCACGATGCCCTGCCAGTCCCCAGCCTCAGAAAGGTTGGGTACCACTGTTGTACAACATCATGTGTAATGTTAAAAAAATAGTGTTACACAATGGTAAGACTTCAGCAACATTAATGCTGTGCAGAATGGCCCTTTGAGTTCAATCTCTCTCATAATGATCTCAGCATACAAGTTGAACAGGAAGGGGGAAAGAATACAAACTTGACATACTCCTTTCTTATTTTGAACCTGTCAGTGTCACCAAATGGTGTATGTACAACGGCTTCTTGGTTTCTGTAGAGTAATTGCATCAGTTTGATCAAACACCCTCAAATTTAGTAGGGCTGCCCACAATTTGTTTAGTAGGGCTGCCCACAATCAAAAGCATTTGGATAAGGATAATTCTTGTGAATATTGTAGACATCCTTATCCATTGTTGTTCCTCTATATATTTATGAAACAGCCTAGGGGGTGTCTGGCTGTCCAAGTTGGAATAGGGCCAATCAGGGTGCAGCCAGCTTTGTCCTGATTGGCCCTGCCCCTGCAGCTCCTGCCCTCCATCCCTGGACTTTAGCCTCTTTGCTCTCAGATGCCTCAGTGCCTGGAGCTAGGAGGAGGTAAGGGCAGAGGGCCCTGGGCAAAGGGTCATGGTGGAGGCCTTGCTAACGAGGGCCTCTTGGCCTGCTAGGCTGGGTCTGCTGACAAGGGCCTCCCGGGATGCTGACTGCTCGTTAAGGACTGCTAAGGAGCTGACTAGCTGACTGCTAAGGAGCTCTGTAACAAGCTGCCCAGCCCCTGCCCACCCAACTTCATCTGGCTGCAAGGTGCTGCCCAAAGCCACCTTAAGCTGCCTGGCCAGGGGCCGGGGGAGGGGACCCTTTCAAGGCTCATAGGAACGGGCTTCGAAGCTAGTATGCAACATATTTTCAAAGATACTTTGGTTAAATGTGACTGATTTTGTCTATTGTTAATATGCTATAATTTACTTTGTTAGGATGCTGTTGAAGACTTCAGCGCTCTGAATATGAACTTGATATCCCAAAATGGTATTAGTGCTGCTGTGTCTGAGGAAGAGTGCTTGCACTCAAAAGCTCATGCCTTGAATAAATCTGTGTTGGTCTTGAAGGTGGTATCTGATTTTATTGTGTTCCCATCCAAATAACACTCTTTTGATTACTACAAAATTCATATTTTCTATTTTCAACTTTATTGTTCCCTACCTCTTTGGTGGGAAAAGCTAAGGTACATGGGCTAAGGTCATACAGGGAGAAGCAGTTTGCAATTGTCTCGGATATTTAATTTGTACTCTGCAGTAACAGTGTTGGGATTGGGTGATGCCAGGGCTCTGGCTTGTGCAGTTGTCTAGAATGCCTTTGATTTTCTTCTGGTCCAAGGATGTGAACAGGATTCTTGGAAGGTCATACAACATTTTTTTATGACCCTTGCCCTTCCAGGGTGGAGAGGCAGATTGAGTCTAAAAGATAGTAAATGCCTCCTTGCAGGAAGGGGTGTGTGTGTTCATCCTTGACTTGAAACAGAAGGCAATGATGAACCCACTTCTACAGAAATTTATTCTGGACCCAGGCAACATGAAACTGTTGTCTGGTCTCTAATGTATCCTTCATGAGAAAGGTGGTTGAACAACTCCAAGGATTCTTGGATGAAGTGGATTGTTTTCAATCTCCTGTTCCTGATAGGATCATACTCCTCCTAAAGGAGCTGTCTCATAGCGTATGGGTGCTGTGAGACCCAGGCCTCCTGCTGGAAAAGCAAGTGGTGGTGGTGGTGGTGGTGGTGGTGGTAGTATGAAGCAGCCTTCACCAGCTTTGACTGATGAGCTAGTAGCACCCTTTCCTGGGCAAAATACCCTCTTATTACTGAGGTGTCTAGCCTGCCATATGAGGTCAGACTGATGACAGCCTGAGAAAGGGTCATGCGTGTAGTCGTGTTGGTTTAAGTAGCAGAACAAAATTTTAGTCCAATGGCACCTTTAAGTCCAACAAAATGTTATTCTATGTGCGAACTTTGGTGCACATGCACACTTCCTTGGACAGTGAAACAAGAAATAGGAATAATCACAGAGCATATATGACAACAGAGTAAATTAGCAGGACATCTGGCATTAATCCCTAACCTTAAAATTTTTATTCCCCTTATGTTTTTGTGAACAGCAATTAAACCCAAAGGACTGATAAGTTTGTTTGTTTGTCCTCTCTCCTATCCTATTCAACATATTTATGCGCCCTCTCGCACAACTGGTACGGAGGTTTGGGCTGGGTTGTCATCAATATGCCGATGACACCCAGCTCTTCCTCCTGATGGATGGCTGCCCTGACACCCCCCAGAAGCATTAGCCAGCTGTCTGGAAGCAGTGACGAGATGGCTTAAGCAGAGTCACCTGAAGCTCAATCCTTCAAAGACGGAGGTCCTGTGGCTGGGTAGGAAGGGCCCATGCGTGGAAGTGCGCCTGCCTGCCCTGGATTGTGTACAGCTCTCTACGGCTGTCTCCGCCAGGAACCTAGGCGTGATTCTGGACGCTTCCCTTACAATGGAAGCCCAGATCACAAAGGTAGCGCAGCTGGCATTCTACCATCTCCGCCAAGCCAAACTACTAGCGCCCTACCTGGCCCCGGAACACCTAGCCACAGTGATCCATGTGACGGTCACCTCTAAACTGGACTTCTGTAACTTGCTCTACGCAGGCCTGCCCTTAGCCTTGACCCGGAAACTACAGCTGGTCCAAAATGCAGCGGCCAGGATCCTCACAGCAACACCGTGCATCCTCCACCAACTGCAGTGGCTGCCAGTTGAATTCCGGATCAGACTAAAGGTTCTGGTAATTACCTTCAAGGCCATTCGCGGTCAGGGCCCAGTCTACCTGAGGGACCACATCCCTGCCTATGCCCCCAAAAGAACTCTGCGCTCCACCGCCACCAACCGGCGAATGGTCCCTGGCCCTAAAGAAGTCCACCTGGTCTCGACCAGGGCCAGAGCATTCTCTGTCCTGGCCCCCACCTGGTGGAATGAGCTCCCAGAAGAAATCAGGGCCCTGACGGAGCTTAAACAGTTCTGCAGGGCCTGCAAAAAGGAGCTCTTCCGCCAGGCATTTGGTTGAGACCAGGCACAACCAACAGCGAATGAAGGGCCTCCGCTCTCCCCCCCTTCCTCCCAGAACTCCACCAGAGTGCTCTGGACCTGTTGTGCCATTGCACTGTTGCATTGTTGTACTGTTATATTATACTATTATACATATTCATACTAGGGGCAAAGGCCATTGTATCCAAGAATACAACGGACGCTAGAGCTTGGCAGTGGGAAGAGGAAGGGGAGGAGTTGTCCAGTCTGTAAGGGCATGGGGTTGAGTGTGTGTGTTGTGTGGGAGGTTGTGGTGGCATGGTGGCAAATGAGGGTATGGGTGTGGAGATATGGGTGTCAAGAACCTGTGGTGTGGAATGTTTGTTGAGTGTGGGAGAGGACTGACCTTTGGGAATTTTTGCATAGTGGTTACAGATGAGCTTTCCAGAGCCATGTCTTCAGATATGTGAAGGGAAAATCAGACTGGAGACTCTTCTTAGGGGAAGATTACATGGCAACCAATACCTCCCAGTTCTGCATCTTTTCCTGTCTTGTGTGAATAAGGCCACATTCACCGAAATGCCCCTCTGCCCAAATACACATGGGGTAATCACAGTACACAGGTGTCCACCCTGTTCCTTCTGTCTCCCATGTTTTCATTGTTGGTAAAATGTTATGTGCCCACATGCTTCTTTCATGGTTACTCCTTAGAAGAACGGATTTTTGTACCCTATTGCTTACTACCCAAAGGAGTCTCAAAGCCCTTTACAAACACCTTTCCATTCGTCTCTCCACAATAGTCAACCTGTGAGGTATGTGGGGTTGTGAGAGAACTGGGAATGGGCCGCAGTGACCCAGCAGGCCTCAGGTGTCTCAAAGCATTTTCCAATTGTCTTCCCTTTCTCTCCCCATAGCAGACTTCACATGAGGGAGGTGGGGTAGCGAGCCTCACAGGGAAGCTGGCAACCCTAAGAGGAAGACTCTCTGTGCACAGCAGTCTTGACCTTAGTAAGGTTTTTTATACTGTTTTTTTTATTTGCCAGGCCAAGGTTATTTGCCAGGCCAATAAGTCATTTCAGTTACTATGTGTCTCCAGACATTTACTTGTTCTCTATTTACAGTTTCAGGCTGTAAATATTTATTTAGATCTTCCTGCACTTTTCAGACTCAGAGGACTGATGCTGGTCTGATGTTGTGCCCCAGAATACAAACAGTTGCTGGTAAGGGCTGGCCATAACCCATAGGCCAGGAGGGACACTCCTGCACCACTCCCTACTAACTGCAGGCAAAAATGGCTCATTTGAAGGCTGGACTCTGAGGCATTGTATGATTTTGAAGTCCCACCTCCAAACCTCCAGGAATATTTCCAACCCAGCGGTAGCAAACCCCTAGGTGTGGCCTGGAGAGCTCCGGGAAGAACAGTATTTTAAGTGAGAAGGGGCTTTTCTGTGGCCTCCTTGTCAGGCAACTGCTTGGCAGAAGGGGAAAGTCCCCCCCCCTCAGAAGGAAGGCCCTCAGGCTCCCCTGTGTTGCTCTTGGAAAGGCCTCCCTCCCCTCAGTCAGGGCCTGTCAGAGGCTCCTTCGCAACAGGCCTTAAGGGGGGGAGCACTTTGCAGCCTCCTGCCAGCTCTGTCAGAGTTCTGAGGCAATTTGCAGTTGGACATTTATTTATTTATTTATTTATTTATTTATTTATTTATTTATTTATTTATTTATTTATTTATTTATCATACTTATATACCGCCCTCCCCGGAGGCTCAGGGCGGTTTACATCATAACAGAGAACGATACATAAAACAGTCTGTAACATGTATAACTGATAACTAATAACTGTAACCAAAATAACAGCACAATATAACGGTATAACAATATAGTACTACAAACAGGTCCAGGGCTTATTGATGGGATTCTGAGGGGGGTGGTTTATTTATTGAATTCTGAGGGGGGTGGGGGGGGGAGCAGGGGCCCTTGGTCACTGTTGATTACGTCTGGTCTCAGCCAAATGCCTGGTGGAGGAGCTCCTTTTTGCAGGCCCTGCGGAACTGTTTAAGCTCCGTCAGGGCCCTGATTTCTTCTGGGAGCTCATTCCACCAGGTAGGGGCCAGAACAGAGAATGCTCTGGCCCTGGTCGAGACCAGACGGACTTCTTTAGGGCCAGGGATCCTTAGCTGGTTGGTGGTAGTAGAGCGCAGAGCTCTTTTGGGGGCATAGGCGGGGAGGCGGTCCCTCAGGTACACTGGGCCCTGACCGCGTATGGCCTTGAAGGTAATAACCAGAACCTTTAGTCTGATCCGGAATTCAACTGGTAACCATTGCAGCTGGTGGAGAATAGGCCGGATATGAGACCTCCACGGTGTTGCTGTAAGGATCCTGGCTGCTGCATTTTGAACCAGTTGTAGTTTCCGGGTCAGGGCTAAGGGCAGGCCTGCGTAGAGCGAGTTACAAAAGTCCAGTCTAGAGGTGACCGTCTCATGGATCACTGTGGCTAGGTGTTCCGGGGCCAGGTAGGGCGCTAGTAGTTTGGCTTGGCGGAGATGGTAGAATGCCAGCCGCGCTACCTTTGTGATCTGGGCCTCCATTGTGAGGGAGGCATCCAGAATCACGCCTAGGTTCCTGGCGGAGTGAGCCGTAGAGAGCTGCACGCCATCCAGGGTAGGCAGGCGCGCTTCCTCGCATGGGCCCTTCCTGCCTAGCCACAGGACCTCCGTCTTTGAAGGATTGAGCTTCAGACGACTCTGCTTGAGCCATCTCGTCACTGCTTCCAGGCAGCTGGCTAATGCTTCTGGGGGAGAGTCAGGGCGGCCATCCATCAGGAGGAAGAGCTGGGTGTCATCGGCATATTGATGACATATTGATGACAACCCAGCCATGACAGTTAGGACAGCCTTGGGGTGAAAAGGGCTGGTGCAGCCTGTGTTTACATCCCCCTTGGCAGCCCTACTGACCTCCTCTCCCTGCGGTGGTGAGGAGCAGACTGGCAGCCAGACTGGGCTGGGTGAATGAAATTTTGGTCTGTCCTGGTGAGGGGCCAATAGGAAGGCGCTTCGTGCGCATCCCCATTGGCTGCTTGGCTCTGGATGGACACTCAGAGGGCCCAATCAGGAGCCTCTTTGCGGCTCCTGTTTGGGCCCTCTGAGTTTTTATCCTGGACAGGGCCCGTCCTAACTCCTCCCCAGGTGGCCTTACCCTTTTATTTAACTGCAGGAGCGGTTAAAGATTGTTATACTGTTATATTATACTGTTATACTGTTACAACCATTGTTATTATTGTATGATTATTAACGAAGACTGTTTTGTATTGTTTATAAGTTCAATGTAAACCGCCCTGAGCCTCCGGGGAGGGCGGCATAAATAAATAAATAAATAAATAAATAAATAAATAAATAAATAAATAAATAAATAAATAAATAAATAAATAAATAAATACTGCCCTTCCATATGGCTCAGGGTGGTTCACATACAACATCATCAGGGGATACTTGGAATGAGTCAACATACAACATAGTCAATATATAACTAAAACAATCCAACAGGGGTTCTAAACAACACAACTTCAGTGATCCCAACAATAACAACATAACAAGAACAGAAACTTAGCTAAACCCCCTAGAGAGGTCAGACTGCTTCAGGTGACTGCTTCAGGTGTCTGAGGGGGGACCTGTGGTCGGTCTCAGGCAAATGCCTGGTGGAAGAGCTCCCTTTTGCAGGCCCTGCGGAACTGTGGGAGTTCTGGCAGGGCCCTGATCTCTTCAGTGAGCTTGTTCCACCAGGTGGGGGCCAGAACGGAAAAAGCTCTGGCTCTCGTTGAGGACCGACATGCTTGTTTGGGGCCAGGGATCACCAACATGTTGGCAGTGGTGGAGTGTAATGTCCTTTTGGGGGTATAGGCGGAGAGACTCTCAGGTACACTGGACCCAGACTGCGTATGGCCTTGAAGGTAAGAACCAAAACCTTAAGCCTGATCTGGAATTCAATTGGGAGCCAGTTGTTGAAGTATAGGCTGGATATGAGATCTCCATGGTGTGTTGGTGAGAATCCTGGCCGCTGCATTCTGCACTAATTGCAGTTTCCGGGTCAAAGATAAGGGTAGGCCTGCGTAGAGCGAGTTGCAGAAGTCCAGTATAGAGGTGACCATCGCGTGGATCACTGTGTCTAGGAGTTCTGGTGCCAAGTAGGTGCTAGTAGTTTGGCTTGGCGTAGGTAGGTACCATGTTGGGTAGGCACGCTTCCTCGCTTGGCCCCTTCTTACCCAGCCACAGGACCTCCGTCTTTGAAGGGTTGAGCTTCATATATATACTCCTCCCTTCTCTTTCCCTCTGCCCCTCTCGTGCCTTTATTCTTTCCTCTAGGGGCGTTTCCTCCTTCTGCGCTCTGCTCTTCCTCTGAGACAGAGGCTTCAGGGCTTCCCGCAGAGCTTCCTGCAACACGTGCTAGCCTTGTGCTGGCCTCGTTAAGGCAGGGAGGGGGGAGGTGGAGACTGCTCTTTCCCTTCCAGGCTTGCTGCGTCTCTGCTGTTCCTGCCTCTGCTTCTTTAGGCAAGTATACTTGTCTCCCACCCCCCTGTCTTGTCTGGAAGCTGTTTTTTTAAATACCCGCATATAAGCCGAGAGGGATCTTTCAGCTTTAAAAAAGGGCTGAAAAATACGGCTTATATGTGAGTATATATGGTACATTCCACATAACAACTCATTTTTGTTGAGAAATAAAACAAAGTGGAATATTTTTTTTAAAAGCTGAAAAACTGTTAAAGGGAGGAAACAAAGGAAAGGTAATGACATTCATATGGGTCCCAGCCAACCAGCAGCACTTCACATCAGTTTTTGCTAAGGTCATGTAGAACAAGAATCCTCTAAATGCATTTCAGAAATTAAGACGATCCTTGTAAATAAAATTCTGCTTGAATGCCTTGCTTATTCCTTAAAGAATGCACATATGTATGCATTTTATACTACTTTTTCCCCAAGTAACAGCAGTATATGAAAACTGCAGGAACACTACGTGCATTTGAGTTTTTTTCATTCTCCCTTTTCTTTCCTCACTTGTATATTCATAATTTCTTTTCTTGTGATGTGTGGACTTTGTTTGAACATTGTGAACTTGGGTTTCTTCATCTATGTTTGCTGTAAATAATGCTAAAGTGTGTACAGGCCATTGTGGGTTGTACAGTAATAATATTGATGAACTCAGAAAACCTTTAAAAGGAAGGAAGAACGGGAAATGAGACTTTATTGTCCATGTAGGAGCTGAAAAATATGGATTAGTAAGTTACAAATGAATATGGAAATGCTCATTCCAAAGGGGGGGGGGAATAGAGGCCTGATAAATAAGAAGGGCTAATGGTTGTTTTAAAGACGTCTCTACAATGTTTGTCCAGATTCTGATTTATAACATTTAAAGTAACAATGGCAAAGTTAGTGCCTGTTTATAGGTAAGTGTTTTTATAACTATGTAACTGGGTTGTGGAATGCTAGCCAAATGGGGTGTAGAATTTTCAAGATCCCTGTGGTACTCAGGAAACCAATACGAACCATTAGTAGCCCTTAATAATTAGGAAAAGCCCCAGTGGAAGGAATGTGTTTGGGGCCCCGAGAGGGTCCGTCCTTGCTTTCCTCCCAGACAGACATGCTCCACGGGCCAATGAGGGCGCAGCCAGCAAAGCTGGCCGCACCTTGATTGGGCCAGCCCCTGGAGGGCCGGCCCATTGCACACCCATGCCACACACTCCTCACCAGCCACCTAAGCCTGCCCAGCCCGACATTCTACCCAGGCACCGGCATGGCCAGAGACAAGGTGGTGGCCGTGGCAGCACTGAGGGCAGAGAGGAGGAGGAGGAGGAGGAGGAGGAGAAGGCGGTGGCACCCAGGCCACCTGCCTCTAGCCCCCACCCGCACTCCTGTGTTCCTGCCACCATTCCCAGACCCACCCACAAAACACCTTCCTCAATGCGGCCCTGCTGACAGCTCTGCCCCTCCCCCAGAAACTATACCCACCTTGGGGGAGCCCATCTCCTCCACTCATGCCTTCAACCAACTAAGGTGCCCGACCCACAAAGAGACCTCAAGGACAGCTAACCAGGAGAGAGCTGCTGACTTCCCCCCCTCATCCCCCAGCCTTCTGTCCACAATGCGGGGGCCAGCAGAGCACATACCCCGCCTCCTACCAAGTGAGCCATCCCAAAGCCTTCCTGCTTGCCCCCCATACCACTCCGCTTCAAAGCTTCTGCTCTCGGAGGCTGTTCACCAGACTAGAGATGCCACCTCCCTGCAGCCACTCCTCAATCTTCCCAGTCCCTTTATACCGTGCATTCGGAAACACCCAACCTCCCCCCCCATCCACGCTTCTCTTCACCGCCCTCCACTACCTTATTCTCGCCATACCTCCTCTCTTCTATAAGGTTCCCCCATGCTCAGACACCTCTGGGGGCCGTGTTCCGCACTTCTGCTGCCCTCCGTGCCTAGCGGTGACCCTCCAACCCCATACATCTATGCCTCCGCCCTTTCCTTCCTTCCTTCATCTCCCTTCCTCCATCCTTCCCCAACTTTCCTTCCTTCCTCCATTCCTTCTCTCCTCATGCCTTTCCTCTTCACATACACCCTTCCTTCCTCATTTTCTCCCTCCCTCCCTTGCCTTCTCTTTCCACGCTGGGAGATGCTAGCATCTGTTGTATCCCTAAATGCAACGGCCTTTCTCCCACAGTCATACATAAAACAACTGCTGCAGGGTCATTGTTTCTGGCTCGTATATGGTTGGCATTTGTGGTGTTTGTGTTTGGCTTCCTAGGTGTTTGTGCAGTTGGTGTTCTTAGCTGTTTATTATAATGAGTCTGCATGCTGTATATGTAATGGCAATGGAGATGGTGGTGCTACCGGTGAATACTGTGAAGCTGCCATAATTCAGAAATGCCAACATACATAAAACTCAGGGGGGGAATGTGTTGTTTGTTTTTGTTAAAAAAGGATCAACCTTATGTACAAAATGAGACAACTTTGCTTGTCCTCTACGGCAGTGGTCCCCAACCCCCGGTCTAGGGACCGGGACCGGTCTGTGGATCAGTCGGTACTGGGCTGCGGCTCCTCCTCGTCCTCCTCCCTGGCTGCTGCCTCAGGGGCTGCCCTGCCACTCTGCCACTGGCTCACCTTTGGTGCTCTCCAGCGGCCGCCATGGCTGGGGCTGGGGCTGGGGCTCCCCCCCCCTTGTCATGGCACTGCACAGCTGCTGCTGGCAACGCCCCCCAGCGGGCGGCGGGAAGTCAGGGGCGCCGGTAGGAAAGCAAGTGGAGCAAGGGCTCAGGCGGCGGCAACATCCCTCAGCAAAAGACTACCCCCTCCGGTCCTCAGTAAAATTGTCAAGCGTTGACCGGTCCCCGGTGATAAAAAGGTTGGGGACCACTGCTCTAAGGTGTCTGAAACAAACAGAAAACTGGCATCAGAAGCCAAAAGTTTAAAGACCCTGTCTGAAAGTGAGCCATATCACATAAAAAGGTTTTTCTGTTTGAGAGATGTATGTTCACACTTTTCTGGATTGGATCAATGATTGTTGTGTACATACTGTATCTAATTATGAAATGTTCCCATTTATTAATGTGAGGAAGAAATGTCAAATTACTAATAAAGCAACACTGTAGCCTCCAAGTGCTAGTTATGATAGCAGTGGCTAGCCTGTGCATGTTCTCTTTTTCTTATAAAAAGGGGGGATCTAGATTTTGGTTTGATATAAACTAAGGTGACCAGAAATCTGTGGTCACAAGGTGGGACATGCTGCTGTCGATGCCGCAGTGGCAGCAGGCGGGCCCTCCCTTCCCCCCTCTTTCCGACCCTTAAAAGTGTGGCAGCGGTGGCAGGCGGGCCTCCCCCCTCCCCCCCGACTGGCCTTAGGGCGGTGGCGGCAGCCCGGGAGGCGGCAAGATCTGGAGGCAGGAAGGCCGCCCGGGCAGGCAGCAGCAGACCTAGCCGGGAAGACCCGCTCCGGAGCCCGGGCGCCTGCATAGGGGCCTCCTGAGCCCGGGCTGCCTAATCAGCTGTCTGCTGCACGACAAAAAAATTTTTTTTTTAATGTACAAATTAATTTTTAAAAAATGAGAATGCCACAGGACAGGCAGGAAATGCTGCGGGACACGGGGCAAATGCCCCAAAAGTGGGACAGATGGTCACCTTAAGATAAACACAACTGAACCTTCTCAAGGCTTTCTGTACTGAAAGCATCCTTCTGTGATGGATTGGGCCTTTCCCCCAGAAGTCCTAAATTGCAATCCGGTCTCTGTTTCACCCAACATTTTTCATCTGTTCAAATCTATTTAACATCCCAACAGTATTCAGGCAAGAGGCCTGAAGATCAGGGCCTGAAACATCTAGTAAACAAACAGAAAATGTCCAGCCTGATAAGCAAGTTCTACTGAACTTGAAAACTTGAGCACATTTTTTGGGTTGTCTTGATTGCTCTTACTTGACTTTTGTTTTGGCTTTTGATTTGCACTATTGTGCCTCCCTATGGCATCTGTTAATTCAGGAAAATATTCCTTGGGGTTTCTGTTGAATATTCTGTTTGGGGGTGTAATATTTTGGTCCCTTTGGTCCCTACTTTTGTTTGGCAGTTGTTACTGATTTATGCCAAAGGCATGATTCTGAACATAATAAATATATATTCACTTTGACACACAGCCAGGCAAGGGTAGTAGTGGGAGTTTCATGTCTAAATATTGTGCTGTTTCACAGGCCTGTTCTTATGGGAATCTAAGCCTTGTTTTTGCACTTCTGAATCATTCTCAGCTGCTGAAGCTAGTAGGACCCAAATAAGGAAATAGGTGGGAATTTGCACAGAGCAGTTTCCTAGAAAATTCTCATTTTGGAGAGAAAGGTATCCCTATGATAAGATATAGAATGCTACGTGGCTATTCTGTGTCTGCTCTTTAGCATTCATGACAGACAGTGCCTATGAAATGTGATGATGGCTGAGAGCATGTGATTCAGGCATATATCTACCATGAAAATGCTGATCTTTGTGTCCAATAGAGTAGCGGTCCGCAACCTTTTTCAGGCCGCGGACCGCTGCACCGGGGTGTGGGGAGAGGGAGACCCGGGGCCCCACGCACATGCAGCAGCCCTGGCGCAAACGTGCATGTGCGGACTTGCCGTGCGTGCGCGTTTGCGCCCCTGCTGGATGCAAACGCGCATGTGCGGCAAGTCCGCGCATGCGCGTTTGCGCTGCTGGCTTGCCGGCGGCTGCGGCTCCCTCTCCCCGCCCCTCCAGGCTGCAAGGAAATTGGCCGCCGAAGTAGCCAATTAGCTTGTGGCCCGGCAAGCTTCTCTTCCCCCCCCCTTCCAAAGCAAGAAACTTGCCGGGCCGCAAGCTGATCGACTACTTCGGCAGCCGATTTGCTTGCGGACTGGCCAGCTTCTTGCTGCGGGGGGGGGGGCGGAAAGAGGGAGTCGCGGCCCGGCGCTGAGGCCTCCACGGCCCGGGGGGTGGGGACCACTGCAATAGAGGAAATATAAGGGGTATTTTATTTCTGGGTAGATTTTGCAAAATTACTCTTTTTTGAAAGTCTGAGGCAGGTGCTCTTGGTCAGTTTCTAGAAATAGTTCCACTTCTCCCATCATCCTCACCTATTTGTTTTTGCTGCAGCTTTATTTCTCCCAAATGCCTCATTGAGCTTCCATCAGCTGACTGGCCAAGGTCTGTACATACAGGTTAATGGTTCTAGTAATTACCTTCAAGGCCATACATGGTCAGGGCCCAGTGTACCTGAGGGTCTGCCTCCCTGCCTATGCCCCCCAAAGAGCTTTACACTCCGCCGCCACCAACCGGCTACTGGTCCCTGGCCCAAAAGAAGTTTGCCTGGCCTCGACCAGGGCCAGAGCTTTCTCTGTCCTGGCCCCCACCTGGTGTAACGAGCTCCCAGAAAAGATCAGGGCCCTGATGGAACTAAAGCAGTTCCGCAGGGTCTGCAAAAGGGAGCTCTTCCACCAGGCATTTGGCTGAGGCCAGGCCAGCCAACCAACCAACATCTGCAGGGCCCCTGCCCCCCCTCCCCCCAAAAACCCACTAACACTCCTGGACCTGTTTGAGTTACCACTGTTTATGTTATGATATATTGTTATGTTATAATGTCACCCGGTTCATCAATTAATAATATTAATGTTATTATATGTATGGTTTCATGTATAGTTTTAGTTATATGTAAACCACTCTGAGCATTCGGGGAGGGCGGTATATAAATATGAATAAATAAAATAAATACTTGTATGAAGTATACATGCAGGGTCACTGGCTGGTTTCACTCATGGTGGAGTTAAGATGGAGAGGGAGGAACTAAGCTAGAATCAAGGCCTGCAGGAGACAGAATCCAGGGCTGGGGGATCAGCTGTTTATCCATCACTGTCTTCTGGGTACATCCTGCTGAAAATAATATGAGTTTCACTTTGCCTGCCATGTACTTTGAGCTAATTGGAAGCAAGGCTTACAGATAGGACACTCAGGGCAATGTCTAACAGCCTGCTAGTAAAATGCTCGCTCCATCCATTGGTTTTGTTTTCCCAAGAGCTGCCTTGTGCCATCTGTCTAAGGGGACGATCTGAGGTCTTGTATCCTTTCCTTAATTATTCATGTAGGTCTGTTTTTGAAGCAGCTGGTACTTTGGACACAGCTGGAGAGATATCTTGTGGATCTGACTTTCGATTCCCCCGGCCTGCCAGCTGTAGGTACTGGTAGATGGCAATGGTGGTAAGAAACCTGTTTTTCCAGTCTCATTACAGGCATTTTAATTTGACCCTTTGACTAGTTTTCTTTCTCATTAGATTGCTCAATGCTGGAACTTTGAACTCTGGTTTGTACACAGTGACGTATCAGGACTGTGGAAAATAAGATTATTATTTGGGAGGGGGTTTCCTTTGGTGTTTTGGGTAGGCTGTTTCTTTGTCTTTTCTGATGGCTGGCATAAGGACTACCAGTTGCCATAGCAATAATAACATGGCTTTGCATAGCAAAATCTTCATTTGAATGTTTGGGATCTAGTGAAACTTTGTGGTAGCGGTAGATTAGGGGGGTTAGGGGGGTATCAGCCTTCGTTTCAAATACAGCTCTGCTCTGTATCCCCCTCCCAAGTCTGTTTTGCAGTTTTTTCTAATCGCCAAACCTGTATAGAGGCGAGACAGAATGAATGAGGACAAACAGTTTATGAGGAGTTTGCTGACACAAGCTTTCTTTTAAAAAATGGAATGTAGATGTCTCCTCTTCTCTTATGGACCAACTTATCCTTAGCTGCTGAAAAATTGGAAATGTCAGACTGATTACTATGTTTCTAAACAATTCTAATGAAAATGTCAAGACTTTTCTGGGCAGGGAAAATTCACTAATACTGGTCTCAGTACATTACAGTTGAAATCAGTGAACCCAACTGTGTCTTTGTGCACAAATACAGTGTATGGGAGGGTTCCCCAGTGTGGTATCTGTACGCATCATGGTGTACTTCCCATCAAACCTTTGGGAAAGTGATTGGGGCCATTGTAAACTAGGACTTGTTAATGGCTGCCCTTATTCATATGAAAGGGTTCCCCACCCCCCACCCCAGAGGGTCAGGAGAATCAATAAGCACCTGGCCTTTCCTTAGCCATTGAATGGCTCCATTCCCCCTTTCTTGCTTTCCTTCTTCCCAGGAGGTGTGTGGAGGTGACGTTGTGGATATCTGCAGGTGACGTTGTGGATATCTATCAACGAGGGAGATATTCTGTTTGGCCTTCCTGTGGTAGCCATTTTGGGTCTCTTGCAATAGCTACTGAGGCACTCACCACCTCTCTCAAAATGCAAGGTACCTGCAGGGTCAAAAACATTGGGAACACATGGTTTATGGTCACATACCTGTAAACACGATGACAGTGATTTTAATTGCAGTTCTTGAAATGTTCACAGATTATAAAAAACACTTCATCTGCTGAATATTATCAAATGGGGCTTGTTAATATGCTTTCCTTCTACCCTGATCATATACAAACTGACATGTTAGTTTCTTATGCTGTGTCATATTTTATTCTATTCTTCCTCCAAGAAGTTCAGGGCAGTGTGTATGGTTTTCCCCTTTTATGTTTTGTCCTAACAACAATACTGTGATGTAGGTTAGCCTGAGAGAGTGTAACTGGTCCAAGGATACCCAGTGAGGTTTGTGGAAGAAAGGTGATTTGAACCGGAGCCTCACCTCTATCAGTGCAACATTAACTCTTACATCATCATACTGACTATATATAGTTGCCATGAAACAGGATACATGCAACCACTGCTTCCTTTAACAGGAACTATTTTGACAAAATGAGCAATTCCATTTATTATCCCAGAAGCTTCCATCTCAAGGTGACTTTCAAAGGAACCCAGTTTATATGTAAACCATTTAACTGTGACTTTGCTTCTGGCTACTTCTAAATGTATCTGTATTTTCAGAACTCCTGGCCAAAGGCATAAATCATGATACAGGTGTGAATACTTCAATATTTAAAAGAGGTGGAAGACCTGTTTGCTGAAAGCACATATTGCTTTGAGTAATATGTATCTAGTTATCCAAAGGTCCCCCCACCTTGTTCCAAATTAATTATTGGAGCAGACTGTTCTTATCCCTTCCTTCTCCATCCCCCGTGAGAATATGTTGGAATTTAGAATAAAACCCTTTTGCAGCAGAAGAAAAGGATACAGCATTTTTCTCTCCTCTGCAGGTGACGTTGTGGATATCTATCAACGAGAGTTCTTAGCGCTAAGAGACCGCTTGCATGCTGCGGAACAGGAGAGCCTCAAGCGGTCCAAGGAGCTGAACCTAGTCCTTGATGAAATAAAGCAAGCCATCTCAGAGAAGCAGGCCCTGCGGGACATAAACCGGACATGGAGCAGCTTATCTGGTAAATCAGGCTGTAACAAGGATGAGCTCATGATACATGGAAGTGGTAGAGAAGGGCAGACATCCATTGTAGTACCTCAGACAGGACAGGCATTTTGTGCATCCCAGGGGAGATTTACTATAGGGAAGTAGTGCTGAACATGTAAAGATCTCTGGAAAATTTTATTTGTCGTGTGTGGGAAATAAACCTTTCCCTTGAGGTACACTAGTTGTGTATTAAAATGTCTCTAATCCATTGAAATATAGAGTAATCTGAACTTCCCAGCTGTTGACAGAAGCATGTGATGCTTCAGTGAAAGTATTAGCCCAGTGTGTTTTCTGCCTGCTCTCCTGCCTATCCTTTCTTCATCCCCTGCTGCCCACAGTTCCTGTGACTCTCAGCCATGGCTCCTTGCCTCCTTTCCCTCTGCCCACTCCTTTCACACACCCATCTCAGCTATTACTGTTGTGCAGTTTCCCCATTGCTGGTGCTGGTGCTGCTGCAGTTGCTAATACAGCACAAGGGCAATAGGGCTGCCTCACTCCCCAGCAGTGGCAGTGTCCTTTCCCCCAGGGCACTGGAGCTTGTAAATCAGCAGTGGAATGTTACTGTGCTGGTATGCTGTATAGGTAAAGGTAAAGGTATCCCCTGTGCAAGCACCGAGTCATGTCTGACCCTTGGGGTGATGCCCTCTAGAGTTTTCATGGCAGACTCAATATGGGGTGGTTTGCCAGTACCTCCCCCAGTCATTACCGTTTACCCCCCAGCAAGCTGGGTACTCATTTTATCGACCTCGGAAGGATGGAAGGCTGAGTCAACCTTGACTGCTGGGATTGAATTCCCAGCCTCATGGGCAGACAGCTTCAGACAGCATTTCTGCTGCCTTACCACCCTGCGCCACAAGAGGGTCTAGGTATGCTGTATACCAATATATATATTTGAATTCCCAGGGTTCATTTAAAAAAGCAAATCTCTCTCTCCTTATATTTTGAAGATACACCTTTCCACTTGCATCTCTGCAGCAGAAAGGGCTACAAATATCCCCCGCCCTTTTTTTCCAAAATGAAAGTTGGGAATTCAGAGACCCTGTTACACATAGTTGTATAATGGTATGTGGAGATAACTGTATTGAACTGATGGTGTTTTTTTTAAAATTAAAAGCACACCCACCCCAGATGGCTGAGGGAGAAATGGGTATAGCAGAGACAGAGTCAGAAAAGATAGCTATGACATGGGTGAGAAAAATCCAATTCTTTTACAGTCAGACCACCACCATTCAGGCTTTAATGGAATCATCAACCGAACTTAACAGCAAAGTAATTTTGAGAAAGATCAGTTAAAAGCTGGAGAAACACCGTATGTGTGTGAATGAACCAGAATACTGTGGGAAAGTGGGAGGGCACTTCCCAAATGCACTGAACTTGTAGATAACATGTGTGGAAATAGCCCATTTTTCATGCTTTCTGATGAACTTCGCCTGCTTCTTCACTGTGCAGTGGCTTTATTAAGCTGCTTTCAGTAGGTAGTCTGGACAGTGGTGCTTCCTCCTTCACTGAAAGACCTCCCCCACACTGGAAGTTAAACACAATGTGTAGCCCCTGCTGCTTCAGTGCCCCCAGTTGTGGCGGCAGCCACCTTAGAGAGGATGCAACTCAACATGCTTAGGGTTATTTCTGTATAATTATAATTTATAAGGATGCACAACTGTGACCAAGAGATGAATATGTTATGTTTTAAAATAAATTATAACATCACTTCAGACAGCTAGAATTTGTGTTCCAAATATGTCCTCTCTTTGTTTAAATACCTACACTGGAAGTTTCAAAAGCAAGCTATTTAAATCACACAGATTTAGTATCTTAGGTAAAGGTAAAGGTATCCCCTGTGCAAGCACCGGGTCATGTCTGACCCTTGGGGTGACGCCCTCTAGCGTTTTCTTGGCAGACTCAATACGGGGTCATTTGCCATTCCCTTCCCCAGTCATTACCGTTTACCCCCCAGCAAGCCGGGTACTCATTTTACCGACCTCGGAAGGATGGAAGGCTGAGTCAACCTTGAGCCGGCTGCTGGGATTGAACTCCCAGCCTCATGGGCAAAGCTTTCAGATGGCTGCCTTACCACTCTGCGCCACAAGAGGCTCTTTTTAGTATCTTAACTCTGTATAATTAGGGCTATGAGAGCCTAGGGCTAAGTGCAAATTAAAATCTCTTAGCCAAGGGTTTGATTTCCTCATTTAAAAAGCTCACCCGTCTTGAGCTTTAAGTAATTCCTGCTAAATATAATGGGATTAGAGGGTGCAAGTGAAGACGATTGGATTGATTAACCTACGTTAACTGATAATCTGGACTGGCCAGATGGTGCTATGAAGTGGATATGGTTCTCAAATTTTACAGTCTCTCTTCGTGCAAAAGGGTTTCACTCTCCTTTTTTCCCCAGATGAAACAAAATTAAAACTGTGGAATATCACTAACAAGAATGTGCTGCATCTCCCTACCATCTTTCATCACTTGCCACATTTGCTATCAAAGGAGAACAGCTTGCAGCCCGCTGTGCATGTGGGACAGGGACGGACTGGAGGTAAGCAGAGTGGCTTTTGCCCCTCTTTAGAGCACTTTCTTTCCTTCCTGGATGATCCATGTTTGCTCTCTCACAGTCCTGACAGGATTATCAAAAACAGTCCAGGATGTTAAATTCATTCCAGTTTTTTTCAGCTACATTGTGATCGTAAAATAAGTTAATTGGGTTGAGCTTACCTTTTACAGCTCCCAGGTGGAGGTCACTTTCAGTTGCTCTTTGAGGAGCCATTATCGTGGAGTAAACCAATTGTGTGAGCAGCTTCTTGGGTGGCTGGGTACAAGTACAAGTGTTTTCTTTTGGACTTACATTGGTATGGAGAAAATCAGGGGAGAGCTTCTTGATGGCAGTCATCCAGATGGAACAATTTAAAAAGTGACCTCCGTCCGACAGCCGTATATGTACATTGGCCCTGAAGGTTATGCATGACATCCAGGTACTTACACTTAGACTTGCCCTAGAAAATGACGTGCTAAGTCATCCCAAGGACAAGCCTGTGTAGGAGTTTCTGGTGTTCCTGTGTGTCTGTATGTTTGCAGTAAACAGGATGGGAGGAAGTCCTAGGAAGCAGCACAATTCCCTGTAATGTGGTGCTGAGGATCTGCACAGGATGAGCACATGTGTATCTTTGTTGGCTACAGGAATTTAAAATGTCCCTGGAGAGACAGTTTCTCAGATTTGTGCTGCCCCTGCTTGAAAACAAGAGAGTGTACCATGATACTCTCTTGAGGGTCTGCCTCATTTTTTGTCAGTCAGAATAAAGTTCATCCTCCTGCATCTGTATTTGAAGTCATCTGTTCTTGATTCTCTGCAATCTTAACCCAGCATGAAAGGTGTAGAACAGATTCTTCTTCTGTTAGGAACAATGTAGTATTGAAAAGAGAAATAGAGTGTGTTTGGTTGTCAACCAGATCACTTCAACTATGATTTGCTTTGCTTCCGTATAGTATCCGTAGTGATGGGAATCCCCAGTGTCAAACGAGAAGTCCATTCCTACCTTACAGATACCCTAAACTCCCTGATCTCAGAGCTCAACCAGCAGGAGAAGGAAGACTCCGTCATTGTTGTTCTGATTGCTGAGGTAAAATGATCTTTTCACCTCTGTATCCAGCGTTGATAGCTCTGCATCCCTTTATTGTCTGTCAGAGAGGGACTTGGTACACATCCAGGAGGCTGTGTGTAGTCATAAAGCAGCAGGATGTGTCTCTAAATGGCAGTGGGCCAACTCCTCCTTTGGCTCAGAGAGATAAGTCCAACCTTGGGCTGCTGTCCGACAAGGATCATCGGGCACATCCCGCCTATGAGGCTCAGCAGGCTGTTTCCAGAGTGAAACAATGCTTGGAAGCACTCAGCTGTGGAGGGTCAATACGTTAGCAGAAGGCTGAGTGGCTGTTGCCAAGAGGGCAGTGGTGTACATCTCTCTAAATTGCATTCAGCTTGTTGGCCTTTGCTCTTACACAATGTTAGGCAGCTGTTGACTGAATAGTTTTTTTAAAAGAAGGATGACGGAAATTGCCATGTTCTGACAGGCTTATGGGCATTTGCTGCTGCCACCTGCTTGGCATCCCAAGAAAGGCTTGGCTTAAACTGAGGGCTGTGCCTTTTGCTACTCTAAGACCCCTCATCGGAACTAGCTCTTGAATTCTGGATTAAGATGGCCACAGCCCACTAATGTGTGATAGCTTCATTCAGGGTTTATATGGCTTTCCCCATCTCCTTGGCATCCCCTATTAGGCTTATTTATTGCAGACAGGAAATAGTCTTTCTTTCAAAAAAATCCTTGGAGGAACAAAAGAGCATTCAGTCATGTGTTATTGCCATGTGAACCTCAGCTATTAATGTCATCTTGCTGGCATTAATGTCACCTTTATCTGCATATTTTTTTCCTTAGACGGGTTATTTGATTTTGCATTTAGTCAGAAGAAAGTTGACACCTTTAAGACCTAATAGCTCCTATTCATGCAACAATAGTCTTGTTGATTAGCAGAAGCAAAACTCAATGCTGCTTCGTATGTTTGCATATTTATTTTGAAAGAAAAGATGTTTGCAGTAAGGTGTGAAAAGCATAGCGAATCACTTTCTGCCATTTAATGCATCAATTGGGAAGCAGCTGCATGCATCAGCCTCTCACTATAGAAGACATTCATACTGCCCTTCTCATTAACACCAACATGTTTTTTATGATGTGAAGGTCAAACTTTGTTGAAAAGGGGACATATCAAGTAGTCCTTAGGGGGATCTGATTGGTGTGCCTGAGTATAGGCAAGGCATTTAATGTTTCAATTCTCCATTGTAACTAATTTGTGAATCTTTTATGAGAATTAGAAAGAGAATGATCAACTAGAAACAGTTAAATGTGTGTATATTTTTACAGGTTTAGACAGGTAGCTGAGTTTCCTTTACCAGTTCTCATGTCTCTATTTTTTTGAAAAAAGTTACTATTCCATCTTGAAATGAAAAGATCAATTAAAATTCTGTTTTCAAAAACATTGCTGAAGATTTAGCTATGTCAGAGAAGAGTCTGAAGTACAGCAAGCTTTGGTAAAATATCTTAGGAACTTCTAACAATATAGCATGATTCATTATCCATTAAAAATGAATAGTATTAATGTGATAATATTCTTAATTCAAACCCCTTTAAAATCTGGCCTACACGTCACCTGATCTGTAGGATGAGACATTATTTATTTTAGTACATTTTAATTCTTCTGTTTCTGCAAGGTTTTTCCCTTATCCATTATATCTTCACTGTAATCTGGTGAGGTACATTTGATTGAGTGACTGGCCCAAGGAATTTTGTAACTATCAGGGGTTTGATTCTGAGTTTCCTGAAGTACAATCCAGAGCTCTTAACCAATGCAGTGCACTGGCTCGCATTGTCCCTTAGTGGACTCTGGGTATCACACTATAACATAGTTGTTGTCCTCATCAATATATCTAATTTTGTACCTGGCCAAATCTGAGGATATTTAAATTCAGAGGTTGCAGCCATAAATGGAGAAGACAGAACTTTCTACGAACCTTAAAAGCTAGCCAGATATGCAGGAATATCTGAAATACTTTTTTTTAAATGAGGGAGGTTAAAAATCCACCAAATTATAGAAGGAGTGTTGTTGTCGTTAGTTGCGAAATCGTGTCCGACCCATCGCGACCCCATGGACAATGATCCTCCAGGCCTTCCTGTCCTCTACCATTCCCCGGAGTCCATTTAAGTTTGCACTGACTGCTTCAGTGACTCCATCCAGCCACCTCATTCTCTGTCGTCCCCTTCTTCTTTTGCCCTCAATCGGTCCCAGCATTAGGCTCTTCTCCAAGGAGTCCTTTCTTCTCATTAGGTGGCCAAAGAATTTGAGTTTCATCTTCAGGATCTGGCCTTCTAAGGCAGTGGTCCGCAACCTTTTCTAGGCTGCGGACCAACGGTGGTGGGGAGGGTGATGGCCCGGCCTCGCATGCTATGCATGCGCGACCCGGCCATGCATGCACGCATGCGCGGGAGTGCTGCGAACGCGCATTTGCGGTCGCACATAGCGCGATACGCGTGTGTGCGGCCGGGCGCAGCCCTGTGGAGGCAGGGAGCCGCAGCCCAGTGCCAGGGCCTTCGCGGCCCGGCCCGGTGGTTGGGGACCACCATTCTAAGGAGCAGTCAGGGCTAATCTCCTCTAGGACTGACCGGTTTGTTCGCCTTGCAGTCCAAGGGACTCGCAAGAGTCTTCTTCAGCACCAGAGTTCAAAAGCCTCAATTCTTTCACGCTCGGCCTTCCTTATGATCCAACTTTCACAGCCATACATTGCAAAAGGGAAGACCGTAGCCTTGACTAGACACACTTTTGTTGGCAGGGTGATGTCTCTGATTTTTAGGATGCTGTCTAGATTTGCCATAGCTTTCCTCCCCAGGAGCAAGCATCTTTTAATTTCTTTGCTGCAGTCCCCATCTGCAGTGATATTGGAGCCCAGGAAAATAAAATCTGTCACTACCTCCATTTCTTCCCCATCTATTTGCCAGGAATTGAGAGGGCCGGATGCCATGATCTTTGTTTTCTTGATGTTGAGTTTCAAGCCAACTTTTGCACTCTCCTCCTTCACTCACATCAAGAAGCTCTTTAGATCCTCTTCGCTTTCTGCCATTAGAGTGTATCATCTGCATATTTGAGGCTGTTGATATTTCTTCCTGCAATCTTAATCCCAATTTGTGACTCATCTAACCCCGCCTTTCTCATGATGTGCTCCACATGCAAGTTAAATAGGCAAGGTGACAGTATACAGCCTTGCCGAACTCCTTTCTCAATTTTGAACCAATCAGTGATTCCATGCCCGGTTATCACTGTTGCTTCTTGACCTGCATATAGGTTTCTCAAGAAACAGATAAGGTGCTCTGATATTCCCATCTCTTTAAGAACTTGCCACAATCTGCTGTGCTCCACACAATCAAAGGCTTTAGAATAGTCAATGAAGCAGAAGTAAATGTTCTTCTGGAACTCCCTAACTTTCTCCATGATCCAGCGTATGTTGGCAATTTGATCTCTAGTTCCTCTGCCTCTTCGAAATCCTGCCTGTACTTCTGGAAGTTCTCGGTCCACATATTGCTCGGTCCTAGCTTGTAGGATTTTGAGCATATCTCTGCTAGCATGAGAAATGAGTGCAATGGTGTGGTAGTTTGAACATTCTTTGGCATTGCCCTTTGGGATTGGAATGTAACCTGACCTTTTCCAATCCTGTGGCCACTGTTGAGTTTTCCAAATTTGCTGGCATATTGAGTGTAACACTTTTACTGCATCGTCTTTTAAGATTTTAAATAGTTCAACTGGAATGCTGTCACCTCCACTAGCTTTATTGTTGCTCAGACTTCCGAAGGCCCATTTGACTTCACATTCCAGGATGTCTGGCTCCAGGTCAGTAACTACCCCATTGTGGTCATCAGGGATGTTAAGCTCGCTCTTGTATAGTTCTTCTGTATAATTTTGCCACCTTTTAAAAATCTCTTCTGCTTCTGTTAGGTCCCTACCATTTTGGTCCCTTATCATACCCATCTTTAAATGAAACGTTCTCTTCATATCTCCAATTTTCTTGAAGAGATCTCTTGTCCTCCCTATTCTATTATTTTCTTCTATTTGTTTGCACTGTTCATTGAAGAAGGAATTCTTATCTCTTCTAGCTATTCTCTGGAAATCTGCATTCAATTGGGTGTAACTTTCTCTTTCTCCCTTACCTTTCACTTCCCTTCTCTCCTCAGGTATTTGTAAAGCTTTTTCAGACAGCCATTTTGCTTTCTTGCATTTTTTTTTGTGGGGGATGGTTTTAGTTGCTACCTCTTGTACAATGTTGCGAACCTCCGTCCATAGTTCTTCAGTCACTCTGTCTATCAGATCTCATTCCTTAAATCTATTTGTCACCTCTACTGTATATTCCTCAGGGATATGATTTAGTTCATACCTGAGTGGCCTAGTGCTTTCCCCTACTTTCTTCAATTTAATCCTAAACTTTGCAACAAGAAGAATCATAGAATCATAGAGTTGGAAGTGGCCATACAGGCCATCTAATCCAACTCCCTGCTTAATGCAGGATCAGCCCAAAGCATCCAAGAAAAGTGTGTATCCAATCTTTGCTTGATGACTGCCAGTGAGGGGGAGCTCACAATCTCCTTAGGCAGCCTATTCCACTGTTGAACTACTCTGACTGTGAATTTTCTCCAGGCTGAACATTCCCAAGTCCCTCAACCTATCTTCATAGGGCTTGGTCCCTTGGCCCCAGATCATCCTCGTCGCTCTCCTCTGTACCCTTTCAATTTTATCTACGTCCTTCTTGAAGTGAGGCCTCCAGAACTGCACACAGTACTCCAGGTGTGGTCTGACCAGTGCCGTATACAATGGGACTATGACAACTTGTGATTTTTATGTGATGCCCCTGTTGATACAGCTCAAAATGGCATTTGCCTTTTTTACCGCTGCATCACACTGCCTGCTCATGTTTAGCTTACAATCCACAAGTACCCCAAGGTCTCGTTCACACACAGGGTTACCTAGAAGCATATCCCCCATCCAGTAGGCATGCTTTTCATTTTTCTGAGGATCTGAACCACAATCGGCTCCTGGTCTTGTTTTTACTGACTGTATAGAACTTCTCCATCTTTGGTTGCAGAACACATAGTCAATCTGATTTCTGTGTTGACTGTCTGGTATTGTCCATGTGTAGAGTTGTCTCTTGGGTTATTGGAAAAGAGTGTTTGCTATGACCATTGTATTCTCTTGACAAAATTCTACCAGCCTGTGCCCTGCTTCATTTTGTACTCCAAGGCCAAACTTGCCTGTTATCCCGGTTATCTTTTGGCTTCCTACTTTAGCATTCCAATCCCCCATGATGATAAGCACATCATTTTTTGGCATTGCTTCTAGAAGGTGTTATAGGGCTTCATAGAACTGATCAACTTCATCCTCTTCAGCAGCAGTGGTTGGGGCATAGACCTGGATTAAAGTGATGTTGAATGGTTTGCCTTGGATTCAAACTGAGATTATTCTGTCATTTTGGGGATTATATTCCAATACTGCTTTTCCTACTCTCTTATTGATTATGAAGGCTATTCCATTTTTTCTGAGAGATTCTTGCCCACAGTAGTATACCTGATGGTCATCTGAATTAAATTCACTCATTCCTGCCCATTTTAGTTCACTGATTGCTAAAATGTCGATATTCAGTCTTGTCATCTCTAGTTTGACCACGTCCAGCTTGCCTTGATTCATGGATCTGACGTTCCAGGTTCCTATGGAATAAAAGCCTTTATAGTATCAGACTGTCTTTTCACCTCCAGTTCCATCGACAACTGAGCGTCCTTTCGGCTTTGGCCCAGTCGCTTCATTCATTCTGGAGCTACTAATACTAGCCGTCTGCTCATCCCCAGTAGCATATTGGACACCTTGCGACCCGAGGGGCTCATCTTCCAACGTCATATCATTTTGCGTTTTGGAGCTGTCCATAGAGTTTTCATGGCAAAGATACTGGAGTGGTTTGCCATTTCCTTCTCCAGTGGATCACCTTTTGTCAGAGCTCTCAGCTATGACCTCTCTGTCTTGGGTGGCCCTGCATGGTATAGCTCATAGCTTCACTGAGCTACGCAAGCCCCTTTGCCACAACAAGGCAGCGATTCTTGAAGGGGATAGAAGGAGTACCTGTAGCTTTAAGAAATAAATGCCCTCATTAGATCTTTCTAGACAAGCAGAACAGTTTTACCAGCATTTCTGGCATGGTTTCTGTTAGTGAAAGACAACGGTTGGGGCCAGGAGCCTTCTCCGTGCTGCTTTGACATTTAACAGAAGATTCATCTTGTCAACAGCTAGTCACACATTACATGATTTACTCAGAACTGGCTGCTTGTTATTGTTCAACAGCCTCCATCCCTAAGAAGCAAATGTGTTGTAGTGATTAGAGTTTCAGACTAGGATCTGGGAGTCCAAGATTTGAATCTGCCATTGCAGCTCACAGGATGACCTTGGGCCAGTCATATAGTCTAATTCTAATTTACCTTGCAGTGTTTTTGTGAAGATATAATTAGGAGAGGAGATTGATATAAGCTGCTTTGGATCTCCATTGGAGAGATAGGAAAAGCACAGATGAAGAAAATATATAATAAAAATAGCTTAAGGTGGGTGACAAATAAAAGTTGGCTGGTGGTTGAAAAGGAGAGAAAGAATCACGAAAAGCTGAGGATATAGGAGTTGTCAGAAGGATGGAAAAGTGTGGGGAAGGAGATACAAGGGGATATGAGGTGTTTCCCACAAGTCCTTGGGAGTTTCCCACTGTGCAACAGGGCCCACCATGGTGGCCAGCATGATGCACCTGGGTCATGGTTTTCCCAGGTGGAGGCTACCAGAACATGGAAAGGCGGGAAAGCAGAAAACAAGGTGGGTAGATAGGTGGGGAGAAAAGAAGGAAATAAAAAAGATACACAACCTTTCAGGTAAAGGAAAGAAAAATACTGGAGGAGGAGAAAATGAGATGTCCCCTGCAAGTCCTCGCAGTTCCCCACTTGTATAACACACCCACTGATGTGAGGAATTTCTACCACAGTGCCAGCAGAGCTGTTACACCAAAAGTACCTATAAAATAGAGAATTTATATATCAACAGTACTGTATTATGGGGAATCACCAGAATCACATGGTGTTCAGAACGCTGGGGTGTCTGAAGAAGCAAAATGTGCAGGAACTGGAATATCTTAATGTGTTAGGGTACTGAAAGGTCTGGAGAGCAGGCATGTATATTTATAATGAAAAGATGGTTGTCTTAGAGTATAGAAAGATAAAAAGAAAGTTGTTTTATGAAGCAGTTTTAAGTTGTGGAGGATACATCTATGGAATAGGAAAGAATTATACCCCGTTTGTCTCAAAATAAGACATACCCATAAAATAAGCCATAGCAGGATTTCTAAGCATTTGCGCAATATACACCATACCTTGAAAATAACTGTGTCCTCAGGGGGAAGAAGTAAAACTGTGGCTGCCGTTTTACTCAGCACAGTGGGTCTTTACCCCCCCCCCCAAACACCAGTCAAGCTGCTGCTCCCCAGAACTGACCAGCAACAAACTGTGGGTCTCTCTCACCCCACACAAACACCTTTGTTGATGAAATTGACTTTTCTAAATACCAGTAAGACATCCCCTGAAAATAAGCCATAGTGTGTCTTCTTGAGGAAAAATAAATATAAGACAGTGTCTTATTTTCAGGGAAACACAGTAGTATTCTGAAGCAGAAGTTTAAAAATGTAGGGTTCTGACTAGCCTTTGTTAATAGGCTGTAATCCAGATGACTGCCACAGTTATATTGCTAGAGAAGACTTTGACAAGATACAGAGTGCATGTACTGATGTGTTTTTCCACCTGGGTGTGGATATTATTTCACACATTTTAATTTTCCTTTTTAGACAGATCAGCAGTACACAACAGGAGTGGCGGAAAATATCAAAAACCTGTAAGCAGTTTTCTTCTATAATATCAGACTTATAGGATTAATTCTTTGGTTTTCCATTAATGTTTCAAATGCTGAACTTTGGAACAAGACCTTGTATAAAAAACCAATGTGCATGCATCAAACGTGCATGCTGGCTAACCTCACTTTCCTCCTTGCCTATTCAAACTGACTGTGAGTCTGCTTCAACCATTAAACCAATCACGGAGTCCATTTATTTCCTCCTCTGTTTCTTAAGGTTGCCAGGGGACTGGTTATTTAGAGCAGCAAAATGTGCTCCGTGGCCTGTGGTCTGTATTTATGCTGCTGGTGAGCTGTGTGGCAGATACTGCTGACTGAGATTTACAGTAGTCCCAGCAACAGTGTTCTTATCACAGCATGGATAGGTGGATAGTAATCAGGCAGCACTGACCTCAGACCAAATTAAGGTCAAATGTAGGCTGCAGGGTTTACTGCCATTCTGGGTGACATCAACATCCCCTCCCAGATGCATTGTACAACATTAGATCATTTCCTCCCTTCATCCCACTCCAGTTCTGCAGCTCTAATTTCTCCAGAGCTCTTGGTTGGCTTAACAGTTAATTTCTGTTGTGGAGCTTTGCAGTATCAGAGTTTTCTCATCAATCATTTGCTGTGGGCTCCCCCCCTCCATGCTTAAGGATTTGGAAAGGAGACTCTGGTGGATTGTTTTTAATTATTTGCAAGCTTGTAAGAGACAGCGGGCAAGAATGAGCAGCATCAGAGCTCTGAGGACAGAAGATTTAGACGATAATGGTAATGTAAGAAGCCCCAACCCAACTTCATTACTTCTCCTGCATTCTGCATGTTGTCTATTAATAGCATCAGCTAAGATCAAGACTTGGAAAAAGGATGGCGTGACCTAATAGCTCAAGTTCTGCTTCCCCCACCATACAGGTGATGAGAGATGGCTACCATAATAGCTAAAGTGGGAATTATTGTGTTTTCAGGGCAAAGAAAGCATTCTGGTCTTGTGTTTTGTCATGTGAAATCAGGCACTTCTCTATGATGCCTTTTGGCCCTGGGCAAAAATACACAGTTAACAGAAGATAATGGGTCTTATTGTGTAATAGACCTTGATGAAATCAGCAGACATTGTCTAAGAAAGTGGGCCTCTGTCAAATGCCTCAGACTTTTCCTTTAACCAGTTTAGTGATTTGATTTTCCCTCCCCCTCGGCTAAAACTGTTTTCTTTATCTCCCTTAAATTAAATAGGCAGAAGTGTAGGGGAGGAGCTTTTGTGAAGGGAATATGCAGTCAAGAAGTACAGTCTTTAGGTGAGGTGGCTTTGAGGAAAAAGCAGTTGTTTCTGTTTCAAGCAGAGCCTCGTTCTTAATAAGAAGCCACAGTTTAAATAGCGCATAAATAGGATTGATTGAAAAGCAGATAAGGTTATCATGGGTTTTTAAAAATGAGGTTGAACAAAGATAGAGCAGCTACTTTTGCTCCTGAATCTGTCTATTCTTGTTGTCTAGTAAGCACTTGCATGAGAGGGGTAAGATTTACTGCAGGACAAAGGATGAAATTGTTTGCAATCAAACCTTGTCAAAATGTATAATGTTCAGATACTTTTTAAAAATGCATATCTTCATGCAATAATGAATATTCACTGTGATTGTATTTACATACACAGAGAAGATAAAACTTGCAGGTTAACTGTATCAGTCTTTTGTTGTTGTTATTAGTTTTATTAACCACCCTCCCTATAAGGCTTGGAATGATATATAGTGTATTACAATTGGCATAACATTTCAATAAAATGATACATAATAGGACATTTATAGCCATCATTCAATTTCTAAACAATTTTCTCAGTTGATAATATCTAATATCTGTCTTAAGTCATTGGCCAATTATATTGACTAATTTTTTTTGGGGGGGGATATGTTCTGAGAGGAGGGGAGGAGCTGTTGGTTCTATTATGTGCACTGGACTCAACTGTATATGCCAGCTTGGCATAGTGGTTAGGAGCACTGGCTGCTAATCTAGCATGCTGGGTTTGATTCCCCATTCCTTTTCCACATGCAGCCAGCAGGGTGACCTTGGGCTCGCCACAGCACTGATGAAGCTGTTCTGACCGAGCAGTGATATCAGGGCTCTTTCAGCCTCACCCCCCTTTCAGCCTCACCCCCCTCACAGGGTGTCTGTTGTGGGGAGAGGAAGGGAAGGCTACTGTAAGCCACTTTGAGAGAGAAAAGCGGCATATAAAAAACAACTCCTCTTATTCTTCTTCTATACCTGGCAGAAAGAGCCTCTTGTGGCGCAGAGTGGTAAGGCAGCCGTCTGAAAGCTTTGCCCATGAGGCTGGGAGTTCAATCCCAGCAGCCGGCTCAAGGTTGACTCAGCCTTCCATCCTTCCGAGGTCGGTAAAATGAGTACCCAGCTTGCTGGGGGGTAAAACGGTAATGACTGGGGAAGGCACTGGCAAACCACCCTGTATTGAGTCTGCCAAGAAAACGCTAGAGGGCGTCACCCCAAGGGTCAGACATGACTCAGTGCTTGCACAGGGGATACCTTTACCTTTATACCTGGCAGAACAGTGCCATCTTACAGGCCCTGTGGAACTGTGATAGTTCCATCAGGGCCTGGGTTTCTGGTGGTAGCATGTTCTATCATGCTAGGGCAGGGTTCAAAAAGCCATGAACCTGGTCGAGACCAGATGTATGTCTTTTGAGTCAGGGATAGACAGTATATTGGCACTTTTTGCAGCTGCTGAAAATGGAACCTCCACAGTGTCCTAGTGAGGATCTGGGCTGACACATTTTGAACCAGTTGCAATTTCCAGGTCAAGACCTATGTAAACTAAGTTACAGTAATCTAGTCTAGAGGTGACTGTTGTATGGATCACTGTGGCAAAGTTTTCTGGGCCTAGGTAGGGTGCTAGTAATTTCACCTGACAGAGTGATAAGTTGTTAATTGCACTCCATCAAGACAGGAGAGTCACACTTCCTCATCTAGTCCCTTCCTACCCAGTCACAGGACCTCTGCCTTTTAGAGGTCCAGCTTCAAGCAGCTCTGCTGGAGCCATTCCAGCACCACCACCAATTGATCTGGGAGGGAATTTGGCCTTCCCACCATAAGCAGGTAGAGCTGGGTGTCATCAGTATATTGCAAACCCCAGGATTAGCTTTGCTAGAGGGCACATAAAGATGTTAAATAACATTGGTCAGAGAAACACGGCCTGAAGTACTCCACACTGGAGTCATATTGGGTCCATATTCCTTCCCAATAGCTACCCTCTGTCCTTAATGTTGGAAAAAGGAGACCAGTCATTTTAAGACTGCCTCCCATATCACATCATCGAGTAGGCAGTGAGCCAAGATCTCATGATCTACTAAGATGAGAGAATTTCCAGGGGGCCTAAAAGAGGCAGTGGTATGCCCACTACTGAAAAAGCCATCTTTAGACTCATGAGAGCCCAACAACCGGCTAACGATCCCTGGCACAAAAGAAGCCTACTTGGCCACAACCAGGGCCAGAGCTTTCTTTGTCCTAGCCCCCACCTGGTGGAATGAACTCCCAGAAGAGATCAGGGCCCTGAGAAAACTAAAAGAATTCCACAGGGCCTGCAAAAGGGAGCTCTTCTGCCAGGCATTTGGTTGAGGCCAACCTAAATCTACAACACAGCTGGGCCCCTGAACCCCCCCTCTCAGCAATCCACATACCTGAACTCAACTATGGACCTGTTGATTGTTACTTTGATAAACAGTTATCTGTTATTGTTCTTACCACTGTTGTACTGTATTATATTTTTTCTGTTGTAGAACAAATTCAGTGTATTGTTTATGTTGTATATGAACCACCCTGAGCCTCAGGGGAGGGCGGTATACAAATATAGTGAGTGAGTGAGTGAGTGAGTGAGTGAGTGAGTGAGTGAGTGAGTGAATGCTGCCATGAAATCTAATAACACGAGCAGAGCTAACCCACCTCAGTCCAGTTGTCCTTCAGCAGGAACAACACAAGTGGCACAAAATAGTGAACAAACTTTTCAGTTCAATGAAACCCCTCTTTGGGCTGCTGATTAATTGCAAGTGAAATTCTTGTAATGATAATGGATAGTCTTTTAACACAGTATGGCATCTATCAGGAGCTGTCTTGATGCCCATTTATTTCTTCCTCAAAGCAAAGATCCAGCCTTGGCTTACTCCACCTTACTGGCGTATGAGGTAATTCATAAGAATCCAGGAAGTTCTTGCAGATGTGATTTCTTGCAGGTGTCATTTCTGAGCCTCTGTCTATTATTTTTGACAATTCTTGGAGAACAGGTGAAGTGCCAGAAGACTGGAGGTAGGCAAATGTTGTCCCCATTTTCAAGAAGGAGAAAAAGGAGGATCCTGGTAACTACCAGCCCGTCAGCTTGATGTCTATAGCTGGCAAAATTTTAGAACAAATCATCAAACAGTCAGTCCTTGAACAGCTAGAGCAGATGACTGTCCGTACTAGGAGTCAACATGGCTTTCTCAAGAACAAGTCATGTCAGACTAACCTTATCTCTTTTTTTGAGAAAGTTACTACCTTGCTAGATCAGGGGAATGGTATGGACATTGTTTACCTTCATTTCAGTATGGCTTTTGATTAGGTTCCACATGATATTCTTATTGACAAGTTGGTAAAATGCGGTATGGATCCTACTACTGTTAGGTAGATTGAGAACTGGTTGACCAATCATTTTCAAAGGGTGCTTCTAAATGGAGGAGTGATAAATGGCATGCCTCAGGGATCTGTACTGGGCCCTGTGTTCCTCAACATATTCATAAATGATTTGGATGATACTAAATGATTTGCATATTATACTAAATTGAGAGGGGTAGCAAACACACCGGAAGACAGAATCAGGATACAGGATGATCTTGACAGGCTAGAAAATTGGGCTAAAATTAATAAAATGAATTTTAATAGTGAAAAAAGTAAAGTTCTGCATTTAGATAGGAAAAACCAAATGCATCAACATAGGATGGGTGAGACTTGTCTTGGCAGTAGTATGTGTGAAAAGGATCTGAGGGTCTTAATAGACCATACATTGAATATGAATCAGCAATGTGACTCAGTAGCTAAAAAGGCAAACGGATTTTGGGTTGTATTAAAAGAAGTCTAGTGTCGAAATCAAATGAGGTGATGTTACCAGTTTACTCTGCTCTGGTTAGTCCTCACTTGGAGTACTGTGTTCAATTTTGGTCACCACAAATGAAGAAAGCAAAACTGGAGCATATTCAGAGGAGGGATACAAAGATGGTGAAGGTTTGGAGACCAAATCATATGAGGAAGGGTTGAGGGAGCTTGGTCTGTTTAGCCTGGAGAGAAGGTAACTAAGAGGTGATATGGTAACCATCCTCAAATACTTGAAGGGCTATCATGGAGAAGATGGAGCAGAGTTGTTTTCTATTGCTCCCAGAGGGTTGGACCAGAACCAGTAGGTTGAAATTAATTCAAAAGAATTTTTGGCTAAATATCTGGAAGACGTTCCTGACAGAGTGGTTCCTCAGTGGAACAGGCTTTCTCGGGAGGTGGTGGATTCTCCTTCTTTGAACGTTTTTAAAGCAGGGGCTAGATAGTCATCTGACAGAAATGCTGATTTAATGGGCAGGAAGGGATGTGCCAGTGTTTGTCTCTTGTGGCCCTTCCTTGCATACCCAGGGAATTGCTAATTGCTGCTGTGGGATGGGAGGTGAATTTCCTCCAGGCCAGGCTGGATTCTAGAGATTATTGGTAGGCATGAAATTGGGGTCACTGTGGGTGGGCAGGTTGTTGTTAATTCCTGCATTGTGAAGAGTGCTGGACTAGATGCCCCTGGAGGTCCCTTCCAACTCTATGATTCTGAGTGTCTGCCTCGAGTACCCATTCTAAAGGTAAAAGGTAGAGTACCCATTCTAAAGGTTTTATTATAGGAAGGTGCTTAGTTTGCAACCTCCAAACAGTTTATGGTTGGCCTCACTACCCACTGGCAGCCATGTTGTGATTGCCCCCCATAACAGCCATTTTGTTTCAGTTTCCAATTTTTTGTTGGCATCTAATCATAGCCAACCTGTGGCAACAACTCGTGGGGTTTTCAAGGCAATAGAATAGATGTTCAAACGTGGTTTGCCATCACCTGCCTCCCCATGGTGACCCTGGTATGCCTTGGTGATGTCCAGTCCAAATAATAACCAGGGCTGGCCTTGCTTAGCTTCCATTATGTAACAAGATCAGACTACCCTGGGCTATCCAGGTCCTGGCAGTGGGCTACATCCATCCTCAAAATACCCAAAGTGCGCCCAGGCTCCACAAGAAGAGGAGTTTGTGCTTTAGTAACTCAGGCAAAATAAAATATTGAAGTGGCCCGACATGACAGAAGATACTAGCACAGTAAGCAAACCCATAACTCTGTGCTTTAAAAATAAAAATCATGCTATAATCTGTGTAAAACAACATTGGATTAATGAGTCATTGCGTTTGAACAAAACCAAAGCCAACTCTTCCCTCTTTCCATATATGTGTATGTGTGTAAACAATTAGAAACAATTTAATAGGGAAATGAAATTGGCTAGCTACCATTCTTCTTGGCAAATTAATTCTAGGAATCCCTAAGGAAGTAAGTGTGCCACAGGGAAAAAGTAACAGATAATTTAAAAAATATTAGGCCTGACATGCACTGCAGAGTGAGGGAGACAATGCCCAGTATACCCAGGCAATCTGACTGGTGGTTTATTTATTTATACTAGTTATATTTATATTCTGACAATTCCAGCACAGCTGGTTTATGAACAGTAAAATGTACAAAATAAAACAATAAAATACCAACCCCACCCTCCCAACCCCCATCAGTCCCCCCCTGACCATTAGTCTGGCTCCAGGGAGAAGGTCAATGGTGCACTGATGGGAGGGAAGATCTCCCCATTCCACCTGGCCGAAACTAAAGGCTTAGCGGAAGAGCTCCATCTTACAGGCCCTGCGGGACTTTACAAGCTCCTGCAGGGCCCTCAGTTTGTCCAGGAGTTAATTCCACCAGGCCAGGTGGAGTTAATGCGGCCAAGAGATCTCTAGCCTGTTTGTCGTCACAGTGCCCAAAGTTCTTTGTGGGGCACTGGGAGTTAGACGGTCCCTATCATTATAGGAAAAAACTTTTCCAACTATTAGTAAGTGGGTTCTGACCAATCACAACATTGAGTCTTCTCAAAGAAATTTAGTTGGGATGGATACTTCTCAAAACTGTATTTTCCAGCCTTCTGACAAATCTGTTCCATTTGATCTGACTGCCCCATGGGACTAGGAAGAAACTAGAGAGTCTGTTGAGGAAATGTTGTTCTTGTTTTAATTACTCTTAGAATTAAACAGTTCTGTTTGCCCTTGGTTCATGAAGTCTGCAAAATGCCCAGTGTAATCTCTCTGCTTCATCATTGATCCTCCCTGCAGTCCCACATGGGGACTGCACGTGAGCACGCATGCCATTAGAGAGGTTTTTACAACTTAAAGCCTCCAGGGCTGCTGCACACAAGAACCATAAAGGTTAGGGATAAAATCAATTTTAGAAAAATATAAACTGTTTATTATAGGAGCTCAAATGTTTAAAAAGCATAAAGGAATATCAATTTGGCACACATAAAACATCTAAGTGCATGCACCAATAATGACAAATAATTTTCTGACCTTGACCTAACACATTTCGATCAAACAGATCTTCATCAGAGGTCAATTGTACAAATGCACACAGATACAATTAACATATTTTTACAATTTTCAACAGGAGGGTGAAAAAACTAATTTAATATGTTATGACTAGTACTGGTCCTGCAAGGTGTTCATAATAGCAGAATTCTCAGCCAGCAAATATTTCTTGTTCCTTCCTTAGATATCAGAGAATCCTACTACGTGCCTCTACTGCCTTCCTGTCTGCTAGTGATTTACCCCCAAAGTACAGAGGGTTAGATCATCAAAGCTTATAACAGAATTATGGGGAAAGTCCTCAAAGTTTCAACACTATCTTCCAGGTTCATTCTGGAAAAATTGGCCATGGCTACATCCTCTGAATTGATGTGCAAGCAGCTCCATTTTTTGGATTCATGTCGTAATGGGTCTGATCCAGGTTGTACTTCCCTCCAGTTCACTGTGCCTCTTCAGAACAAGCTAAAACAACAAAGATTAAGTCCAAGGATAAGAAAAAATGCAGATAAACAACTTATTTCTGTTCATGCTCCCGAGCCTACTCCAACTCTTCAGAAAAAGCCTAGGGCTCTGTGCCTGGGTGTGAGGTCCCCTTTGGTTTTGATCATAGATGGAAAAGTAGAAGCAGGAATACCAGTGGATTAAATTAAATTCCGCATAACTCTGAACCAATTAGATGGCAACGATTCCATGGTATCAGCTTCAGTGTCTTATGTGATGGCCATTACATCCATATGTGATACCTCCAGGTTATCTGAAATAGCAGGATGATAATTTTGCTCATCCCGAGAAAATGAATGTATACCCCTTCCCTCAGCAGGCTCCCTTGTATCCACCTTCAGCTACAGCTTCTTGTAGGCTCTCTCCCATAACTACTGTGCTATTGAATCCAACATATCCAACACTATATTGGATCTGAGTCCAGATGAAAGGGTGGGAATGCCCTCTCTGGCATCTCTCATGGGTGATCCATATGGCCCAGTAATTGGTTCAGCATATGATTCGTGTTTGGCCAATACAGGAAAATTCAAGCCAATGGCTAAATCAGCTGTCACACAGCTCACCCTGCTGTTGAGAGAAGCCTCTCCAGGTATCAACTGTATGGTGGTTTGGGAAGCATTTAAAGGGACCTAGGTCAGTTTAAATCAACGATTCTCAACTTTGACAGCGTGTGTGCATGTGTGTCACGTAAGTGCACAACAATCGAGGCAGAGTGGAGGTGGCCAGTGCCATGATTCCGCTGCCACCAACTCTGCCCTTTCCTTGAGGCGCCCAGGGGCTGGAGGCGGAATGGGATGCTGCAGGCTGGACAACCAGCTGGACAACCACCTGCTGCCACCACCTGCCTCCACCCATCACCATTGCTTGCTGCCGCCACAGGCTGCCACCTTCTCCAGCCGCCAGACGCAGCCTCCACCCTTTCCTTGAGGTGCCTGGGGGCTGGAGGTGGAACGAGGGGCTGTGGGCTGGAGGGGCCATTTGTCCAGCGGGACAACCACCTGCTGCCACCACCCACCTCTGTCTGCCCACTACCACCACTGGTTTAAATGTTTCCAGCCAGCCCTCCCTACACATTGCGGGTATGCAGAGTGGGCAGCAGAGAGACTTGGGGTCTGCTGAGCTGTTTCCTGAGGGGTTGGGGAAGACACCTCAGATCCCAGTCTGCAGCTAGCTCTAGCAGAATGGGGAAGAAAGACACCAGCAAGCAGCTTATCCTAAAGCTCAGCTGCTTGACAGGGTCTTTAAGTGCTTCCCCTGCACAACCCTCTGAAGTTGCAGAGAGGGGAAGCATTTAAAGACTCTGCGATACAGCTGGTACTCAGGATCATCTGCTTGGTGGGGTCTTTTTCCCCCCACACCCCTCAGATACTGCGGAGAGAACCCTCCCTGCAGCATCAGAAAGGTGTAAGAGGGAAACATTTAAAAACCCCACCAGGCAGCTGAGCCTCAGGATGAGTTGCTTGGTGGGATTTTTCTTGATTAGCTAAATCATGAATCAACTGAATCAAGTCTGAATCAATCCAGGCATGTATGATTCAGCTGATTTAAACTGATGGGATGTGCGATTTGACTCTGATAAGCCCCCAAAGTACTCATTTGAGTATTTGGGGGCTTATCCAAACTGCCCATTCCTACTAAGGTTGTTTCCAGGATCCACTTATTCCAGAATATTATTTTGCTCACCTTTTTTAAGGTACTGAGCCATGAAAATAAGCGATTATTCCAGTCCTTAGATGGTAAAAAGGTAAAGGTATCCCCTGTGCAAGCACCGAGTCATGTCTGACCCTTGGGGTGATGCCCTCTAGCGTTTTCATGGCAGACTCAATACGGGGTGGTTTGCCAGTGCCTTCCCCAGTCACTACCGTTTTACCCCCCAGCAGCAAGCTGGGTACTCATTTTACCGACCTCGGAAGGATGGAAGGCTGAGTCAACCTTGAGCCGGCTGCTGGGATTGAACTCCCAACCTCATGGGCAGAGCTTTCAGACTGCATGTCTGCTGCCTTACTACTCTGTGCCATAAGAGGCTCTTCCTTAGATGGTAGAAGGGATTTATTATTTCACCTTAAAAGAACCCTGATGTTCAGTAGGATAATCACTGTTTATATGTTGTGCTAGTCCTAACAGAGACAAAAGGCTTCCTCTCAAATCTTGTCCCAGTGAATTGATTAGGGAATAGTATGGTTTAGTCAAGTTGCCATGCCCACTAACATTCACACACATCTGACTAGAGTTATAGATTCTTTTGCCAACTTTCTTTGAAGAAGTACCTTTCATGGAGATATGCCAAGCTGATACTTGGTTGTCAGCAGACATGTTCATATACCACTATGCTTTGAATCCGAAGCTGAGGTGAGAAGCTCAAGCGCGAAAGGCAGCACTTCATTCACTGTTCAAGTGAAGAGAGCATGCCCCACCACCTGATGAGTAGCTTGCTAGAATCTCCATGTAGGACTGCATAGAAGATTGATGATGAAAACAAAGTTGCTCTAAACTGTAACTATTGATCATTGATCATTCTATGCAGGCACACATACTCTCCCTCCTGCTCCACTGCATGTTCTTGATTCAGCAGTGCTAGAGCAGTGAAAGCACATGGTCCCTGAGTGGGAGCAAGCTTCTGGCTCCAGTGCACAACACCCATGGAGTCTTCTCTAAAAACCTCTCTGATGTTATCCCTCATAGAATCATAGAATCATAGAGTTGGAAGGGGCCATACAGGCCATCTAGTCCAACCCCCTGCTCAACGCAGGAGTAGCCCTAAGCATCCTAAAGCATCCAAGAAAAGTGTGTATCCAACCTTTGCTTGAAGACTGCCAGTGAGGGGGAGCTCACCACCTCCTTAGGCAGCCTATTCCACTGCTGAACTACTCTGACTGTGAAAAATTTTTTCCTGATATCTAGCCTATATCATTGTACTTGAAGTTTAAACCCATTACTGCGTGTCCTCTCCTCTGCAGCCAACAGAAACAGCATCCTGCCCTCCTCCAAGTGACAACCTTTCAAATACTTAAAGAGGGCTATCATGTCCCCTCTCAACCTCCTTTTCTCCAGGCTGAACATTCCCAAGTCCCTCAACCTATCTTCATAGGGCTTGGTCCCTTGGCCCCAGATCATCTTCGTCGCTCACCTCTGTACAGCCCAAAATGGCATTTGCCTTTTTTACCGCTGCATCACACTGCCTGCTCATGTTTAGTTTACAATCCACAAGTACCCCAAGGTCTCGTTCACACACAGTGTTACCTAGAAGCGTATCCCCCATCCAGTAGGCATGCTTTTCATTTTTTTGACCCAGATGCAGAACTTTACACTTATCTTTATTAAATTGCATCTTGTTCTCACTTGCCCATTTTTCCATTGTGTTCAGATCTCGTTGAACTCTGTCTCTATCTTCTGGAGTATTTGCCAGTCCTCCCAATTTGGTGTCATCTGCAAACTTGATGAGTAGTCCCTCCACCCCCTCATCTAGATCATTAATAAATATGTTAAAAAGTACTGGGCCAATCACTGAGCCCTGAGGTACCCCGCTACTCACCTGATGAAACACCATTGACAACAACTCTTTGAGTGCCGTTCTCTAACCAATTCCCTATCCACCTAACTATCTGAAAATCCAGATTGCAGTCCTTCAACTTATCCATCAGAACATCATGGGGAACCTTGTCAAAAGCTTTACTAAAATCCAAGTAAATGACATCAACCGAATTTCCCCGATCCAGCAAACCTGTTACTTGGTCAAAAAAGGAATCTAGGTTGGTCTGGCAGGACCTGTTGGAGACAAATCCATGCTGACTTCCTTGGATCACCAAATTGTCCTCCAGATGTTTGCAGATCGCTCCCTTTAATATCTGCTCCATTATCTTCCCCACAACAGAGGTCAGACTCACTGGTCTGTAGTTTCCCGGGTCATCCTTCCTCCCTTTTTTGAAGATCGGAATAACATTTGCTCTCTTCCAGTCCTCCGAGACATCTCCAGTCCTTAAAGAGGTTCCGAAGATGATGGACAGGGGCTGTGCAAGTTCTCTGGAAAGTTCTTTGAGTACTCTCGGGTGCATTTCATCTGGACCAGGGGATTTGAACTCATCCAGTGCAGCTAAATGCCTCTCGACAACCTCTCTATCCATGTTAACCTGCCACCCAGACACTGTCCTTTGGCTATGGCCATCTCTAGATGTGCCTAAACACCTTGACCTGTGGTAAAAAACAGATGTAAAATAGGCACTAAGCCTTTCTGCTTTTTCTGCATCCTCCGTTAGAGTTTGTCCATCCGCACCCAACAGTGGGCCTATTGCCTCCTTTACTTTACGTTTGGTCCTCACATAACTGAAAAATCTTTTCTTGTTACAAGGGGCTTCCCTGGCCAATCTTAGCTCACTCTCAGCTTTGGCCTTTCTGATGATTGATCTACAGTGTCTAGTAACCTGTAGGTACTCTTCTTTAGAGCTCTGTCCTTCCCTCCATTTCCTGAACATTTTCCTTTTCTTTCTTAGTTCCTCTTGAAGTTCTCTGTTCATCCAAATAGGCTTCTTAGAGCTCCTGCAGTGTTTTCGTCTTTTTGGGATAGTCATTGATTGAGCATGCAATAGCTCTTGTTTGAGTAGCGCCCACCCTTCACATACTCCCTTCCCTTCCAGCATTCTCGTCCATGGTATGCCGCTCATCATGTCTCTGAGTTTATTAAAGTTTGCCCTACGAAAATCCAACATCCGCGTCTGGCTACAAGATTCCTTGGCTCCCCATCTCAAAAGGAATTCTATGAGGACATGGTCACTTCACCCTAGGGTCCCCACCTCCTTCACCTCATCCACCAACTCTTGCCTGTTGGTCAGTATTAAGTCCAGTATGGATGAACCTCTTGGGGGTTCATCTACCATCTATCATCTATCCCTACTCATACATATCCCCATGTGTGCAGAAGATACTTAATGAACAGCAATTACAAGTAAGTGCAACTTTGTTTTCCATGTTGCATCTGCTTAAGTAGGGTGCCACAAGAGACTGAGGGCCAAACTAGATAATACATGTCATGTGACTTGGGTTGGGGATCCCAAGCACTCTGGGGAAGTTATAGGTCCTGTTAAAAAAATATATCTTCAATTTCCTTGAAAACATGAACAGGGAGGTATTTTGAAAAAGGCAACAAATACCCCTGCTGAGGTTCTCTGTAAAACACAATCTTAAAGTACCACCGCTCCTATAGAGGCTTGCCTAGAGCTTTTAGTGTATCCTGGCTCTGTGGTATACCATGATTTTCAGACTCTTAAACACTTCTGTTAGATTACATTTTCCTTTTTATGATGATTGGCTAGCTTTGTTTTCTGTTTCTTAGGTTCCCCAACGAAATACATTCTGGTCTTCTAGAAGTCATTTCCCCTTCTCCACATTTTTATCCAGATTTTTCACGCCTCCGAGAATCTTTTGGTGACCCCAAGGAGAGAGTCAGGTAATACTTGAGGAGATGACTGGTATTCTGAGTGCTTTGCTTTTTAAAGTGAACTTTAAATTTGCTTAGAAGGAAACAAAAGTATGTAAGAAAAATTATTTAATGTATCTATAGGGTACTTTTCCTGAAAAGATTGAATGTCAAATAATATACATAAACATAACATAAAATAAAATATTCTAAGGATACCCTTTCCAGTTTTATTCCTGCTGTGAAGACTGTACACCTTAAAACGTTGACACTTGTTCAGGGGCCACATATGGCTTTTAGATATGCTGCCTCTGACTCTTCCACAGTGTGATACTCTTCTCATATTCCAGGGAAGTGAACAAGGTCTTTGGCCAGTAGGACTTGTGGTTGGCAGATGGTTCTTACCTTGAAACAGCTGCTGCCAGAGTATGCATAGGTTGTGAGCCTCATCCCAGAGATGGGTTTGTCTATCACTCCACCCTATCTCTCTGCAGCCTCTGGGTTCTTATCTCAGCACTACAAAAACTGCCAGTCAGAGAGCAAACCGGCTGGGGAGAAGAGAGAAATAGAACCTCCACAACACCACCGCGCAAAAAAGAATAAAGTTGCCATAGCTTTTTGTACCTTGTTTTGAGCAGGTGTACTTCCCATTCTCCACAGCCAGCTTGTCTTTCTGTGGGTTCTTTGGCAATCAAACTCTCTCCCCCAATGTCCTGTGCCTTATACTGAGAAGAGAGTGGGAAGGCAAAGGGAGAAGACATTTCTCTCAGTTGTGAAACATGTGGTTCACTATAGTTACATACAATATTAATAGTTATTTCTAATATGTTATTGTATGAGCGTGCTTGGTGAGAGATGGGTCTTCTGGTTGCTGCTAATTGTGAGTGTGGCTTGCACTGAGATGCGGAGTGAGTAGCACTGCCTTATGCTCACCTAGCTGACATTTCTTCCTAAAAGGGGGAAAAAACAACCCAGGCTTTCCTGCAGTGGAATTAGAGGTACCAGGAAACATCATTTACAGAAACTACCTTTTTGGAAATGTATGTCACTTGAAGGAAGTTTTAGCAAGGTTCTTCCTAACATTTTGAGGAACCTTTTAATGTTTTGGACACAGGATTAATTGTGGCCTTTTTGTGATTGGTTCCCTCTTCCTTAAATCATTTTGTTGTGGTACCTAATACCCAATCTGAAAAATTTATAAATGTTTGCAGGTTCAAGCAAGTTAGGGACATAAAAAGAGCCCTGCTGGATCAGACCAGTTTTCCATCTCATCCAACATCACACAATGGCCTACCAGTTCCTCTGGATGGCCTGGTCTATATACTGCAGATCAGTCCCCCGGGCCGGAGACAGGTACCGGTCGTAGATCAGTTGGTACCAGGCGGCGGCTCCTCCTCGTCCTCCTCCGTGGCTGCTGCCTCAGGGGGTGCTCTGCCACCAGCTCACCTTTGGTGCTCTCTGGCGGCTGCTATGGCTGGGGCTCTTCCTCGGAGTGGCACTGCGCAGCTGCTGCTGGCAGCGCCCCCCAGCAGGCGGCAGGAAGTCAGGGGCGCCGGAAGGAAAGCAAGCGGAGCAGGGGCTCAGGTGGCGGCAACGTCCCTCAGCAAAAGACTACCCCTCCAGGCCTCAGTAAAATTGTTAAGTGTTGACCGGTCCCCGGTGATAAAAAGGTTGGGGACCACTACTGTAGATAACCCAACACACTAATTGTTGTGTTTTCAGAATTTGGATGTACTTGATTCTGAATGTTCCATAGAATTTGTGTTGTTACTACCTGTAATGTAGCATCTTTCTAGTTGTAGTTTTTCTTTGATTTATAGGTGGAGGACAAAACAGAATCTAGATTACTGCTTTTTAATGATGTATGCACAATCCAAAGGCATTTACTATGTGCAGGTAAGTTTAACATTGGCTGAAGTATGTATTTAATATACCATTGTTGCTCCAAATATGGAGTATGGTGGGTGGATCTTTAAATGAAACACAAAGACCAAAAGCTATGATGTAAAATCAGGAAAAACAGCATTTGATTGTGACCCTTCTAGTTTCTTTATTTTAATAGAAATCATAAGGGACCATTGTAGAAAGGCCCAGCAATTTTGACTCCATCTTTCTGAAGTTAGACCTGAAACTTCCTTGGGGATTTCTGCTTCTGTTGCTACATGAAAACTGCTTGGATTTAGCTAGGAAAAGAAAGGATTATATAAACCTTCTGAAGACTGTTACGAATTAGTTGGCTCAGAAACCAAGCATACTAGCTGTAATGCTCTGTGGTTTGTAAAGAGCGGCACTAACTCTGGACTCGGTCTATATTGCTGCCAGTGCCATGTTGTGCGTGTCGTCTTTTGGAATTGACAGGACCCATTTACATTGCTTGCTTATATAAAATGGCTAGGCAAGTAGCTGCACTATTGGATTATTTTAATATTTATTAACACTATGTTCTGCAAATAATTTACCTTGACTAATTTATGGTTTTATTTTGCTAAAATATAAAGAAGCTGCTGAAAGAGGTTGCTTTTATTTTCCAAAATAATTTTTTTCCTTAGTTTCAGGAGCACCTTCCTTGTTCCTCACTAATTGCATATTCAAAGTTTGTGTTTTTGTTCAGTGGTGTAATGTGTTCTGTTCTGAGGCACTGATGTTTCCTTTGTTGTCTTGTTTGTCTATTTGTTTTATAGCTGGAAGATGATATCGTAGCCAAACCAAACTATCTCAGCACAATGAAAAACTTTGCTCTGCAGCAACCATCAGAAGAATGGATGATCCTGGAGTTCTCTCAGCTTGGGTTTATCGGTAAAAGATCCCTTTTCTCACAGATATTAATTCTTCAACTTGCTACCAGGGACAGTCTGGTCAAAAATATGGTGCTAAAACACATGCCAAAATAGTCTGAGAGGACAAGAAATGTAAAAAAATCCAATCATTCACCTTCAGATACAAAAATAAAAGATAAACTGGTGCTGATTTGTATATTATTTTTGCACAATTTAGAACATACACAATTTAGTCCTAACTAGTGCAAACAGAATGGGTTCCCCATAAGTAAATATTTCTTAGTAGCCCCTTGGGTGCCCCAAGCAGTCACTGGGGTGCAGTGGGATAAACCTCCTGCAAACTATAGCATGCTTTGAGGGAACTGTAGAAAGGATAGAAAATTGGCCTCTCCCCCGCCCCCGCCCCCCCATCACCACCACCGTGAGCAGAAAATGCTTGACTCCAAGTCTGACTGTACTTGGCTCTGCTCACAGAAGGAGGCGGGGGGATTTTTCTTCATTTCCCCTTTCTCATTGCCACCCTTCCTTTTGTTCCTCATGCTATGTTGTAGGGAGACGTGTAGTAGGCAGCTGGAGAAAGGCAAAGGTAGGAAAGTCCAATTTCAGCTAATGCAAGATAGGATGCAGCCCATAGAGCATACAGCAGGGCAAACAGTCTTTGCCTTTTATGTGACATAAATTATTTATGTAGCTTGTTAAACAGATCAAGCATCTTGAGAGACTCTTATCACAGTTTTGAGTGCAGCATGTAGTCCTTGTATATACTTGTCTGTGGAGATGGGAAACATAGGTGCTTAACTACTATAATGCTTTAGTGATTGTAGCTGGAAAAACAACAACAGGAAGAAGAATTGGTTCTTATATGTCGCTTTTCTCTACCAAGAGTTCCCTTCCCTTTCCTCTCCCCACAACAGACACCCTGTGAGGTAGGAGAGGCTGAGAGAGTATTGATATCACTGCACAGTCAAAACAATTTTATCAGTGCTGTGGCAAGCCCAAGGTCACCCAGCTGGTTGCATGTAAGGAAGTGCGGAATCAAACCCGGCTTGCCGATTAGAAGTCCGCACTACACCAAGCTGGCTACACCTTTCTGCCACTCAGTTGGCCAATAATATTAGATGGGATCTGGGAGAAGACCAGTGCATCTGAACTAGGAAATATCCGTATAGAATTATCATGAGGAGCATTGTGCTTTCTTTTTTCTTTTTTTAAGGGAAAGAAAGGGCTCGCAGTTGCTTCCTTGTTGGAAGGGCGGGAATCGCCCAGGCCAATCGGCAGGCGCTTCGTGCTTCGTGCCTGCCGATTGGCCCGGCTGATGGTCTGTCAGGAGGAAGGGGCCAATCAGGCCCCTTCCTCATCACAGACAAAGCCTGCCCTAACTCCTCCCCCAAAGCGCTTAGCGCTTTATTTAGTCCGTGGCGCCCGCACCGCGGGCGTGTTAAGGATAATTCAGTGCATTTATGAATTGTATAATTTTGTTTATCTTTTCTCCCTTTAAATATTGTTTCAGGGAAGATGTTTAAGTCACTGGATCTCAGTCTGATTGTGGAATTTATACTCATGTTCTATAAGGACAAACCCATTGATTGGCTGCTTGATCACATTCTTTGGGTGAAAGTCTGCAATCCAGAGAAAGATGCAGTAAGTCAGTTCCTTATTACAAGAAGTGGTCTCTTTTCATTGTAATAAAGATGTGTCTTTTCATAATAGCTTCCAAAACTACACCAGGTTGCACAAAGGCATTTGCAATGACCAAAAGTTTGTATTGGGTAAATCCATAGTACTTTTTATTAATTATAAAATAAAATTAGTTTGAGTAGATGAGCAACCATGTTGGATCAGAACAATAGTCCACCCAGTGTTATACCTTGTGCCTCATAGTAACCAAGCAGATGCCCCAGAACATTTCCAAAGAGGCCATGGAACTCAAAGTCTCTTCCTGCTATTGGCCCTAGTGTTGGTATTCAGAGGGCCACTGCCTCTGAACATACAAGAACAGTCCTGTCACCATAGTTAATAGCCACTAATGGACCTATACCACTTTGAGTTACTTTCATGGATCCTGTTGCATGAATACCTTCTGTGAATCCATTTAAGTGAATGCCAGCATCCCTTCCTGGATGTTGCTTGGCTGGAGGGAATGTAACTCTATTGTGACTGAAAGCCTTTAATGGTCATTGGACTCTGTCTTGCATGTGGGTATATCACAGGAATCCTAACAGGTGGTTTGCATTGTACTGAGCCACTCAGAATGCCCTACCTAAAAAAAGTATAAGGAGATGTAATAGGAATTCCAAGGAAACATAGAGGGTGTTAGCAGTTCAGCTAAATCTTTTATGTCTTTTTTGACTTGTGTTTTGTTTGTTTGCTTGCTTGTTTGTTTGCAATAAATAGTATTGACTGCACAGGAACAGATGCTGTTTTAGGCTGCCCAGTGGCAGTTCTGTGGTTTTAGGTGGGAAGTCAAGTTCATCTGCAATAGACTAGCTAGATTTGAGTCCAGTAGTAACTTAGAGATCTACAAGATTTGGAGGGTTTTGTGGTACAGTTGAAGAGGGCTAAATACTGTGTTGGGGGATGGTTTAGAATCATAGAATCATAGAGTTGGAACAGGCCATACAGGACATCTAGTCCAACCCCCTGCTGAACGGAGGATCAGCCCAAAGCATTATAAAGCATCCAAGAAAAGTGTGTATCCAACCTTTGCTTGAAGACTGCCAGTGGGGGGAGCCCACCACCTCCTTAGGCAGCCTATTCCACTGCTGAACTACTCTGACTGTGAAAATTTTTTTCCTGATATCTAGCCTATATCGTTGTACTTGTAGTTTAAACCCATTACTGCGTGTCCTCTCCTCTGCAGCCAACGGGAACAGCATCCTGCCCTCCTCCAAATGACAACCTTTCAAATACTTGTCCCCTCTCAACCTGCTTTTCTCCAGGCTGAACATTCCCAAGTCCCTCAACCTATCTTCATAGGGCTTTGGTCCCTTGGCCCCAGATCATCCTCATCGCTCTCCTCTGTACCCTTTCAATTTTATCTACGTCCTTCTTGAAGTGAGGCCTCCAGAACTGCACAGAGTACTCCAGGTGTGGTCTGACCAGCGGCATATACAATGGGACCATGACATCTTATGATTTTGATGTGATGCCCCTGTTGATACAGCCCAAAATGGCATTTGTCTTTTTTACCGCTGCATCACACTGCCTGTTCACGTTAAGCTTACAATCCACAAGTACCCCAAGGTCTCATACACACACAGTGTTACCTAGAAGCGTATCCCCCATCCAGTTGGCATGCTTTTCATTTTTCTGACCCAGATGCAGAACTTTACACTTATCTTTATTAAATTGCATCTTGTTCTCATTTGCTCATTTTTCCATTGTGTTCAGATCTCGGTGAACTCTGTCTCTATCTTCTAGAGTATTTGCCAGTCCTCCCAATTTGGTGTCATCTGCAAACTTGATAAGTAGTCCCTCCACCCCTTCATCTAGATTAGCGATTCCCAACCTGTGGGCCTCGGACCACATGTGGTCCATCGACTAATTGGAGGTGGGCCGCGAAGGACGCCTTCTCCCCCCCTTTACTTCGGGTATTGTCTCCCATCACTCCCAGATGGGACTATCTCGTTGCAGAGAAACAAGCTCAGGGTTCCCATTGATTTGCCATTGTCATGAGTTAAAATTTCCATGAAAATAAAATGTTCCTTATGTTCATTGTTGTGGTGTGTCTGTATCTTATTTTGAAGGGATGTTTAAACATTACCATAGCGATCAGAGAGCGTTAGGGCAGTGGTTGAGAGTAGAGGAGTAAACTACCCCCCCCCCACCAGGCCTCAGTAAAATTGTCAAGTGTTGAGTAGTCCCCAGTGATAAAAAGGTTGGGGACCACTGATCTAGATCATTAATAAATATGTTAAAAAGTACCAGACCAAGCACCGATCCCTGAGGTACCTCGCTACTCACCTCCCTCCATTCTAATGAAACACCATTGACAACAACTCTTTGAGTGCGGTTCTCTAACCAATTCCCTATCCACCTAACTATCTGAGAATCCAGATTGCAGTCCTTCAATTTATCCATCAGAACATCATGGGGAACCTTATCAAAAGCTTTACTAAAATCCAAGTAAACGGCATCAACCGAATTTCCACAATCCAGCAAACCTGTTACTTGGTCAACTAAGGAAACCAGGTTCGTCTGGCAGGACTTGTTGGAGACAAATCCATGCTGACTTCCTTGGATTACCAAATTGTCCTCCAGATGTTTGCAGATTGCTCCCTTTAATATCTGCTCCATTATCTTCCCCACAACAGAGGTCAGACTCACTGGTCTGTAGTTTATGGCAGCAGATGACATGGGCTGGTCATTGGGAACATGATCCACAGATAAAAATAAGCTGAAAGTGCCTAGCCCCAGCACTCCCCTATATTGGCCACTGGAAGTAAGGAGGCAAGCAGAGTGGGCTTTCTCTTGTGTAGTTTCCCCAGTTGAAATTACTCCTGCAGAGATGCAGTTCGTCCACAGGGGAAGACATTCCACAGAACAAGGTGCAGCTCAGGAAGGAGGGATCTATATTACAGAAAGGTGAAAGAGTTTCAATCTTCCTTCCCTTGAGCTAAATTGCTCTTTGAAAAATGTGGATTTCAGCCCTAGGGTAGGGTTTTTTGTCAGTTCCCCACTTCCTTCTTATGATTTTCTTGGAGGGCCTCCTGTCCCATTCAGTGTGATAGCAGGGATGTTTCGGATTGTAGCAGGAGGCAGAAATCCCTTCTATCCAAGCTAGAGATCTTCTCTAATTGCACTGTCAGTGTGGACCGTGCTACAGCCACCTCTATCTCCGGTGCAGCATGGACTGAGCAATAAAATGTGTTTTCATGTAGACACAGTATTCTCTCTCTGTCCAAAATGCTGTCTTTCAGTTATTCTGGAACTGTGGATCACCTGTGCCTCAGGTGTGGCAGATGGTCTGTCCTACAGAAGAAAAGGCATACAGTCTCCTCCTGATCTAGTCAAGGTCAGAATTTCACAGAACCTCTGTGCCGAGGTTATAAAGTCCTGCTGGTGCTTTTTCTTATATATAAAGCCTTGAAAGTGGAGCAGAGCATCCAGGCTCACCTGTGTGTCCTGCCCTGATGGCCATCCACCCTTCCAGTAACATTTTCTAGAGGATCCTGAAATTATCTAAAGCATTGCCTGCATAAAACTATAACCTCATTCCAGCATGAATTTCTGGCTTTCTTTCCCACTGTTTTCTTGATTAACTGCACAACCACACAGGACTTTCCCCCTTGTAAATCCTGCTGTGTAAAATTGAATTGGTGATTTATGGGATTGGTTACTTTGATTGAAAGTTTGCTCAGTCTGATCTTTGCCTGTTCTGGATATTGGCTGTCATCTTTGCCTGGAAACTAACTTTGGATTTCACCTTCTGTAGGTGCTTTTATAACTGCATTTTTTTAAAGTGTGTGTGTGTGTGTGTGTGTTTTTGTGGAAAACACCAAGAGGGAGGGAGAGACAACATTTGACAGTAACATCCCACTTAGTCTCATGTGGGGAGCTGATGTGAGCTGTTTGCTAACAGCCTGCCATCAGTAGATCCAGGTTTTTAATTTTCTAAAGTGATGAGTGCTGGATTAAAGGGATTAATTTAGAACTGGACTGCAGGCAGTAGGTGGGCAATCCTAAATGTTGCAGGCTGTGCAACAGCACAGTACCTGGAGCCTTTTGACATGAGGCCAGGCTGTTGTGAAGGGTTATTCTGCACATCTTAAACAGGCGCTTCTGCTGGGAGTGGGACAGTGGAAAATTGTTCTCGAAAAACTTGATTTCTCTGTTTAAAAAAGGAGACTTGAATTCTATTTCTACCTAAGAAGAAAGAGCTACTCAGTGAAAGATTCACTTAACATACCTTTGCACTAAAAATGTGCATCCAGTGTACCATTTCTTGAGAAGGGGGGGATAGCAATGTTAGGACAGGAAGAATATAGTCCTGAAGAAATGTAGAACAAAGGGGGAAGCTTTAAAGAGGCTTTTGAAAGAGTGACCCACTTAGTAGATGGTCTTCTTGGCACATTTCACTTGCCCTTTGATGCTCTGCTACTAAGTTTGCACAGCTCTTAAATGTTTAGCTTTTCTCTTTGTCAGTGCTGACATTCTGATTTTGCTCACCCTAATATATTTGCATTTGGCATCAGACAAAGGAAGTGGGGAAAAAGGACTATGTTAAGACGGCCATGAAGTAACTGATAGTGTTAAATAGAAAGGCTTAGATTTAGGAAGTGGCATTAACAAGCTGAATGGGCATAAGATTCAGGGGTGAGACTGACCCATGTTTTATTTTTTAAAACTACATTTAGAAGTGAAAAATATCTTCAGTAATGAAGGATGTGGAATAGGAAGAGGAGCAATATAGGACCTTTCTAGGTCAATCATATAGCCAGTGTTTTGCATGGTAAAAGCAACCAAACAATTGAATTGAAGACATTACAAAACGAAGTGCAGACTGAATGTCCTTTTCCATAAGGATGCCCCAGGGGGGTTGCATCTGTGCACCTCTTCCTTTGAGTGACATCTTTGGTCTGTATTGTTAGTAATGCATTTCTAATGCCTTTATGTGCTTTTCTAGCTGTCTAGTATGCAGTATGCATCTGATATTTAGGTTTCAGAGAACCTGCCTTTCTAATTCTCCAGATTACAGCTATGGGGCAAAAATGTTCAAAAAGTGCAGCAAATGAGTTTTATTGCCTATGATCAAACATTTTCTTATAGTACAAAGAATTAACTTAGAACTCTGTCTTTGCCTTTTGGTTGGGAGAAGATGAAGCAGTGGGGCTAATGAGAGCAGTGTTAAATAAAGTCAATAAAACAGTGTTTTGAACATGAATGAAAAAGTAGGGAGGAGCATCTCAATTTATTTTGACAGCTGTTTTGTTAATCTAATACTTATGATGCATTCCTGACTGCCTACACCATCCAGAAAATCACACTCCCTCTGTTCTTCCTCCATCCCACATCCTGATCCACAGATTACTGGAGGTCAGCAATACATTCCTCCTGAGGCTTCATATACAGAACCAGGAGCAGAACCGTTGCTGAAACTAAACCAACCCAGGAACCAGTGCATTTTAATACAAAATACACTTTTCCCAAGTATTATATTTTTTGAATTAGTGAATTGCTTAAGACAGTTTTATTCACTCAAAGTGTATAGTATGCAGATTTCCATCTACAGTCTAAAAAATCCTGTGTAGTAATACAATATTTTCACAGAGATCATTAACTGTAATTGATTTTGTCTACAATTATTATGTTGTAATGTGTATAATAATATACTGTTTAACAGTTGAGTGTTAAAAAGTTTAACTTCATGTCTGTAGTTCTGATATGACTGTTTCTGTCCAGATACTGCTGTTTTTTGGTTTGCTACAAAATTTGGGTTTCCAACTTTGATTACTGTCTCACAAATTTAAGATGCATGAACTAAGGTGGCACAGGTTGCAGGAGCCTGTAGTTTGTTTCCAGATATTGGGCATATCCCCACTTTCGCTCATATAAAACTTCACAGTACAATCCTTATTGGTGATGTAAATATTTGTAGAATAGGCCATTTTTGCTTCTTCAGGTGTTTGATGATTAATCTCAAGTTACAGAAATTCAATACCAATGCTGGCACAACACATTGAGTGTTGACTGCAATGAGTGATATTAGAGTCCCTTGAGATTATGGAAATTCTATGACTAATAACTATTGCTAATAATTGTTCTGGTGCTTTGCTGAATGAAGATTTCCCAGCAGCTGTTGTTCATAACACCAACAATGTTAGAAACTGGAGTTGAGAAATCAGTGTTTGCTGTTAAGTCGTGCTGATAATGGTTAGCCACCTTTTTCCCATTTCTAGGCCTCCTAAACTGGAAGAAATCTTGAGTTTATTTTCTGCTTTTTGTTTCTCAGAAACATTGTGATAGACAGAAAGCGAATCTGAGGATCCGCTTTAAACCCTCGCTCTTCCAACATGTGGGAACCCACTCCTCCCTGGCTGGCAAAATCCAGAAGCTAAAAGTGAGTCTGTGATATCATATCCCTAGAAACTCAAAATGTGTATAAAGTGGGAGACAGAATGAAAAAAATTATTTTGTCTTTGATAGGTTTGTTAGTAAAAACTTCTCTGAAGTTCCCCTGAGGGAATGGGCAGGGGACGACGCCAGGATGAAGAATTCCGGTCTTTTCCTTCCCTCACAATGACTGTACTTTCACTAACACTTTGCCCTTCAAATAAAATAGGACTTATTTCTGTGTAAATCTGCTTAGGATCATTCCTAATGTCTTCCATCCTTTTTCTGAAGACAGCACCTTAGCTGGCTGAATATGCTGTCCCATTAAGCTCAATTCAAGCACTAAGAACTAGTCATCTATATAAATCTTGCCCTAGATAATGTTTGTTAACTGCAAGCATGGCAGAATTTGATAGATAAGGCTTTTATAGATAAACTAGAAATTAAGCCCGCGGTAGATAAAATACAGCGGGTGCTAGTGGATTGGGAGGAATAAAGAATGAAAGGAAGGTAGAAGAGGGAAGGAGGGATGGGAGTGAGAAAGGAGGGCAAGGGGTGGGTGAAGGGATGGGAGAAGGGAGAAAGGAAGGAAGGGAGAAAGGCAGAAGGACAGGCAGGTCGAAAGAGAGCAAGTGAGAGGGAGAGATTTTAGAAGCAGGAAGGAGATAGAGAAATAGAGGAAGGAAGGAAGGAAGGAAGGAAGGAAGGAAGGAAGGAAGGAAGGAAGGAAGGAAGGAAGGAAGGAAGGAAGGAAGGAAGGAAGGAAGGCAGGCAGGCAGGCAGGCAGGCAGGCAGGCAGGGAGGTGAACTGGGAAGGGGGGTTGTGAAGGGTCCGGGGGGGAGTGGCGAGGGGGATGCGAGGTGTGGGGTCGAGAGGGGTGTGTGCGTGGGGTGGGGGAAGGGGCAGCGGATTGCGGGGGTGACTTTGGGGGAGTCTGCGGAAGATGGCGATGGGTGGGTGGGTTGGGGGATCTGCGGAGGGGTCGGGGGAGCGTAGGGCGAGTTTTTTGGGGGTGGAGGGTGGAAGACGGCGAGCGGTAGGTTGGTGGATCCACGGAGGGGGGAGCGCGGCAGCGACTGGTGGGGTGGGTAGGGGGGGAGAAGTGTGTGTTGGGTGAGAGGCATCGTGAGCAGGTGGGGGTGTAGGGGGTGGGGAAGCCGCTACAGAGTGACGGCGGTTTGCGGGGGCGATGTGGGGGGAGCCACCCAGATTCACCCCCAGAATCCTTAGGCAGGTGTCTGGAAGCAGTGATAGAATGGCTCAAGCAGAGTCGTCTGAAGTTCAGCCCTTCAAAGATGGAGGTCCTATGGCTGGACAAGAAAGGTCCAAGCAAGGAAGTGTTACTACCCAACCTAGATGGGGTACAGCTGTCAGTGGCTCATTCTTCTAGAAATCTGGCTGTTATCCTAGATGCCTCCCTCCCTATGGAGAAAAAGTCACAAAAGTAGCACAGCTGGCATTCTTCCAGCTATGCCAAGCCAAACTACTAGCGCCCTACTTGGCCCCAGAACACTATGCAATGGTCACCTCTAGAGTGGATTTCTTCAACTCGGACTACACGGCCCTATCCTTATCCTTGATCCAGGAACTACAGCTGGTGCAGAATGCAACAGCCAGGATTCTCACAAGAACACTTTGGACTCCAACCCCCTGCACAGTTCAGGACAACTCTATCACTCCTCCTGTTAGAGAAAAGTGGCATATAAGGCCCAACTCTTCCTCTTCTTCTTCTGCTTTCAATGCACTTTAGAAATAGATTTTCCTGTTTTGCACAGGAAAACACAGCTTCAAAAACACATTGAAGTGAATTATCCAAGGTATGCAGAATGGGCCAAAGGCTAAGTCCTTCATCCAGATGTCCCTTCTTCCTTATTCTATCAGCACCTCTTCCATCAAAAAACAGGAGATTGTCATAATGGGCTTTGGGGTTGATCTGTCTTTTTCTGGTGGAAGGGGTGCTGGAGTAATTCTGCAATAACTGCTCTGTTGGAGCTAACTGGAACATGAACAAGTCATGCTTTGTGCTCTCCTGTAGAACCCTGATTGGAAGTAGGGAATTAGTGGATTATCAGCTAAAAGCAATGGTCAGGAAATGCTCATAGTCCTCATGAAGAGATAAAAACAGAGGCCAATAAATCTTGGCTTTGCCCTGCACTAATCTGAAATATGTATTTTGTCATTGTTTCTAGTTACTTTGGTGTCTTTACAGCTTATCCTGTTAGCTTTCAACTAAAGCTCCTTTGAAAGAAATAATGTACTATATTGAACAGATGAAAAGTGGGCAATGCAGAATAAACCTTGCATGGCATGATGCTGGAGCATATTTTTTTACCATGTGGTAGTTATCTCTTGCTATCCGCTCTTTTGCTGCAAATACCCATTCACAGAATAATAAGAATATTTTTTTATTTCTATCCAGCCCTTTCATATCACTCAGGGTGGGTAACAATAACACTGGAACTGTTTTTGGCTATTGAGTTGTTGAGATTCTTGCAGCTTCTCTGTGGGTACAAAGTATACAAGAAAGTATATATCAGGATGGATAGCACTGCTGTAAAAATTAATTTTGTAGGAATATCGATTATATTTAATAAGTTTGTTTATAGTTGATATAAATCTTTCTTTTGTCCACATGCAAATTTAATCTTTGCTGAGTAAAAAAGGGAATAGAAGGGCTGGCTGCCTTTGATAAATAGTAGTAAGTCGGGAGCTGGCTAAAATTGAGGGTGGTGTCATTTACTTTCTTTTTTAAATACCAGTCAGCCAACTACAGGCAGTCACAAAATGACGATTCATTTGTGGAGATGGCCATGGCTGTTATCATGCAATGGGCTATATGTTCTGTCCTTGTAAGTTCACATGAAATGAACACATGAAGCTGCTTGTTTGTCAAATTCACTGTTGCCTGCTTAGACTAGTAGCAGCTCTCCAGGCAGCAATCTTTGACATCATCTGATTTTTTTTACCTAGAGATGCCAGAATAAATCTAGGACCTTTTGCATGCAAAGCAGCTGTTCTGCCATTGAACCTTGACCCCACCAAATATGCATATATACATTATTGAAGGGGAAATATCTTATGCCACAGTTGATAGAGAAGTTGGGGGTTGAGAGTGAGGGGAAACTCTTGTGAAGTCTTGCAAAGTTTGAGAACACACCAGAATTAGGGGGGCCAGCCAAGCACTGTGCTCTCTCCTGAGCCTCCAGCTTCCTCTTGCCCAGGAGACCATTCTTACCTGGCCATGGCGCTTCATGCAGCAGCACCGCTGCCACCAACAGCAGCCAATGGATTGCTGCCATGCTTCTCAGCCCAGTGAAAGAGGCCAGCCTGCACCTGCAGCCAAGTCAGCCTGCCCAAGGGTCAGTGTGGTCAGGGGCCTCTGGGTCAACACCATAACAGCCTGACGTTAGGCACCCTGGCTGACTACTTCCTTCTCATTTGTTAGCTAATGGCAGCTTATGCTTGACAGTGGCTCTTGAGCACCCTGCTTGTGAGGGAAGGAGCGGCAGGGGAATCACCTGTCTCCCACTGCCCAGAGAGATGAGAAGGACAGGAGGTGGCTAGAGTTTCCTTTTGGTAGCATCTCTCTCTGCCGCAGTCTGCAGGAGGGAGAAGAAAGGGGGAGCAGCCTGTACACCACCCTCAGCTCCTTTAGGGAGGGAATAAAAATGTATTGAGTAAATAGGAAAGTTAAAAAATAGGAAAGAGCACTTTGTACAACTGCTACTGAGCACAGTAGGAAGATGGTATATTTTTCCCTCTCTACCCCCATGGAAGCTCCATGTTCAAATCAAAATATACAGGGTAGGAAAGTGACTAAGTGGAGTCGCTGAGGGATGCAGCCTGCCACGGACTCAACAGGCTGCAGAATAAAGCTGTTCTTCATGGTAGGGTTGTCAACCTCCACCATTGACTTGATGTAAAATATTTTATTTATTCAGAGCAGGTAAGCACACTTGACAATACATTGTTGAAACTGAAGCAAAGACAAACAGCATATAATCCCTCGCTCCTCCCTGCCCCCCCCCCAGAATACATGCAACATGGGAAGACTTCAAACAGTCACAACAACTAGATATGGAGATCCTCCCAAGGTTGCATTCCAGAGTGGAATGGAAATGGTTGGGGGAGAGGTGTGAATGCAGGAAGAACTGACCAAAGCACTGAGGCGATAAAACATGGCTAACAGGCTGAATAAACTAACAGATTCCAACATGGCTAGCAAGCTAAATAAACTATTATAAATCTTGGAAGGGCCTAGCATCCTGACACATCCCACTATTACAGTGATCTCCAAGCAACAGAGTTCAATTCACTTGGAGAAAATGGCTGCTTTGGAAGGTGGACTCTATGATGCTATAATTTATTGAAGTCGCTGCCCTCCTCGGGCTCCACCCCCAAAATCTCCAGGTATTTTCGAACCAGGTTCTGGCAACCCTAAAGTACTGCTTTTTGATACAGAAACATTTTAAATATACTTTATCCAGAGGAGAGGATTTTAAAATATGTACAGCTTTCCTGCTCTCGTTTTTCTTGTTCCCAAAGAGGTAAAAAGGAAGCTGAAAGTGGAGGAAGGAGAGGCTGGGGAACAGGAGAGGTGGGGTGGGGATGAGAAAGTGCCCAGAGTGCCAGGGTTGACTAATAAGATGTTTCCACATCTTAAATGAAAATTAATTAATTAATGCCCATTGAGCAGTCAGTGATCATTTTGGAGATTGCTAGGCAATCACAACAACATTTCTGAACCTTTAAAGCCATGCTTTCTGTGAAGAAAAAAGCCTGGTGAGCATGTTCAACAAACCTGTCAGAGTTTTCAGCAAATCTGAGAAAAGCCCCAGGTATGCAGAAAAATCTGATATCTTTTTTTAAAAAAACAACAACATAGGAAGCTTAATCCCCACCCCAAATAATAAATAGTATCTTAAAGAAATGGATGCCCTCAGACCTCAGTGAACATTGCTAGGGTTGCTAAGCAACCAATACAATAGTCCTAGCCTTCACATCTCGGTTTATTCCAATGAAAGGCAGGTCTCTTTCCCATTCAGTCTGCCCTGCTTCTCTTTCTGCCTGCCCTGGAGGGCGAAGCCCAGCAGCAACCACCAGGCAACTTCCTACCATGCATTTGGTCAACTCAATATGTTTGACAGTGGCTGTACCTTGATTCCATATGTCTCACCTGGGCTCTACAGCAGCCCCCAAACACTTCATGTAACTTGGCTGAGCCTGGCAATGACTGCCATACAACTCACTTGAATTACTTCCTACCACATAACCTTTGCAGTTAGGCTAAAGTTTTCTCACAGTCTGCTGAGGGAAGAGAAAGAAGGGAAAGATGAAAGTCAGAGTGGTTAGAGTGTCAGACTAGTATGTCAGAGACCCAGGTTCAAATCCCCACTTGCCATGGAAACTTGGTGGGTGACCTTGAGCCAATCATTCAAACAAATCTATTTTACAAGGCTGCTATTGTAAGGATAAAAGAAGAAAGGAGCAGAACGATATAAACTGCTTGGGGTCCACACTGGAGAGAAAGGCAGAATAAAGTTAGAGCAATGGGGCTGGTTAATAGGTGAGTGAAAGAAGGAAGCAGAGAATAGATGAAATGATATGGAGACTGCCTCAAGAAGAGGAAGATGAAACAGTTTGGGTTGGGGATGATACATGGGAGAATGAAAGGCCATTCCGCACAATGCACAATGTTGCCAAATCTGAGCGCTATTGAAAAGTGCTGCAATCAAAAGTGGCAGGTCTCGGTAACACACACAGCCGTTTCTATCAAAAAAAAGGCTCTCCCACTAGCGCTGTTCTCGTAACGCACAAGTTTCCGGTCTCGCTGAAACCGCAACAAAGGAGGCGATATTTTTCTGTGCTTCCTCCCGCCCCTGGCCATCAATCAAAGAACAGCCAATTAACTGTTGTGTTCGTGCTTCCCTTTAAAAACTGTTTTTAAAAACCCGAAAACAACATAGCGTTGAACAAACATATTTGTTCATTCGATGTACCTTTTTCGCTGACATGGGAGCTGTTAAATGCTCTTAAAGTAAAAAAAAAAAAAAACCTCCCCCGTGCTATTTCTGGCCGAAATTACGGGCAGTGTCGATCAGGGGACTGTATTGTGCTTGGAAACTTTACAAACAATTGCTTGTGGAGGGATTTCGGCCAAAGAAGCATTGCTTATTTGTTTTTTGCCGGTTTAAGGGGGGGGAAATGGCGATCATGACGCCGGAAGCTCGGGTGTGAGAGCTTAGGGAGGGACATGCTTGCTACCGCTATACTGAGAACGCACATGTCATTTTCGTATGTGTTGCAAGATGTTCTCAAGAGTCTAGCGGTTTTTTTAGGGGGAATCCACTTTTGTGGAAGCGATTTTTACGGGAGTGCTGCAGATTGTGTACGACATCGTGAATAACGAAAAATAAATAGTGTTAAAGGTAAAGGTAAAGGTATCCCCTGTGCAAGCACCGAGTCATGTCTGACCCTTGGGGTGACGCCCTCTAGCGTTTTCTTGGCAGACTCAATACGGGGTGGTTTGCCAGTGCCTTCCCCAAATAGTGTTACACAATGGTAACACTTCAGCAACATTAACGCTGTGTGGAATGGCCCAAAGTTTTCCCTTTTGGGGTTTCCTACTCAAAATCTAATATGCACTGAGGGAACTGTACAAAGGTCTTGTAGAAAAGTGGTCCGCAACCTTTTCCAGGCGGTGGCGACAGGCTGCGGACTGGCGGCAACATGTGCGCATGCGCAGCCAGGTCGTGCATGCGCGTTTGTGCCATGCGTGGCCCCAAACGTGCATGTGCGATATTCCCACGCATGCACGTTTGCGGCCGCATATGACGCAAGCACGCATGCGCGGCCCAGTGCAGCCCTGCGGAGGCAGGGAGCCGCGGCCCGGTGTCAGGGCCCGGCCCGGTGGTTGGGGACCACCATTGTAGAAGACAACCAATTAATACTCCCATTTTACAGCCAAGAAATGAGTTATGATTAGCCCAAACCAGCCATTGAGATTTTTCTTCTTTTTTTTAAGAATGGTAATTTGGTTCAACCCCTTTGAATGCACTTTACCCAAGAACATGGTATCTTAAGCATCATATGAAGGAAACAAACATGTTTATGTAAATGAGGAATATTTGCAGTGCATAAAATTGCAGGCTCTTTGTTTTCATTTTTACTTCTACGAGAAAGATTGGTTTTAGAAGTTAACAGAACCATTGAAAATAGTGTGAGGATTATTTTGACTACAGATAGTTACATTTTATTTAAAAGTTATTGTGACTGTTTTAACAAAAAAAAATGGATGGAATGGGAGCAAGCCTATGCTCTTTACCTTTTGTCCATAAATTGATTAGCCACAGAAAAGTTCATATTTGGCTACTTAGAGGGAGTGTGTTAAAAACACAACTAGAGTTCAGGGATCCACAAATCTTGCCTGGTCTTGGTAGGCAGCCAAAATGTGTGCTCTCCACTGAGGAGAAGAAGTAAGGTCCTGCCCTTGGCAACACACTGAGCTCTGGAGATGCTTCAAGCACTTTCAAGGCCCAGCATGATCGCAGGGGCAGGCCTCATCCTTACTCTCCCACTGAGCTTGAGGGGGGGGGAAGGCCCATTCCCAAGATGTATTTTCAGAAGGCAAAGAAGCATCTTGCTGCATACCAAGCCTCTCTAAAAAGTGAAAGACTAGGCGTATTTTTATATGAGATTAAAAATGTTGAAATGATGAGTGGTACATAAAAACAACTTTGCAGGCAACCCCACCACAGGAAAATACAGTACCCCAACAAAAGAATTCCCAAAGGAAGTTGTAAAGGTGGGAGAGGGCTAGGCAGTGGCAAAGAAGCAACCATTAATAGAACAAAAGAAACTCGTGATTTAGAAGCCCACTGGGTGTGGGAGAAACTGGGTAAATGTAATATTCTCATAGAATCATAGAGTTGGAAGGGGCCATACAGGCCATCTAGTCCAACCCCCTGCTCAACGCAGGATCAGCCCTAAGCATCCTAAAGCATCCAAGAAAAGTGTGTATCCAACCTTTGCTTGAAGACTTCCAGTGAGGGGGAGCTCACCACCTCCTTAGGCAGCCTATTCCACTGCTGAACTACTCTGACTGTGAAAAACTTTTTCCTGATATCTAGCCTATATCGTTGTACTTGAAGTTTAAACCCATTACTGCGTGTCCTCTCCTCTGCAGCCAGCAGAAACAGCATCCTGCCCTCCTCCAAGTGACAACCTTTCAAATACTTAAAGAGGGCTATCATGTCCCCTCTCAACCTCCTTTTCTCCAGGCTGAACATTCCCAAGTCCCTCAACCTATCTTCATAGGGCTTGGTCCCTTGGCCCCAGATCATCTTCGTCGCTCTCCTCTGTACCCTTTCAATTTTATCTACGTCCTTCTTGAAGTGAGGCCTCCAGAACTGCACACAGTACTCCAGGTGTGGTCTGACCAGTGCCGTATACAATGGGACTATGACATCTTGTGATTTTGATGTGATGCCTCTGTTGATACAGCCCAAAATAGCATTTGCCTTCTTTACCGCTGCATCACACTGCCTGCTCATGTTTAGTTTACAATCCACAAGTACCCCAAGGTCTCGTTCACACACAGTGCTACCTAGAAGCGTATCCCCCATCCAGTAGGCATGCTTTTCATTTTTCTGACCCAGATGCAGAACTTTACACTTATCTTTATTGAATTGCATCTTGTTCTCATTTGCCCATTTTTCCATTGTGTTCAGATCTCGTTGAACTCTGTCTCTATCTTCCGGAGTATTTGCCAGTCCTCCCAATTTGGTGTCATCTGCAAACTTGATGAGTAGTCCCTCCACCCCTTCATCTAGATCATTAATAAATATGTTAAAAAGTACCGGGCCGAGCACCGAGCCCTGAGGTACCCCGCTACTCACCTCTCTCCAGTCTGATGAAACACCATTGACAACAACTCTTTGAGTGCGGTTCTCTAACCAATTCCCTATCCACCTAACTATCTGAAAATCCAGATTGCAGTCCTTCAACCTATCCATCAGAACATCATGGGGAACCTTGTCAAAAGCTTTACTAAAATCCAAGTAAATGACATCAACTGAATTTCCCCGATCCAGCAAACCTGTTACTTGGTCAAAAAAGGAAACTAGGTTGGTCTGGCAGGACCTGTTGGAGACAAATCCATGCTGACTTCCTTGGATCACCAAATTGTCCTCCAGATGTTTGCAGATCGCTCCCTTTAATATCTGCTCCATTATCTTCCCCACAACAGAGGTCAGACTCACTGGTCTGTAGTTTCCTGGGTCATCCTTCCTCCCTTTTTTGTAGATCGGAATAACGTTTGCTCTTTTCCAGTCCTCCGGGACATCTCCAGTCCTTAAAGAGGTTCCAAAGATGATGGACAAGGGCTGTGCAAGTTCTCTGGAAAGTTCTTTGAGTACTCTCGGGTACATTTCATCTGGACCAGGGGATTTGAACTCATCCAGTGCAGCTAAATGCCTCTCGACAACCTCTCTATCCATGTTAACCTGCCACCCAGACACTATCCTTTGGCTACAGCCATCTCTAGATGTGCCTAAACACTTTGACCTGTGGGAAAAAACTGATGTAAAATAGGCACTAAGCCTTTCTGCTTTCTCTGCATCTTTCGTTAGAGTTTGTTCATCTGCACCCAACAGTGGGCCTATTGCCTCCTTGACTTTACGTTTGCTCCTCACATAACTGAAAAATCTTTTCTTGTTACAATGGGCTTCCCTGGCCAATCTTAGCTCACTCTCAGCTTTGGCCTTTCTGATGATTGATCTACAGTGCCTAGTAACCTGTAGGTACTCTTCTTTAGAGCTCTGTCCTTCCTTCCATTTCCTGAACATTTTCCTTTTCTTTCTTAGTTCCTCTTGAAGTTCTCTGTTCATCCAAATAGGCTTCTTAGAGCTCCTGCAGTGTTTTCGTATTTCTGGAATAGTCATTGATTGAGCATGCAATAGCTCTTGTTTGAGTAGCACCCACCCTTCACATGCTCCCTTCCCTTCCAGCATTCTCGTCTCCTAAAGTAAACCAAAATACAGAGACTAGTAAACAGATACTCTTATCAGACTCACCAGTGTTAACATTACATTATACAACCTTACAAATTGCACTGAAATCCTCCTCAGGCTTGACATTTGAGAGGGACTTTTTGTTATGTACTTTTGTTTATAGGTAGGGAGACCTATTTTAATCTGTGTAAATTTGCTTAGTTTAATTTGTTCTGCTTCTAAGGACAGCATTTCACAGCAGCAAAAGTGATGCAAAAATTGAGCCTGATGCAGGGATAGGCAATCATTGTCTGAAAGTGCCAAATGTAAAGCTAAACAGGCCTTGCTTTGATCAGTAACTGGATGTGAGATCACCTGGAACCAGCCCTGGTTGAAGGATTCCTGGGCCTGTAGCACCAGAGCCAGTTTAAGGATTCACAAGGCCCTTAGCTGAGCACAACTGATGCTGTTACTTATAACAGAGGGGCACCCTTTCCAGGGATAGCTAGAACTTTGGAAGCAACTGACAATTCCTGTTTTTCATTCTTGCGGTCCACAAACCACCTAAATATGAAGACATCCCCTGATACAGTGTGAAAGCCCCCTAACCCTACAGCACTGCCAGGCCCTGGAACTGCAGGGCCCATACCATGTGCTACTAGGGGAAATCACTTCTGCCTGTAACCCCAAACTGTTTGGAGAAAGACAGGATCTTCTGTAATAAACAAAATAAGGATTAGTTTTGTCAGACACCAGCAAGAGGGGAAAGGTACTGTAGTTTAATCTCTTGTTGTTGGTTGTTTATCTCAAATCCTATATTTTGTTTTCTGAATTCTCTTCAGGCAAAGCCAACATATTTTCAGTCACCTCTCTCCTCCCATGGGGGCTAGAAGCTGTCTTGTTCTTTAAGTTCAGGATTCAGTGGACACCACGTTGTGTGCCAGATGTATTCTGTCCTTGATTAGCAAACCTGTAGGCAGATGGTATGTGTAAGCCCACACAGCCTGCATCTTGGGATATCAAATAGATTTCTATGTAAAATGTAATGGGTTTTCAAATTTGTTTAAGAGCTTAGGCTGAAAGAGCAGGTGCTTCTGACGCAGGTATATTCCCTGGAGAAAGGAGGTCAGGCGTACCGCTCTGCACAGAGGACAGGTATGCTTCACTGACAGAGTCTGGAAGAAATATTAAATGGTTTGGAAGGAAAGGGGAGGCACAGGGTCAGGAGGCAAGGGAACTGCAGCATGGCAGGTATCAGCTGATTAATGGTGGCTATGAAGCATTTGCTAGCTATGTGATGCAGCAGCTTTAAAGCCACAGAGCCACAGTGTGCTTCAGAAAATGATACTGAATGGAGGGGCAGGGGCTCCACGTGAATCCCTGACCTGAAGTTTTAGTAACTGCAGTCCATTTAAACCTTGTACTGCTGGAGGAAGCTCTACTAAGACTGCTCTGTGGAGGCCTTGTTTTAAGAGTCTTGAGGGCTATTTCTGGGAAGCGATTACCTTGTCAAAAAAATGCTTTCTCTTTTTGAAGCACACTGAAATTGAGCTGAACAGACCCATTTATCTCAAGGAATATTTATTTTAGAACGATTTCCATCCCCTGCTCCCTTTCGAAGGACTCCAAGTAGGTCGTAACAGGTAAAAAAATAAAACACACCCCTCCTCTATAATGGCCAGTCAATTTCAAATTACTCAGGCTTGCTTTGCCCTGGCAGCTGGATCTGGCTTTGATGGACTTATAAGAGAAAGAAAGTTCTCCACTGTGTGCTTGCTGTATGAATTTGGCACACAGATGGGACTGCCAAGGAGGCACTATCCGATGGTCTTTAATCAACCTGATGGTACAAAGGAAAGCAGGTAGTTTCTGTTGTACAAGGAAAAGCAACATGATATGACAACAGGGTGCATGTTGGAAGTAAAAGAGAAAGAATCAAAGATAAAGCTTTATACATAATCAAGAAGGGTGGATGGTGGTATTGGCAATAGAGACGAGAGAGAGGGAGTATGTAATGAACAGAGGGCTAGGAAATTGGAACATTTTCATGAAAATGGGTTGCATGTTTTAAATAAAATCACCTTACTCTTACGTTTTGTTTGTGTGCTCAGGACAAAGATTTTGGAAAACAAGCTCTTAGAAAAGAACACGTTAACCCTCCTGCAGAGGTGAGCACCAGCCTGAAAACCTACCAGCACTTCACTTTGGAGAAAGCATATATGAGAGAAGATTTCTTTTGGGCATTTACCCCTACAATGGGTGACTTCATACGTTTCCGTTTCTTTAAGCCACTCCGCATTGAACGGTGAGTGTGTGGGGTTTTGTGGGGGTGCAGAATGGGAAGAATCTTCTTGACTTTTGGAAGTCACTCATTGTTTTCTTCATCCCCACTTTCCTGCATTAGAACAAAATTAATCTGAGATAAACAACATGCAGGCTAAATTTCATTCTGTTGCTGTCCACCTGCTTTATCACTCCACCTCTTCTTTGCACAAAACAGTTAACAATAAATAGCTGGACAACAAAATGAGAACAAGTCAGCTCTGAACAGTGCAGTAAACCATCCAGACAAACCTGCAAATGCATCAGTAGCGTGATTCAAAGCAGTACCAAGCTGTTAATTGTCACAGATCTTTTGAAATAAGGCTGCCATGCATAATTTCCTTAACTTGGTTAGAGAAGGAGCTCCACATACATCTTGTGGAAGGCTGTTCCAGGATGTGTATCCAACAAAATCCATCCACCTTGTAGAAGACAAAAGTCTGAGAAAACTCTGAGAAGGAAGGAGGGCAGATATGAGGTGTAGGGCAAGTAGGGCAGATATGAGGTGACAAGCATGTCTAGGGAGAAGCATTGTGAAAGGATTTAAAGGTTAAAACAAGAGCTTTGATATGTTTCCTGAAATGGGTAGGACAGCCAATGTAATGGTTGCTGAGTTGAATATGCATATTATATCCCACACCAATTAGGAGGTAGGCCATGATGTTTTGCATCAGCTGTAGGGATGGGCATGAACCAACTGACGAACTAAAGTTCATCATGACTTTTGGCCAGTTCATGGTTCACAAAGTGATGTTTGCGAACTGAAGAACCACCACAAACTTCCATGAATTTTGATATAGTTTGTGGCAGTTCGTGAAGAGCACAAAGTAGGACATAACCTCCTGCTTTCTGCTATTCGTGAAATATAGCTCAGCTGTGCTCAGTACATGACTCATCTTGACCATAAGTCACTTTTCCTCCCAAGAGTCCAAGACAGTTGATAACATAACAAAATGTCGTTAAAAACTCATCAGTCCACCAATATGACCCTCAGCACATACAAAGACTGATGCAGATAATTTAACAGATATGACAACTGAAACTAAATTTTTAGCTCCCCATTTAAACTCCCACAGCAAGAACAATATAAGGGCCTCACAGAAAGAACTTGTTCTTCAGTGCAGGAGCCAATATTGAAAAATCAAAAGACCAAAAGTGCCACTCCCAGAGAAGGACCAGCTTACAGGTTTTGCTGCATTTTGTACATGGGGTGAAACATGTGCCCAACTCTTGAGAAATGCAGAGCATCAATTTATAATGTACAAACTTTGGCAGGGGCTTCAGTAATAGAGCTCTACGCTTCGCCACCTCCAACTGGCTACGGATCCCTGGCCCTAAAGAGGCACGTTGGGCCTCAACAAGGGCCAGAGCCTTCTCTGTCCTGGCCCCCACCTGGTGGAATGAGCTCCCCGAAGAGATCCGGGCCCTGCCGGAACTTCCACAGTTCCGCAGGGCCTGCAAAAAGGAGCTCTTCCGCCAGGCATTTGGTGGGGCCGACTGAGCCATAACACCTACAGGTGCCCCCCAGACTGAAGGAACGAACCGACTGAGGGATTGTCAAGTTATTGTTGAAGTGCCGTTCTAATTGTTCCAGTTTATATGTTGTTGTTATTGTTATATTGTTATATTGATTTTGATATTGATTTTGATAGTGTTCTATGTGAATGTTGAAAAATGTTTTATGTAAACCGCCCAGAGCCGTAGGGAAGGGCGGTATAAAAATATAAATATAAAATAAAATAAAAATAAAAATAAATAAAATAATAGGGCTGATTCATATGTCTGCAGCCCACAGACTTGTGTTTTGAGATGTGTAGCTCACTTAAGTTGCATCTTTGGTGTTTGACGGGTTCTTAGTTGACTTTTGTAAACTGCCACAAGCCTCTGGGAGTGGCGGTCAATAAACAAACAAACAAACAAACAAATATGTAGACCTCCTTCAATGCTGGCTTCTGTAATAAAACTTCACCACCTTTCTGATTTGGACTCAGCTTTTTCAGAGTGCTGATGTCTGCTTGAGAATGAGAGTACAGTTATGGAAACAAGGGCTGGCAATATCCTGTTTTCACAAGTAATGCTAGCAGATAATACAACATTGTGAGCATATTAAACAAGGGCAGATGCTACATTGTCTTTGGACTCTCAAAGGAATTGGAGAAAGAAGCTGATCTGGGAAGGCATTTTTCCCTATGTCTAATTTCTTGACTTTTGTGTTATTAGAAACCATTAGAGAAGCTTTTCTCTATTTGACAAGCTCCCTCTGGGCATTTTTAGCTTCTTCTGCCTCATTCTAAAAAGTTTCCCAAGTCAAACTCCTCATCATTAAATTCTACTTCTGTCTCACAACAGATTAAGAATAATTGTTGCAGTTTTTACCAATGCTGTACTTCAAGAACTTCAAAACTACAAGCCAAAAATGGAAGGCATCCTTTGTGTTATAGAAGAGTAAATTAATTTATTTTATTTAAATTTGTCCCCACCACTCTTGGAGCCAGTCCAGCTTGTGGTGGTTTACAGTAAAAACAAAATACAATATACAATATAATAAAACAACAATGGATCTCAACAGTATCTCAGTGGTGGGAAACAATCTAGAACTCCCCCACTCAATTTCCAATAGCCACCTCCATCCCCAGGAGAAGAAACCATGTACAGTTTTCAAGGGCAATGTCTTTGTGGGGCCTATATAGGGAGGGACCCAATGTTCCTGGGCTGGCCTCAACTAATAGCCTGGTGGAATAGATCCATCTTGCAGGCCCTGTGGAACACTGACAGCTTCATCAGAGCTCTCAGCTCTTCCAGGAACTCATTCCACCAGGTCAAGGCCAGGACCAAAAAGGCCCTGGCGCTGGTCGAGCCTCCTGAGGACCACTAGCAGATGCACACCCACAGAGCAGAGAGCCCTGCGGGGGGCATAAGGAGACAAGCAGTCCCTCAGATAAGTGGAGCCCAGGCCGCAGATGGCCTTAAAGGTAAGAACCAAAACATTGAATCTTGATCTGGAAGCCAGTTGGCAACCGATGCAGCTGCCTCAGCATAGGCTGGACATGCACCCTCCAAGATGATCTCGTGAAGACCCTTGCAGCCACATTTTATACCAACTGCAATTTCCGGGTCAGAGACAGGGGAAGGCCCGCATAGAACGAGTTACAGAAGTCTAATCTGGAAGTGACCGTTGCATGGATCACTGTAGTCAAATATTTAGGGGACAGGTAAGGCACTAGTAGCCTGACTTAGCAAAGATAGTAAAACACCATTTGGGCTACCTTTAGGATCTGATAAGGAGGCATCAAAGAGCACCCCAAGTTCCTGGCTGCCTTATCATGAATTTTAGGCCACACTTGTTCTTGCCATCTCATTTCCCTCTTCCTCTCATGAAGCTCCTGGAAGTACCTAGGACCCTATTTGAGGCAGGGGTGGAGAGGGTGCTGAGGAGTGATCTTGTTGATTGCAGCCATTAGGCAGGACTACCAGTCCTCCACCAAGGCTGCTAATGAGTCACCAGAGAGCACACGGTACTGAAGAGCATCCAGGAATCCCTTGGATTCCATAACTGTCCATGGGCAGAATAAAATATGCCCATCACCCAACCAGGGACGGGGTGGAACCCTCAGCCGGGCCTTCAAAGCATGGTGGTCTGACCATGGGATGATATTACGTGCCATCAGATCCACCTCTACTCCTGCACCAAACATCAGGTTGAGGACATGGCCAGCTTGATGGGTGGGGCTGTCAACAAATTATGAGAATCCTGGTGTTGCCATAGCCGATACAAGGTCCAGTCCCAATCCCAGGGGAGATGTGTTCACATGGATATTGAAGCTGCAATGCCCAAGATGCCGTTGCCTCCAGCAGGCCCGACAGGCATCTGGTGGAGCAGTTGGTGAATGGTACACCAATCAGATGGCCAAGTTCTCTACCGAGTCCAACCCTATGCTGACACATTCTACCCCCAGGATGAAAGGCACAGGGAGAGCCCTGTAGGAGTAAGCCTCCCGGACCATTCTCTCTGTACTAAATACCAGAATGCAATGATAGATTCAAGTGGGTCTTAAAGGTGTTATTGGACTCTAATTTTAGAAGGCAATGATGTATATGTTGTTGCAAGTGTTGATATCATTTTACCCCCTCACCAGCCCCATTTTAGGTTTATAGCTCCTAGGCCCTGTTCTTGGTCATAGGAATGCAGCTTTTCTACTCCTGAATTTTCTAGATAATCAGATATGCTCTAGAAACTGAGAGAAAAGTTGTCTATGGCCGTTGGAAGTCCATCTGTTGTTTTTTAAGGGGGAATTTTCAGACAGGAACATTTTATCTATGTGACCTCATCCTTCCTAGAATCTCTTCTTTGTGCTTAAGATGCACACACAACTACTTATTTCTCTAGGAGAGAGAAGAGCAGCAAACTGCTCTCACCATGGGAGTGGATAATTGCACTTCTTACATATTCATTCAAATGCATTGGAGTGCTTAATTTACAAGAGCAATCAAACAATCAATCCATAATTGGTTGTTTTTCCGCTTGGAGTTGTCTCTAAAAGTGGGTTTTACTGTTCAAAGAAAGCCACCTGTTGGGTAGGATGTTTCGACCAGCTCATTTCTGGCAGGGAGCTTTAATGTGCTAATATGTCCCCTGTGAATCTGTGCAGTCATCTTGACTTCTTGTCCTGCAGGTTTTTCTTCCGCAGTGGCAACATTGAACACCCTGAAGACAAATTATTCAACACAACAGTGGAAGTCTTGCCCTTTGATGTGAGTTGTTGTGTTTATAGTAAAGGATTATTTTAGGGGGGTAGAAAACAGTACCATGGCACCCCTGGGTACCACATTGAGGACCACTGGCATAAACCTTCTGCTATGTAACTCTGTGGCTAGGATAATCTCCTGAATATCTCCTGCTTGAATTAGAATTGTAAAGCCTAACATGTTTTTAGGAGATTATAATCCAGATTCTCATCACCTTGCAGTTGGATCTTTTTTATACGAATATCTACTCAGGATCAGGGGACTGGCAAGGAGGCCACATGAGAAAGCTGACACACAGACTGAAACCAGATGTATATCATCATTATCATCATCAATATCAATAGCATCATCAATATCAATATCAGTATCACTATCAATATCATTTATTGCCCACCACTCCCCAAAGGCTCGTGGCAGGTTACAGACCCTTGAGGCATTATTCCAAAACCTCAAGGAAACTTTGCTTAATCACTTTCCTATATAAAGTTCAGAGTCTATAGTAGGAAATGGCACTTCAGATACTATTCCCACTAGATATTCAGCAGATTTTTATGGGTCCTTGAAAGGCACAGGGAAAGTCTTCTAGCAAGAGTAATGTTCTCTCTCTGAAAATATAAACATTGCCTGGTGCTTTATGGTCATACTGGTTCAAGATGTACCTACAGCAGGCTGCCTTAATCTTTGTGGTTGGTTTTTTGCAAAGATTGTCTGTTTCCCTGCACAGAGTCTCCAGTCAGATAAGGAAGCCCTGCAGGAGGGAAGAGGGACAGCATTCAAGTTCCACAGGACATCTGACGGTTACATACAGATAGGTAACTTATTGGTTCAAGGCAAACGGTAGCCTGCAGGTTGTGGATAATGCACTGTGCATGTTGCTGTTTCAATAACGAAATAACACAGAGGGTGCTCATAGTTGAAGCTGACAGGGTAGGACACGGATATTCCACATGGGTAGAGTCTCCACACACACACCCCTCTCTGGAAATGAGTCATTCACTTTTAGAATACATTAGTAATTTTTCCTGAATGAATGAAAGTCCCAATGTCTTTATCTCTGAAAGACTTTCTTTGAGAAAGTAGACTTTTTCAGTTAGTCATGCAATCAAAAATGTTACTGCTTTACAAATCAAATGATTGAGCAGAACTGAAAGAAACAGTCTTTAAATGCTTCCTTGCTGTTCATTTAATGAAGCTTATTCTGCCCTTCATCTAAGGAGCTCAGGGTGGGGTTCATTAGTCTCCTCCATTTTATCATCACAACTCTGTGAGGTGGATTAGTTTGAGAAAAAGTAACTGTCCCAAGGTCACCCAGCGAGCCTCTCAACTGAGTAGGAATTTGAACCTGGGTTCCAGATTTTAGCCCATTGTTTTAAGCCCTACAAGACTGTTTCTGTTAATCCAGGATCTCAGATTTAATCCAGAACCGATTTCCTTTAGATGGCCTAATTGTATTTAGAAAACATTTACTGAGAGTTGGCTTCTGGTAAATGGCTTGCAGGTTCATGCTTCTGTGTAGTAGGAACAGTCAGATACAGTGCATGGAGACTTCTTAGCTCTTCAAAGGCAAGCATCCTCCAGCAGCCATTTCCAGGTGGGTTCTCCTTTTGGCTGTTCAGAACAGAAAGAAGCCAGAGTGACATCAGAATTAGGAATGGGCACGAACTGGTTCATCAGCCAAAATCTGACACGAGCTTTTCCCAGTTTGTAGCCTTCCTTGAACATTTAGGGCCATTCCGCACCGGGATCCATGTTGCAAATTGTTTGCGGGACGAAAAATCGCCATTTTAAATAGTGGAATTCGTCGTTATGCATACCTGCCTTTGTAGTGGAATCCAGTTGCGTTTCTATCGTTTCCCACAGGGTTCCGGTCTCGGCAAAAATCGCTAGCCAGGAAGCGCTATTGCCGAGCTCGTCCCGCCCCTGGCCGTCAAGCAGCCAATGGGCGGCCGTTAGCATGCTCCCAAACAGCCCCTTTCCCTTTAAGGAAGGTTTAAAAAAAAAAAAACACCCGTTGCAATGAATCTGCGTTGATTCGTTGCAACGGAGAGACCCATCCAGCTAGCAGGTGGTGTTTGAGCTGCCGTTTCATTGTTGCCACGCTCCCCCTGAGTGAAAAAAAAAATACCCCCCCCCCTCACGGGTGCGATTTTCGGCCGAAAACAGTGTGAAAAATAAAGGGAAAATAAACCAGCAAACGGGCTTCTGTGTTGCTTGTGCTTAGTGACTTTAAACAGAGGGACTGCAGCCAGGGAAGCCTCACTGGGTAAACGAAGGCTTGCCGGTGCGTTGATCTCCGCTCGCTCGGAGAAAAAAAAATGGCGATCGCTTCGCCGGAAGATCAGAGGAGAGAGCCAGGGGGAGGGACTTTGCAGAAACCGCAACAATGGTAACGCACAGAACTTTCCCGCTAATGTTGCAGATTGGTTGCAGGAATGTAGCGCTTTACGGAGGGTGAATCCACTTTTGGGGATTTCCCTGAAAGCGCTACAACGAAGCGCTTTTTGCGGATCGGTTTCAAGAGTGTTGCAAATTGTCAACGACGTTGTGCATAACGGCAAAACTGTAGCAATTTCAATTAGTAACCATTGTGCTATTTTGGACGAATGCGGAACGGCCCTTACTGTAGTTTTGTCTGCTTTAGTTCAGGTGTTTGGGCCATATAAACCTAACAGCTGAACAAGGTGGGTCCACAAAAGAGACAGGTTATATGGCTGGCAGACATTTCAACCTTCCCAGGCAGCCCCCCCCCTGCCCCCTGACTTAATCCCAGCTGCAGCAAGCCATTCAACTGGGGCAGTTCAGTTTGGGAAATTTTCAGTTCTGGGTTCAGTTTGGGGGCTGCCCCAAGCAGGAATTTTTAAGCTTGTGCCCGTTCCTAATCAGGTTTGCCTTTCAACCTGGACTGTTCTCCTGGGAATATTTGACCTTTTTTATTTTTTGGATTTTGAGAGTGTAGCTACCTTAGCTCACACAACTTATACTTTATAATCATCTTGCACATTCTTCTTCAGGGCAATTTGTACATTGTGGAATGCAGATTGGGTCTGAGGTCCCCACCCTGTGTCTTGCATAACAGCCACACATAAGCTGTGAGTTCTGTTCATTTCCCAGGTTCAAAGTAGCTGATTCAGATCATGACTGTGGCACTTGTGGATAAGGGTCTTAAGCCTTCCCCTTGCATAATTTCTCAACTGTGACAGTCCAAGAAGGATGTGTTTGGTTCACCGGGACAACCTTCATGATCCTTTTTTAATTTCCAGAACACCAAGTAGTGCCTCCCAGGCACCAGAAAAATGATTCAAGGGAGATGGATGAAGTCCTTTCTTTACGTATGCCACAGCTGTGATCTGAATTGGGTACCATAAGCTCAGGAATTGAGAAGTACTCTCAACGCATGTATTACTATTACACAGGAAACAAAGTGGGAACCCCAGACCCAACCAGTGTTCAACTGTGTGTACAGCAGCAACTTAAGGCTTATGTTTCACTGATTTGGAACTAGACACTGTACAGAGCAGTGATGTTGCATGGTCCCAGCAGGACTGGCCTAAGGTCACCTCATATTAGACTGTTCCCACCAGATATGATCATCTCAAAGTATCAAATATGGCCCAGATTCAGAAATGTGCAATTTTATTTATTTAACATACTTATACCCCACTCTCAATAAAAATATTTTGAGGGTATCCATTTGAAAGACAAGTGAACATTGATCAGGAAAAGAATCGGCCCTTGCTGGCAAGTCTCCATTGAAATGGTCTTTAAATTGAAGATAGAGTAAGAAAGTGTAAGAAAAAGGGGACGTGTTTAAAGTGATAGCAGGAAAACTAGAGCTGGTGTTAGTCTGGGGAGGCATTGCACAGGGGGCTTTGAAACGGAGAGGGAGATTGTTCTGTCTGGATAGAAAAGGAAAAGTTATTCTAGGTGTAAGGGCGCATCATAAAAGCTTCAAGAAGAGGGGAACCAGGGTGTGTGTGTGTGATAATATGTGTGAGCAGAAAGAGGGGAAACAGAGAAAGAGAAGCAGGTACAATGATCCAGGTGGAGAGATAGCAAGTTTTTTCTATAGAGTGGGGGGAAACTGTAGGGTAATTGACAAAGATGAAAGCAGTAGTAGCCTAGCAGAAAAGGGGACTTCTTCTAGATGGTAATTTCAGCAAAGAGCAAAGGATGGATTTTGAAGATGTTGCTGATGTAAAAAGCCATAAGTGAAGGTCTCTTAACATTGTCCCAGTATGAAAACTCTGGACAAGTAATGAACAGAGTTCAGCAGTTTGACTCTAAAACCCAATCTCTTTCTCAAGGAGACAAAAATCCGTGTTCTCAAAACATCCTTAAAGGTATCCCCTGTGCAAGCACCGAGTCATGTCTGACCCTTGGGGTGACGCCCTCTAGCGTTTTCATGGCAGACTCAATACGGTGTGGTTTGCCAGTGCCTTCCCCAGCAAGCTGGGTACTCATTTTACCAACCTCGGAAGGATGGAAGGCTGAGTCAACCTTGAGCCGGCTGCTGGGATCGAACTCCCAACCTCATGGGCAGACAGCTCCAGACAGCATATCTGGCATGAACCCCCCCTGATTCATGCCATCCTGCTCCCCGCCGACCCTGCATATTCTCACACTCCCATGCCTTCTTCGGCCACAACTGGCCAAGGCCATAAAGCAATAAACCTGTCTCCTGAGAACTTCACTCCCTTCCTTTCCCAGCGGGTGAGGAGCCCCAACGAATGTATCAATCTTACTGTAAGTGTCCTTGCGGAGACAGCAAAGTCTCAACAATGTGCCAATCTCCCGATAAGGCTCCGGGCCATCTGGCAGCCTGGGAACGGATCCCCTTTTGTCACCTGTACTCACTCTCCCGCCGAAACCTTCTGGGTCCCCCTCCCTTATTTGGTGAACCCTATATCTACCCCCTCTGTCCCCTTTGTACTTTGTTATTATCAAGATCTTTGCTTAGGAAGATCTTGGCATGCTTTAGCTTACTGTGGACTCTGCTCAGTAAAGCTCTACTTTGGAATTTGCAATCGACTGTTGGATTCTTGATGCGCTTTCATTTGGGACTCCACAGGCTGGGCTCAGCCTGATTCCTGACAATATCGCTGCCTTACCACTCTGCGCCACAAGAGGCTCTTACAAAACATCCTTAGTGGTACGCAAATCATTGCCTTGTGTCACTTCTGATATCAGCCACTTGACATGGCTCTTCAAGGTTGTTCTGCTTATGCTATCTCACTTCTCAAGGTCAACTGTCTCTGCTTGACTCCCAGGATTTTTCATGCATTTTGCCATGCATAGGCAAGAACCTAAGAAGAATCCTGCTGGACCAGACCAATGGTCCATCTAATCCAGCATCCTGTCTCACACAGTGGCCAACCAGTTCCTCGGGAGGTCCACAATGGTATTAAGTCCAAGGCCTTTCCTTGATGTTGCCTCCTAGCTCTGGGATTAAGAGGTTTGGTGTTCTGAATATGAAGATTCCCCTCAACCACCATGGGTAGTAGCTATTAATAGACTTATCCTCCATGAATCCATCTAGTTCTTTTTTTTTTTGAAGCTGTTTATTTCTGTAGCCATCACTGCATCCTCTCACAGTGAATTCCATACTTTAATCACTCTCCAGGTAAATTATTATTTCCTTTTGGCCATACTGAACCTACTACCCATCAGGTTCACTAGATGCCCTCAAGTTTTAGGAGAGGGAGAAAAATTCTTTTTGTCCACTCTCTCCACCACATGTATCATTTTATAAATCTCTATCATGCACTCCTCCTTAGCTGTCTCTTTTCTAAACTGAAAAGTCCCAGACTCTTCAGCCTTTCTTCTTAGGGAAGCTCCTCCAACCCCCTAAACATCTTGGTGGCTTTCTTCTGTGCTGTTTAGCTGGTCCTTGTTATGATATAGTGATTAGAACTGTACACAGTATTTGAAATGAGGCTGCTCAATAGATCAATACAGGGGCATTACAACATTGGTTGTTTTATTTTCAGTCCCTTTTCTAATAATCCCTAACACAGAGTTTACTTCTTTCCCTCTCAGTCTCCATGAGTTCAGACTCTGTTCGCCTTTACTTGAAATTGGGATTTTCCCTCCAAATGTGCATCATCTTACTCTTACCATCCCTGAACTTAATTTACCACATTGTCACCCAGTCACCCAGTTTGTGGAGATCCTTTCTTCACTGTCTTCACAGTCAATATTGGTTTTCACTATCCTGAATAATTTTGTATCATCTATAAACTTGGCCATTACACTACTCTTCCCTAGTTACAGATAATTGATAAATTACTGGCCCAAATACCGATCCTTGTGGGGCCCCACTGCTTACTTCCCTCCAATGTGAGAACTGTCTAATTATTTCTACTCTTTGCTTCCTGTAATTTAACCGGGTTTTATTCCATAAGAGAACCTGTCCTCTTATCCCATGACAGCTAAGACAGGAGTCTTCAGTGAGGAACCTTGTTAAAAACCTTTTGAAAGTCCCAAGTATATAATGTCTATGAGGTCACCATTGTCTGTATGCCTGTTGACTTTCTCAAAGAAATCCAAAATGTTGGTGAGACAGGACTTCTCTTTGCAGAAGCCATGCTGATTTTCCCTCAGCAGACTTTGTGCTTTACAATTCTGTCTTTGATTACAGTTTCTACATTTTCCTGGGGCAGATGTTAGGCTGACTGGCCTGTATGTTCCTGGTTCCCCCCTGGGTTCTTTAAGATCTCTTGGGCATATGCCATCAGGACCTGGAGACTGTACCTAATAGATGTAAAACTTCATCTCTGATCTCCTCAATTTGGCTCAGTTTTTTAGCCTCCTTTCCTGAAAATAGGGTCTGTGGCATGGTTACATGCCCCACACTTTCCACAGTGAACACAGAAGCAAAAATGCCATTGTACTTCTCTGCCATCTTCCTTTAGCAATCCCTTTATTCCTTTGTCATCCAAAGGCCCCATTGCTTTTGTAGCTGGTTTCCTGCTATATTTTTAAAATTCTGATTGTTTGTCTTGATGCTTTAGCAACCTACTCCTCATAATTTCTTTTTCCATGCCTGATTATGGCTGGTTCTGTCACAACTTGCATTTCTCTTGCCAGAGCCTGTGGTTTCTCCTGTACAATTCACTGGGACAGACCTTCCGCTTTTAAAAAGAAGCCTTTTAAAATAGCTTTTTGAATTTACATTAACCCCACAGCCCTTCTTTTAGACTTGGCAGTGCTTTGGCACACCTCCAATGTTGTTTCTGGGAACCTTCGTATACCTGTTTCAGTGCAAGTGTCCTTCGGGTACATTTCTTTAGAACCCCATAGTTACAGGGTTCTTCTCATATTCTGTACAATTCAGTTAAAAATGACATTAATTCTGAGAGATTGGATTGGTACAGGCCCCCAAAGCTGTTCATAATACATTACTGACTTTCTAGTTACACTGCATAAAACATCAGGATTTTGATCTTTCCCAAGCTTCCATTAAAGTCTTGTTTCGAGGTGTGTGTGTGTGTGTGTGTGTGTGTGGAGAATGGTAAAAATCACTTAGGTTTTTTTTAACATCTGTCCAAATTTCATCCTCTTATTTTCTAACATATGTTTTAAAAATCATTAAAAATATATCCCCAAATGTAAATAACTTGTGTCTTTTGCCTGGCAGGCTGCTAATACCCAAAAGAGGACGTGACACCATTATTTTGGCATTAAACAATCTGGCCGCAGCCCTTTATTAGCCACCCTCAAACGGAGGGTTGGCCCCAACTCATGCCCAGGTAAGGAAGCCTGACCCCTCAGCCGTCCGGCTGCTCTGATATCACTGGCCGTGATGCTCGGGGTCCCTGTTCACACTCAGCCGGGAAGGACAGGTCGCGCTGCATCATGGCCTAGGTTCCGCGGGAAGTGGCTTGATGGGCTCCAACAGGCGTCCACCTCCATTGGACTTCCCAGCCGCCTGGCCACAGGCCCCTGGCCTCCCAGCCGGGTAGGCCGCGCCTTTTTTGTGGCCGGTCTCTTTAAAGAGACCCCCTCCCCCAGGGGGTCCCGTGTGCAAACGGGCCACCCTGCCAACAGGCTCCTTACCTGGGTCAACCTGCCACTGAACGGGTGCTAACCATCCCCGTTCCCGCCAACCCTCCAACGACAAACAATCCAATAAGCCCTCCCGAACATCGAAGAGCCACAAATCGCACCCCCATTCGGAAAGGTGAACACCATCCCTCCGGAACAGGGGCGGCAACCGAAAGCTAATTTCGGGGTGAGGAATAACGCCCCCCCTAAACCTAAAATCACCCGTTGTGCTGCCTTGTTGGCTTTGTGTTTCGCCCAATTAACTTTCTCAGGCCGCACCGCTGCTCGCCATGATAAGCGGTCGAGCATATCTGACCACGATATCTTGGTTCTCGGGAGACGCTGGTGTAACACAGGTAAGTCGGCAGCCATATTCAAACTCAACTGGCGCCCGGATATCGCAGGTAAGTCATTTTCCCCCAAGTGAATCAGGAGAAAATCGGGCGATCCGATCCGAAAAACCTTGTCCGCAACGATCCTCAGGAGAGATGGCCACAGCAACACACGATGACCCGACCATGTGATACGGCATCCATCTTCCAGGCCAAGGTGCGGGCCCCATCCTGAGCTCGAAGCGTACCGACCAGCCCAGTACGACCAGCCCAGTACAGTATACTGTGCCCCACAATCAGAACTGCTGCCACAGGTGGACTCAGACCTGTAAAAATCACATATTAGTATGTTCCTCCGGTCGAATGTACAACTTATATGCCTGTGATTTCCACCTTCCCAAACGTTTTATGGAGCGTACGGATTTTCCTGATGTGTATGCCTCCGTGGTGGCCCCAATCCTAAAGGAATGGGAGCCGTAGCACTCAGTGGGCAACCCCAACCGGGCCATGCATGCACGCATGATGGCAACAAACTGAAAACGGGATAGGAAAACGGGATCTGCGTGAATGAAGAGAGTGCCCGGTAAATGTGGGCGTACCATCAGGTATCGCTGCAAACTGGACAGTGGACAGGCTGGTGACCGGGCCATGGCAAGAAGGTAGACTGAGTCCCCTCTCCCCTTTTGGTCGCATTTTGATTTGCGAATACTGCAAAAAACCCCTGAGTCATCAGGTGCCACGTCCTTAATTCCCAACCCAGAAGGCTCCACAGGAGAACAGCTAGGTGCCACCAATTCGCTAATCTGAAAGGCACCATGAAAAGCAAGGCAAAATGCTGCCTGAAACAAAACTGCCTCATATTTGGAAAACCACACTAAAGGAAGCTCCTTGACCATCTTGACCAGCAGCGACAGAGTGATGGGTCGCCTGGCATCAGTAGTCCTCGGAGATTGCCTTCCCCATCCCTTTACCGCCTGCCTGGCCAAAAATGACATGGCCGGGTCCCACCCCCCTAGCGCCTTGCTGATGAAGGCCAATCCTGATAACATGACCCTTAATGACTTATGGGACAGTCCCTTTCCCCGCAAATGTGCCAAAAAACACAAGGCCGAGTCCTCGTCCAAGGGCCAGGCTGAACGCATTCTGGCCCTCTTGGCAAAGCCCAGGAACGCCTTTGCCGCCCTTTCATAAGACCGGCGTGTAGACTCCGACAGAGATGATAAAACGCCATCGATGATCATTCGGCGCCAAGGCACTACAGGTCTCCGGGACACGTCTCTGGTTCCAGGTTTGCCGCCGGGGCGAGCCGGTGAAACCTTTCTTCCTGAAACCGAGAGAGGGTGTCGGCTATCTCATTGTTTACACCGGCCACATGACGGGAAGAAAAAGTTATATTGTGAGACAAGCAAGCAAGGACCAAGCGCTGTACCAGGCGCATGACCCTCTGTGATCGCGACGTCTGTCTATTGATGATCCTGACCACAGCCTGGTTGTCGCACCAAAACAACACCTTGTGCCAAAGCATGATGGACACCAGGATGGGAAAAAGCTCCAGGAATGTAAGGTCACGGCGAACCGTGGCCGGCCAATTTTCTGGCCATTTTTCAGCGCACCACCTGTTATTATAGAACACCCCAAATCCGCTACCCCCGGCGGTGTCAGAGTGAACTTGGAGCTCATCACGAATGCAGTAAGGGGTCTGCCAAATAGCAACCCCATTGAAGCTCCGCAGGAAATGTTCCCACACCTGCAGATCTGCCTTAATATCCTGCGTCAGCCTGATGTGATGGTATGGCCTTGACACGCCCCTGGTCGCATGCGCCAGTCGTGCACAAAATGCCCTGCCCGGGGCCACTGCTTTGCAAGCAAAATTCAAGTGACCCATGACCACCTGAATTTCCTTTAGCGTGCATTTTTTCTTGCCCAAAAGTAAAGTGTTTAAACCCAACAATGACTCAATCTTGTCTTTGGGTAACCTGGACGATCCCTGAACTGTGTCTAATTCAATGCCTAAAAATGTCAACCGAGTGGACGGACCTTCCGTCTTTTCGTTTGCCAGGGGGACCCCCAGTTCAGACATCACCGTTTGAAAGATCTTAAGCCTGTTGTGGCAAACTTCGGAGGCCCTAGGGCCAGCTATCAAAAAGTCATCAAGATAGTGGACTATGTCCGAAAACTTCCCAGTGGACCGTACTGCCCATTCTAAGAATGAGCTAAACCGTTCAAAAGCAGCACAAGCAATGGAACACCCCAATGGCATGGCCTTGTCTATGTACCACTGGTCTCGAAATTTGAAGCCCAACAGGCCGAAGTCCTTCGGGTGCACAGGGAGAAGCCGGAAAGTGGATTGAATGCCGTGCTTTGCTAAGAGCGCGCTCCTTCCACATCCACAGATCATGTCCACAGCCGAGTCGAAAGAAGTGTACTTCACTGTACTGAGCTCAGGTGCAATAAAATCATTCACCGAACCCCCTCTTGGATAAGAGAGGTGGTGTATGAGTTGATATTGACCCGCCGTCTTCTTTGGCACTACGCCAAGCGGTGATACCCTCAGGTTTGGAAACGGAGGGTGATCAAAAGGGCCGGCTATGCGTCCCGTTGACCGCTCCTTCACAATTTTTGCCTCTACAACCCCGGGTAATTCCTGAGCAGATCTAAGGTTCCTGCATGTCGTGGCAACCCTATCCCCTGTAAAGGGAATTCTAAATCCATCGAGGAAGCCCCTGGCCAGATAGGCGGCCGCCTCCTTATCAGGGTACCCCTCCAGTCTCTCAATAAGGGCACTCAACCGGATTGGCGTCGATGCCAAACTGCTGAGGTGTCCCAGCCTCTCAGGCCGTTTTCCCAGAAGGTGCACCCCCTCCCGATCCCCCGTCCTTCTTCCCAGCGGATCGGGCCCCTCTAAAGGGAGGCCCTGCCGCAGTTCCCTGCGTGCAGTTGGCCATGGAATGACTCGCTCCGCAGCTCTCACAGCGATGCTCGTATTTGCATCGCCGCCTTTTGCATCCTATTCGGTTATAATCCCAGCATAACAGTCCTGCTAGTTTTTTCCGAAACCCGGAATTGCTGGTTCTGCTTTTATCTCTACATTGCCGCGCATTGGTACCCACCTGCACGATCCAAGAATTGTGCAGTCTAAGGTCCCAGCGAGTGGCTGCATTATTGGAAGCTAGCTCACGAACTTCACGGTCATATTCGATGGCTGCTTCCTCCCCTGCAAACTCCCATGCCTCGAGAACATTAATTAGGTGCCTGTTGAGGTGCCAACCCTTCTCAGGATAGGCCCCACCTATTAAACCATGATACTCTGTAAACCCTTTTAGCCAATTAAGAATGTTATGCTCAACAGGTTGAGTGTTACCCTTATCCTTGTCATGCCTCCTTCCTGTGTTGGCCGCTTTATTGCGCCCCCTGATTAGCGAAAATAAATCAACAAAATAGACATTCAAGGCCTTTTCTCCGATCTTCACTGGTAAGTGAATCCCGGGCGGAACCTCCCCTGTTTTAAAACACCCAGGAGGTTCCATACGCTCTTCACTAATACCTGCTTCATCCAGTAACTTTTTTGTCCTCCTTCACCTGTGAGCCATCCAGGGGGGGAGACCAGGGACATAAGCCCCCTCTATCCAAAACCAATCATCATGGATGGTATCCTCCCCTTCCTCCCATTACTCCCATGACTCACCGGACAACGAGCTACGCCTGGACGAGCACCTCCGCTTATTTGACACCTTCGCTTGCCGTTTTCGTCTCCGGGTCCCCTTGCTTGACATCTCAGTTTCCTCGACAAAAGAATCAGAACTGAGCTCATGACTGACAGAACCCGAAGGGCTTGAACTAAGCCTCCCCCTTTGATCTGAACCCCCCAGGGTGAACAAGGCCACATCCTTTGAATATCCCTTCCAGAAACCAGGGAGCTTCGAAGGACTAAGCCGCCCAGAAGATGTAGACCTTGATGAGCCTCTCTCTGCTGGACTACCGCTGTCCTGCTTCTTCCCCTTCCCCCTGGTCCTGGCAGCCTTACTGCCCGTGCTGCTCTGCCTCGTGGCACTCCATCCCTGCCGTTGCTGTCCAGATACCCGGTCAGGCCTCCTAAGAGGAGAAGGAGTGTGAACCCTCCTTCCCCTGCACCTGGACAGTCCCCTACTAGAGGCTGCATTCCCCCCTCCCCTTGATTGATCCGAACTAGCGCTTTCTGAAGAGGTGGGGGAACTTCTCAGCCCAGCCCTGCGCCAGTTGCCTCATTACTCTGGGTCCTGCCCCGCTTAGAAGCCTGGGTCCCAGGTACTGCCGTTGCCCACGCGCTACGCGCCCGAATCGCGCTCGCCCTTTTTCCCCCGGCTGCCCCAGACTTCCCGTGGCTGCCCTCAGGGTGAGGTAGTTGTGCCGTGGAAGCACCATCCCCACTCCTCTTGGTCGCCCCTTTAGCAGCCGAACTCCTTCGGCTAGGCATCTCCGCGCTCCCTCCTCCCAATTCTCTCCATGGGTTTTTTTTTTTTTTACTTCAACGAGCCTGCAGGAATCAAACTGCGCCCAAAATGGCGCCAGTCAACCGCCTGAAGGCTCGTCTGGGCCTACCTGGCAGCAGCCTGAACAGCACGCTGTTCCGGCTGCGGAACGCGGAGAGGCAGAGCAGCCACGTGCAGGGGCTTATATAGCCCTGCTCCGCCCCCTCCACGTGACAAGGGAGCCACGCCGAGCCGGCCCGGGAACGGATGCCGTTCCCTCTTTTGGGTGCCGCCACGGCGGCAATGGCCGCCCCAGTAAGTCCGCGGCTGCTTATTATTTTAAACTGGGGGCAAAGCCCGTTGTATCCAAGAATACAACGGGGGCTAGAGCTTGGCAGTGGGAAGAGGAAGGGGAGGAGTTGTCCAGTCTGTAAGGGCATGGGGTTGAATGTGTGTGTTGTGTGGGAGGTTGTGGTGGCATGGTGGCAAATGAGGGCATGGGTGTGGAGATATGGGTGTCAAGAACCTGTGGTGTGGAATGTTCATTGAGTGTGGGAGAGGACTGACCTTTGGGAATTGTGGCATAGTGGTTACAGATGAGCTTTCCAGAGCCATATCTTCAGATATATGAAGGGAAAATCAGACTTGAGATTCTTCTTAGGGGAAGATTACATGGCAACCAATTCCCCCCAGTTCTGCGTCATTTCTCTTCTTGTGTGAATTAGGCCACAGACACCGAAATGTCCCTCTGTCCTAATACACATGGGGTAGTAACAGTACACATTCCACGCTGTTCCTTCTTTTCCATTTTTTCACTGTTGATAAAACGTTATGTGCCCACATGCATCTTTCATGGTTGCTCCTTAAAAGAAGAACGGATTTTTGTACCTTGTCGTTTACTACCCAAAGTAGTCTCAAAGCGGTTTACAAACACCTTCTCCGTTCGTCTCCCCACTATAGTCAACCAGTGAGCTATGTGGGGCTGTGAGAGGTCTGAGAGAACTGGGAATGGGCCACAAAGACCCAGCATGCCTCAAGTGTCTCAAAGCATTTTCCAATCATCTTCCTTTCCTCTCCCCATAGCAGACTCCCGATGAGGGAGGTGGGGTAAAGAGACTTAAAGGGAAGCTGGCAACCCTAAGAGGAAGACTCTCTTTGCACAGCAGTCTTGACCTTAGTAAGGGTTTTTTATACTGTTTTTTTTAATTTGCCAGGCCAAGGTTGGAAAAAGTCAAGTCAGTTCCCATGTGCCTCCAGCCATGTACTTGTTCACTATTTACAGTTTCAGTCTGTAAATATTTATTTAGATCTTTCTGCACTTTCCAGACTCACCGGACTGATGCTGGTCTGCCTGTCTGTGCCCCAGAATACAAACAGTTGCTGGTAAGGGCTGGCCATAGCCCATAGCCCAGGAGGGACACACCTGCACCACTCCCTCCCAACTGCAGGCAAAAATGGCTTCTTTGAAGGCTGGACTCTGAGGCATTGTATGATTTTGAAGTCCTCCAAACCTCCAGGAATATTTCCAACCCAGGGGTAGCCAACCTCCAGGTTGGGCCTGGAGAGCTCCTGCAATTACAGCTCACCTGCTGAGTATAAAGATCAGCTCCCCAGGTAGAAAGGGCTACTTTGGACAGGGTTGTGATAGAGAAGAAACGTTTCAGGCCTCCCACACAGGTTGTTAATGAACTGAAAGACTTGAGGCCTACTGCACATGGTTGTTGTGCTGATGAAATAGGAGACAAAAGAAACTCTGCAGCAGCATCCAGTTTCGTCTGCAGAATAACGCTGTGCAGTGGCCTCAAATCTGCAGAGAGTTGCAAAGAAGAAAGACACATGGCTTGGCTGTGTCTAACCCCAACCAGAGCAGTATTTTAAGTGAGAAGGGGCTTTTCTGTGGCCTCCCTGTCAGGCAACTGTTTGGCAGAAGGGGAAAGTTCCCCACCCTCATAGGGAATGGCCACCCCCAGGCCCTCAGGCTCCCCTGCGTTGCTCTTGGAAACGCCTCCCTCCCCTCAGTCAGGGGCTGTCAGAGGCTCCTTTGCAGCAGGCCTGAAGGGAGGGGGGGAGCACTCTGCAGCCTCCTGCCAGCTCTGTCAGGGTTCTGAGGCAATTTGCAGTTGGACTTGACAGTTGGGACAGCCTTGGGGCGAAACGGGCAAACACAGCTTGTCCAAGCCTCCGTTCTCATCCCCCTTGGCAGCCCTACTGATCTCATCTCCCTGCAGTGGTCAGGAGCAGACTGGCAGCCATGTCTCCAGATTGTCACTGGCTGGGCTGTCTGGATGGAACTCTGGTCTATCCTGTAGAGCAGCGGTCCGCAACCTTTTGGCTGCCGCAGACCGCTGCTCCGGAGTGGGGCGAGAGGGCGGCCCGGGGGCCCGCACACACGCGGCAGCCCCAGTGCAAACGCGCCTGTGCGGACTGCCGCGCACACACGGTTGTGCCCAGCAGGGGCGCAAACGTGCGTGCATGGCAGTCCGCGCACTCGTGTTTGCGCCGCCGCCATGGCGGCCGCTGCGGCTTCTCCTCCTGGCCCCTCTGGGCCGCCAGAAAATTGGCCGCCAAAGCGGCCGATTAGCTTGCGGCTTGGCAAGCTTCTCTCCCCCCCGAAACAAGAAGCTTGCCAGGCCGCGAGCTAATCGCCCGCTTTGGTGGCCGATTTGCTAGCGGCCTGGCGAACTGCTCACTTCGGGGGGGGAGGGAAGAAGGAGCCGCGGCCTGGCGCCAAGGCCTTCGCGGCCCGGTTGGGGACCACTGCTGTAGAGGGCCGAATCGGAAGGCGCTTTGCGCCTTCCGATTGGCCCCTCTGCTTGTCAGTCTGGGGCCAAGGGGCCAATCTTGGAGTTTTGATCACGGACACAGCCCACCCCAACTCCCCTTACTGTTTTATTAAGAGGGAACAGATAATAATTTCATATTTTGTCACCCTCAACTTTTGTTCTGTAAAACTGAAATCTGTGCTTCAGGATCCATTAGAAGGCACTGATGACTTATCAAAAGAGGTTCACTTGCAAGGCACCTGCCCATAAACTGGTATATGGAAGCTGTGTGTTCATGCACTAGAAAAGTAAAAATAATCATACGTTCAGAGCATAGTACCTTGATAGTTATATGAATTGTTGTCTAGTCCTTATTGTCATTTGTGTAGTTAACAACCCTTCCCAAAATATACTCCTGTGGTGTTCCTGAACTCTTCGGTTCAGTCTTCTTGGAAGAAGATACCCAAATGTAAGATTCACTGATTGAAATCCATTTGATATCAAGATAGAGTTCACCTGAGTACATCAGACTTTTGAGGACAGGATTCTTCCAGTTTATTAGGAACACATTAACACATAGCAATCACTTGGATGTGAGAGGAGAAAAAAAGGTGGGATAGTTGATTTCCTCTGATGTAGGATAGCTTCTCACTTATACCTTTGGTCTAGGTACAAGAGGATGTAGAATGGTATAAGACAGCCCTATCCAGTGTTCCCTCAAACTCCCCCCCCCCCAATGGAGCAGAGCAGTTCACATCCCGAGCAGAATGTAACTACTGTAATCTTAAAATGGACAATGGGCAGTGCAAGACCCCATACGGCTCCAGGTTGCTGCTGAGCAGGCTTCCTGTGTTAGTGAGCAGCCATTCACAGGCGCACCTTAGAGGAAACACTGGGATGTTTTGTCAGATTTCAGAAGCTAAACAGGGTTAGTACTCAGAAGGGAGACTACTGAGGAAGATTCTGCCGCAGAAGCCCATGGCAAAGCACCTCTGCAACTCACTTGCCTTGAAAATTCTATGAGGTCATCTGAAGTCAGCTGCAGCCTGGTGGCACTTTAAGCACATAGTACAAAGGGGGAAATTGGGAAGGCCATATGCAAATATAAAGTTACATTTCCCTTAAACTCTGTAGAACCGGGGATCAGTCATAAAAGTGTTTAGAGACATCAAACCACCTCTGGGTAAGTTCAAGGAAAATGTGGTTATCTATGCATACTTCACAGATAATATTAGAGGAAGTATAATTCAGTGAGACAGCATATGCTTTGCATGCAAAGATTCAGTCCACAGCATGTCAAGTGAATGGCCTCAGGGAGAAATGCCTGGCAGTATTGCTGACATTCACAGTAGAAAAATATGGCCTATATAGCCTAATTGGATAGGTGGTAAAACAAGGAATCCACAATGACTTGTGGAGGTTGTTTCCCTTATATCCTTTCCACAGACTGTTTTTTTCTCTCTTCTCATAGCTGCCCTATTAGACTCTCTCCTCCCCCTTTTCCTGCTTTCTTCTTTCTATCCACCAGCCAAACCTTATCTGCCTTTTTCTTCAGCTTTCCTTCCATCCCTCCACAGCAGCATCTTTCTATAGCTTAGTTGCACAGTACCAGCTGCTAGGCCAGACCCAACCTGTGAGGATTTGTGAGGGGATCTTACTTTCCCCCACGCTATTTCCTCATTTCCTTCTTCTGGTATCTTTCCCTTCTTCCGTCTCTCCTTTCCACTTACCCTCCAACCTTATCTTATACTAGTAAAAATGCCCACCGCATTCAGTGATGCAGCGGCCGCTAGAGGGTAGTGGGGGGCAGGGGGGGAAGTGGCATGCAGGGAAGGTAGTCCCGTGGCCCCCCTCCCTTGCGCAGCTGCCCTCCTCCCTTCCTAAATCTGCCTCTCCCCCCCCCCCCCCCCGACACAGCAGGCTTTCCCTGGCCTGGCGAGTCTCTGGCGAGCCAGGGAAGGCTTCTCTGTGTCTCCCCCCCCCCCCCCATGGAACACACCTTCCCTGGCCCAGGAAAGAGTCAGAAGCCAAGAGTTCTCCAGGCCAGGGGAACCAGGCATGTCTGTGAGTGCGAGGATGGGCGGCTGCTTTATGGGTGGCTCTTGGGGGCGGGTGCTCCAGGGGCCGGCCCAATCTGGTTCGGATTGGCCCGTGTGGGCAGAAGCACCACTCGGACACCCCGGACAATGCTTCACGCACAGGGGCTTTTCATAAATATTAGCTGGCAAAATGGTAAGGATGTGCTTCCCATCTTCACCTATATTTATTTGCTTCAGCTTACATCATTCTCCTTTCGTCCATTTCATCCCCACAGTAACCGTGTGAGGTAGGTGAGGATGAGTGTGTGTAACTGGTCTAAGGTCACCCAGTGATCTTCCTCAGCAGAGTAGAGTTTTGAACCAAGTCTCCCAGCGCCTATTCTGAAACTGCAACCACTGTGCCGCAAAAGCTTTGGTGAGGTTGCAGTTGTTGAAGAGTAGTAAACAGCCAGGCCTAAGTGAGACATGGAAGGCACATGGTGTCATTTTGCTTGGTGGTGAAATGGGGGAGAGGCTGTTTTTAGTACTGTAGGGTGGAGAGTCAATCTCTCATCCTTCAGTTGCCATTTTAAATGCTTGATGGTATATCATTGTATCGCCTCCCCAATCCTCAGCCTGGATTGCTTTTTCACCAGAGCTTGAACTATTTTTGAATCAGGATCACACTTTTTGTAGTTCACATAACATTGCCTCAGCTGCTGTTCAAACTGCCCAAGAAACAATTTCCTCAAAGAGTTCCCTGTTAAAGAAGGAGAGGTGATACAAAATGGTAACCTGTAAACCATTGCCACCTGCTGGACAGTAGAGGCTTTGCAATTTTAAAAAAGAGACTTCCGGGGGGGGGGGGTTGTATTAAATTTTCAGCATCTCTGTTGTATGAAACATGATATCATAATTTGTTGGAGTCATATTTCTTTGTGTGGTGGCACTAGCAGGGATTTTTTTCATTTGCTTTGCATTCTGGCTGTTTCTAGAAACCCCATCCATAAGGTGTAGTGTATAATTGAGAGCAAAGGCAGTATTCCCCGTGATGGAAGTTGTGCTTAGGTTTCCCAGGATCATCTGAATTTTCCTTAGGTTTCCCCACATTTAAACAAAAGCAGAACCCTTCCACTTGGGCAGTTTCAGCAGACTTTGTGGGGAAAGGGCCGTAAGTATCATTCACTGAGCCACTCTACAGCTGCATATTTGATAGCTGTCCAGAAAGTAGTCATGAAGTTTCAGAGGTGTGTTGATTGTGTGCAAGTGAGAGAGGACATCCCAGAACTACTGGGAGGCCTCCCTTATAACCAGCAACACTGAGCCAGCACAAGCACTGAGGCATGTTCCTTACTTGGCAAGGCCTCACAGGGAACTCCACCATGCAGTCAGGTTTGCCACATGGCAGTTGAACCCTTAATGACACACCTAGTTTCAGTGATGAGCTATACATGGCAACCACACGCTGTAATTTATGACAAGTTTGGCAACAATGAGCAAGAAACCAAACACGTCCCTTGGCCTGCTTCACTTTAACGAATACTTTAAAAAAAAGTTTGTCGACTTGTGGAGAGATATTGAGTGCTGCATGTAAATTTAAAAACATGCATGCGCCTCGCAGCAAAACAGTTAGAAATTAAAGGGCTAAGGTTCTAGCCCGCTCCAAACATCAAAGAGTTGGTGGAGACACCATTGTGAGAAAGATCAGTTCAACCCTGCGTTGCTAACAGCACGCTGGGTCCTAACCCACACAAATGGAGATGTACTAGAAAGAGGCAGCTTCCCTGTCCCCCACCTTCCCAGTGCAATGCAGCCTTCTGTGCCCCTCCTGAAGTTGAGATCCTGCCTGGCAGTGACCCTGAAGAAACACTGGTGGCGGCGGGGGAGGGGGAACACAGAGAGACAAAGTCTGTAGAAGAAAGGAGGTCAGAAAAAAATCTCCCTTCCCTCCTCCACCGATGGGGGAGCTGTTCCACTGGAGGAGATGGGACAGCACAGGCACCCAGCTGTTATTTGCATGCACAGCTTTCATAGGCACGACTGCAGGTGCTGGAAGAGCAGATCATGTCACCAGGGAAATGCTTTCCTGAACTCAGTGGTTTTGTTGCTGCTGAGAAATCCTGAAGTGCTTTCTCTCCCCCTCCCTCCCTTCTTCAGGATCTTTTTCCAAAGGCATCGCTGAAGGAGAAGTAGACCCGTCCTTTGGGCCTCTGGAAGCAATACGGCTGACCATCCAGACGGACTCTCCCGTATGGATCATCTTGAGTGAAGTAATACTCTTTTCTGGAGGAACTATTTCTTGGAAATTTTGAAAGCAGCAGGCCCCTTACAAGAGTCCTGCAGGGAGAGCACAACACCCAAAGGAGCCCCTGAGCCTGAATCTTTTCTCTCTCAATGAGTGCTTTTACCACCATGTCAGATGCACTGTAGGCAGTGTTCCTGGATCATCCCCAGGCCTCATTTCACTCAACTTGCAGTAGAGAACAGTCACAGCACATATTCTCAGCTGATCATGAGAATGGCCTGGGATGCCTGTTATACTCTCTATATTAATGCAGGACCAACTGGGACCTGCCTTCCAGAGAATTTGAAAGGGCTGAACCAGTCCTTAGCAGGAACAGTATGAGACTACTGAATGATGAAAATGGTATAATTGCAGTTAATGTTGCACAAATTCCTTTACTATCAGCAATGTATATCCTTTGCCACAGCTACGCCCCATATTATATTAATCACATTAAATTAAATATATACCATTAGCGAGAAGAGCTTTTTACTATATACCCTGGTTTTCACCACTTGGGGGAGTCTCAAAGCCTCTCAAAGCCTTCCCTTCCTCTCCCCACAACAGACACCCTGTGAGGTAGGTGGGGCCCAGTTGGCTGCATATGGAGGAGGAGTGGGGAATAAAGCCAGATTAGAGGCCCCTGTTCTTAACACACTGACTACTGCTTTGTGAGTCAATAGGCACAGACTGTCTTTGCTGCCTTCAGTAGACTGTTACACACATAGTGAGGGATGAGATGAATGGCAGTGATAGCTTGTGATTGCTGTAGAGGGTTTAAACACAAATTTTATAGAACGGAGTTTACTAGCAAGGCTCTCTAGGCAGCATTTGCTTTACTGTTGTAAAGAAAAATAATTTTGACAAAGCCCCTCTCTAGGCAGCATTTACCTAGGGAAGGGCTTTGTCAAAATTGTTTTTCTTTACGGCAGTAAAGTTTTTGCCCTGGTTATTTACAGGGAATATTTGTCTGGCTTCAGAATTTGTTTCCCAAGAAGAAACCAGGACTTAGTTCTTGTTTTCCTCTACAATAGGAAGTATTATCAAATTGTGCCCTGATAGGGTTGTTTTTTATTGTTTTAAATTGTCTCCCCCCCAGATATTCCTGAAGAAAGCTGACTGAAGTCTAAGAGACAGGGGATGAACACTAAGTGTCATTAGCTCTTCCCGCCTTCTTCCTCTCTTCTATGAAACTGCAGACCCTGCAGAACAAAGGCAGCCTGCCCGTAACGCAAGGCTCAAGGTGCAGCTGCTCCAAGAACAGGAAGAAAAATGTGGTGAAACTTGGCAGGACCTCATGTTTCCTGACCACAGACTACGAGAAGAGAAGCGTTTTTCACACGCAAGTGCTGGACTGAATTAAATTAAGACTCACCAGTGCTGATATATCTTGCACCTAGCTGCACCTGCGGCTGAAGAAAGACACATGGAGATGAAGCATCCGTGTCAAAGATTTTTGAATTTTTTTGTTCCCTCAAGCAAGGACCACATTTTCCCCACCACTCTTCTTTCCCCAAAGTGTTGAACTCCTGAATGTATCACTGAGGTGTGCATTTAGAAATACGGGTTTATGGAGTATGAAGGCTTAACTGAGAAGGCCAACTTGACCGTGTCAGGCTCTTACAAGCTGCAGAGCAGCTCAGAGGTATATGTGGGAAGGGGAGGAGCCGATTCCCACCCCCTTGTTTTATGAAGGCTGTTGCTCCAGGCCATGCCTGAGGATTCAATATGAAGGGTAATGGGTCTGAAAGAAGGTGAAGGGCAAAGGTGGCAGACAACATGGCAGGGAAATAATGAAACCAAACTGTGCCTGCCAGGGTTGTACATGGCCCCTTCATACAGTAGTTTATGTTGGAAGTCTCCAGTGTCTTCATGCCTTGAGAATTAGTGCAAAAGTCCACCCTTTTAAATCCATATTTCTGTTGTTTACTGGTTGGTGTGAATTTTGAGGAAAAACGTAGGTCAGGTTTCAAATGGTAGGGATTAGAGTGGAATTTAAGAACAACAACAAAAAAACACCCAATGTCACTCACTAGCTATACACTGGAATGCATTATACTACTTCAATGTGCTGTATTTTTTATTATTGGATACATTTGATTTTTTCAACTATATATAAAATATATATTAAAATGTGCACTGTAAAATTTTAATTTCATTTAAAGTAGCTTTTAAACACATGTTCTATTAAATGGGGAAATTAAAACACAGCATTTTACAGGCATATTTGCTAAGGCTTGTAAATGTGAATTGGTGTTCACTTGAATGCAAGGAGAAGTAAGCTATTAAAACCAAACCCATAAACTTCCTCTACATGACACAGCCTATCCAGCAGACTGAAAAGCTGGATGGTGGTTCTCTCTTGCCATAACTGAGAATTTTTAAATATGTGGTTCCTTAAGGCAGATAGATGGGCTTTGTAATGAGCTTCCATCATTACCCATTCAATCTGAAAAAATACTTGGCAAAGATAGGAAAGTAAAGTGGAGCTCGATTGTATTTGGTAGGTGTACACGTGTGGTCAGAACAACTTCCTTAGAGACTAAACTTTGGGTAATATTTGTCTTTGAACTGTAGTAAACACAAATTCCTCACTTAAGTTTTCGTATATAGCAGTGGTCCCCAACCTTTCTGAGGCTGGGGACCGGCAGGGCAACGGGCCGCGCCTGTGCGGACCACGCCTGCGGGCCGTGCCCGCGGGCCGCGCCCGTGCATCGGGCCGCACCCACGGGCCGCACCCGCATGCGCGGCCCGGCCCTGATTCCCTCTCCCTGCCCTCCCGCAATAAGAAGCTTCCTGGGCCGCAAGCTTGCGGCCTGGGAAGTTTTTTACTGCAGGGGGGCGGGGAGAGGGAGCCACGGCCCGGCGCCATGGCCTTCACGGCCCGGTACCGGGCCGCGGCCCGCAGGTTGGGGACTACTGGTATATAGGATAATAGAATCCACCATGATATCATCACATATCTGAAAAACTACTTTGCCATCCATGATTAAATTCCTAACCATGTAGGTAATTATAAAACCCAGAATTCAAGGGAAATCCTTGGTATTTCTCAGGTTCAAGTATATTGAAGTAAAAAAATATTGGTATTTCCTGATATTAAGAAATCCCAGTACCACTACGATATTCAGTTCTGGGAACTATTTGGGATTCCTGATTTTTTTCCCCAGATCCCTTTGGGGCCTATTATAACAATGGTCTCCATTGGGTATAATAGATAATCGATGGAGGCAGAGGTACCAAATTTGCAGCATAGCTGCTAGTGTCTCTTATCCCCTCCCCCCCCCCCAGTTTTAAAAGAATGGACTAGGGGGTCTAATTCTATGAGCTTTAAAGAAGGTGCCCCCCATCCTCCATTACTTTCAATGGAAGGGGGAAAGGGCGTGTAAATGAATCTGACCTCTTGAAATGCCTTCTGCAAGTAGCACGTTCACTTAGGAGGTATTTTAGAAACTCATAGTTTCTCTAAATATTTACCCAAGCTGCTTGTTCACTGAAGTTTTTTTAAAGGGACTTTTAACTTCAGCTGTCTGGCAGCCCTGAAAAATCCCAAATATTTTTGAAGCTCAGGTGTTTTGAATAGCTGAATAAATATCCCAGTTTATATCAGGCTGATTAAATATCCAGAAAAATACTGACAAGGTATTTTTTTGTTTGGATACACCAAAAGTACACTCATAGTAACCACATGTGTATCTTATATATGCCTATAAAAACATAAGAAAAACATGGATCATACTGATAGTCCACGTAGTCCAGCATCCTGTCACACACAGTGGCCAGCCAGTCTCTCTGGACAGCCAACAATGACATAGGGGCTGAGGCTTTCCCCCTGATGTTTCCCTCTGGAAGGTCTGGGATTCAGAGGATTAGTGCCTCTAAATGTGGAAGGTCCCTGTAGTCACCATGGCTAGTAGCCACTGATAGACTTATCCTCCATGAATCTATCTAATCTCCTTTTAAAGCTGTTTTCTCCTGTGGCCATATCTTCTGGCAGCAGATTCCACATTTTAATTACTCTCTAAGTAATATTTCCTTATAAGGCCTATGACTCACTAATAAAAAGAACAATAACTTGGAAGTTTTTGTCACAAGAACTAATTTAATTATGCTTTTGAGATAAAGGACTAATATTAATACAGATTCAAATACTATCATAATTCTTTTAAAACATCTATTTAGAAACCTTGATTCAGAAAAGACATAAGTGAAAATTATAAACTGCTGTGCAACATTTAGGGCAGTTCACAGTAAGACAAGCATTAACATCTGATTTAGAAGCTTTCTTCAAGGAATGAAAATTGTAAGTGGTATAAAGTGGACGAAGAGCCCCACGACAGATAAGCCAATGAGAACACCAAGGACTCCGCTGCTGAAGTACAGGGGACGTAGCCTGTGCAAAAAGAATGAGGGGGGGCATTTTTCAGTTCACGGGATTCACTGTAGTACTACTTTTAAGCTGTTCTTTATTGACGATTATCAGACTACCATGATAAATAAGGGCTTTCAGATAGTCTCAGTCACAAATCAGCTGTCATAGGTTAGCTGATCTTATGTGGCAATTGGTTTAATACGTAGGAAGAAGCAAAGCTCCCAGCTGTCATAGTCTAAACTCAAATTGCAAAATATGACAAGAGCTGTTCTGCAGTCTTCAGAAAGCTTTTAATCAGAGGATGGGCTCTTGTGTTGTTACAGGGTTTTACATAGGTGGGGGAAAGGGCTGGACTGGTTGCTCCATGGTGCTTGGTCCACTTTTGCCTTTCACACAGCAGAAGTGCCATCAGATCTTGCTTTAGCAAACAGTGATGCATTCATCCAAAGTAACGAACATGCAAGAGGAGTTGTGGCTATCTCACACCCACAAATAAGGATCTCGAATCTTTCCTGACCCGGATAGCCCAGGCTAGACAGATCTCACCAAACAGCGGAAACTAAACAGGGCTGGCCCTGGCTACCATTTGGAGAGAGGTTTCCCACAATTGGAAAAGGCCTCCAAGGAATGCCAGGGTCATGGCTTGGAGGTAGACGATGGTAATGGCAAAGCACCTCTGAATGTTGCTTGCCTTAAAAACCCCAGGAGGTGCTCATAAATCAGCTGCGACTTGTCGCAGTTTCCACCACCACAAATGCTCCCTTTGGTGGGGGAAGACTTAGTTTCTCTCCCTCTGAGAACTGAGATCAGAAATGTCAGCTCTACATTACTTTCCTCTCCTATTACACAAGAATTACAATTGAGTTAGAAATGAAACCTTTCTAAAAGCCTGCTTTTAATGGTCAGTTTCTTAAGTAAACTATTACAAATTGTCAGAATATTCAAGAAATAGTTTCAACCATTTCCATATGATAGCACATTCCCTTGCTGGCACTGAGGTCTAGAAAACAAAAGCAGATCAGATGGGATGTGAAGTGCTTCTAAGCAATTCAGCCATTGGGGCAGGGGAGAGGCTTCACACCTGAAGCATCATGATCCAACTGAACCCCTGCCAGAACATTTTAGCAACAGCAGCCCTGCCCTTCCTTCCATGGTCATTTCTTTCCAGAGTACAACAGGCTGTCCAGCTGGAATTCCTGCAACACTCTGGGGCAGGGCCCAGAAGACCCCAGCCTGTGGTGTACATGCCACTATGTACCTGTGCTTCCTGGCCTGCAAATGGAAGAACAAGATATTAATGCCTTTTTATGCTCCTGGGGTCAAGCAGTCAGGACATGTGCAAATGAGGCTCCCAGGTCAAAATTTCAAGGTGTTTTTTTTTTCTTTCTTCAACTTAATTCTCACTAAAAAGGTAAATCTAGGTGAGTTGTACCACCACAGGTAGCAAGTAGAAGGTCCATGTGACTGAACACTACTTAAGCCAGAAAGGGGTCCTGCAGATGGAGAAATCTAGGGTACAATCATTCAACTTGACATGCTTCTTTTAAGTGTTAAGGAAGCTGTTTGTATACAGGAGCTCTGTTTAACCCAGCAACACTCTTATTTACTGTTGTAATAACTAGGCTTGGCTTGGGAAGCATTCCAAGGACTGGAATGTGGCCCTGGCCTTGGAGTCCAGAATTGGTGTACACAAGGGCATCTTTCAAGGCTTTCTATTTCTAGATGGTTACGTTTTGTTTAGGTTTTAATACAACTGCAAAAGCCTGGGCTTGAGCAGCATCAGTTACTAGAAGGCAGGCAGGCAGGCAGACAAGCTAGCTGGTTAGGGTTGCCAGGTCATCATCCCCCAGCCACTGGAGGGGAATGGAAGTTGTGGGGTTGCCAGATCCAGGTTGGGGAACTCCAGGAGATGCAGCCTGAGGAGGACAGGGACATTAGTGAGGTACAACGCCACAGAGTCCACCTCCAAAGCATCCATTTTTCTCCAGGGAAGCTGATCTCTAGTCTGGAGATTACCTGTAATTCCAGGTGATCCCCAGGTCCCGCCTGAAGGCTGGCATATCTATAGCTGTTATGCTGAACAATACTTTGTTGTACTCACCTTCCATTTGCAGCACAGGCATATCCACTAAAGTACTGATAGCGAGCATACAGGTAGATTAGCCCACAGAATGCTGCCGATGCTACAGGAGAAGACAGTAGCCAAATTAGTTACTATGGATAACCTGAGTGACTTTTTAGGAGAAACATATAAATCTGTTTTGTTGCCATTTTAGCTGTGGAACACAATTAACAGCTCATGCTCTTAACTACATTACTAGACCTCACCAGAGAGGCAAAGTGACTGCTGAAGAAGCAAAAAGAAAATGTAAGTGGTATAAAATGGATGAAGAGCCCAACAACAGATAAGCCAGTAAGAACACCAAGGACTCCATGGCTGAAGTACATGGGTCAGATACTGGTGCCCTCTTCTCACTAAAAAAACATGCATAAATGTCTAACTGTATGGAAGTAGCAGTTGAGGCAACGCAAGAGCACTTTTCACCTGAAGAGTGACAACAGCTCTTTCTCCTGCCCTGCTCCTGACACAGCTGTCCCCATTTCACATGGATGCTAGGCAGATGGAAGTTCTGAGTGCCAGGACAGCTTTCCCATGGGAGGAGGAAATGTGGAAGGGGTAGAGGGGAAGGAGGAGGACAGCAGTGAGGGAAGGTGGGCCCAAACACTCAAAATGATGGGCGCTGTGAAAACCCAACTGAAAGCATGTCTGCATTGGCCAGCTCCAACTCATGCCCTGCTAGCTCCCAGTTCAAAAATGAGAACTGGATTTCTAAGGATTCTTTTGCTACAGGGCAACTGAGGGGGCGAGTTGGGTCTTTGCCAGAAAAGGGGGATTTAAATGTGGAAATGGACAAAAAAAATCAACCGTATGCAAATTGAAATCCAAGCGAAAACCCTAGTGCAGAAACAGTCTCTCTTTCTCAATAATCATGAAACTGAAGGAACAGGTTAGATTGGGAACTGCTATAGAGTCCAATGTTCCTTGAAGCACAGAGTACCAACCATAGATCCACAACTTTAAATGTCTGTATGCCCAGTAACCAGTTCTTGTACATGGGTATTTAAAGATATGGATATGTCATCCCAACTAAGACTTTGTTGCAGCAGTAATCATGCCTGTCACAAAAAGTGTCAAACCACCCTTAACAATTTACCAGACATCTAAATTTAAATAGATGAAAAGCATCATCATGATGGTAACACTTTTCAGCAAATGTAATAAGATTATGTCATCATGGGGGAAATGGTTTACATAACTGCACCCCCAACTAACTCCTTGGGTTATGTTTATTTACAGCTATGCCAACAGTACAGGGTTAACATCAAGTGGGCCAAAAATTTTCACATAAACTTTATGAATGAGATAAAGGATTTTACCTTGATGAAAAAAGATTCCAGCCACCCACAACAGAGAAAGAAATATTGGGAAGTATTCTGTGCAATTTACTCTAAACAAAATAAGAAGAAAGAGTAAACACAAGCACTTATCACATGAAGACCTACTTAGGCTCTGGAGAACATTCTTGTTGGTCCATATGGCCAGTTAATTTCAGATCCAACTTTCACATGAAGCAATGGGAAGAAATTCTAGTGGGGCACCACTTTCCTGTCTTCAAAATTGCACTAACTGTCCAAGGCAGTTAGCATGATGGAGAAACGTGGACTATGGAGCTTCCTGGTGCTCTTTGCATTAGGACTTTTAAAAAACTTCAGGAATTGATAAATAACCAATACCAAAGTTGCAGATAACACCAAAGTTGATTGTCAAGAGCTCCTAAAGGATTTCTTCAGACTTGGTAAGCAGGAAAGTAAATGTACAGTGGAACAAAAAAAAATCTAAATGATGTTGATGACCTTACCTGGTGCTGACTTACCAGAAAATAGATCTGGTGTCTATAATGTATCCCTTGAGGAGAAAAGTGAATTCTTAATTGTGGCATTATTAGGAAAAAGACTAAAATGGTGTATATTTCTATGGTATGTACTATGTGCACATAGTACTATGTACAATACATCTACTGTGTACAGTTATGGCTGCTGGATCTCAGAAATGATATCCTACAAGTTGGAGAAGATGGAAGAAAGGGCAACTAAAAACAATAAAAGGTTACTGCACTATTCCTATGAGGAAGGACTAAAAGGTGATGGGGGAAGGAGAGACATACACACATGACAGAAGTATATAAACTACATATTCTGGAGAAAGTTATGAACCTGTCTGAACAGAGTCAGACAACTGGTCTATGAATAGAGAAGGCATATTTTCTCCCAATATGTAAGAGCTTTGATTAAACTGCTGGGAAATAGTAATTAGATTGATGGTGGTAGATTTGGGATAGACAAACGTATTTTATGTGTTTCCTCACAACGCTCAGTGGGGAGGGGAAATTCACACTGGAGAAGGGAAGCAGTCCATGAAAAAGTTGTTAACTAGTACACACACACACCCCAACACTGACTTTGCAATGGTCTCAGTGACCGTTTAGAAGAGGAAGAAGAATTGGTTCTTATATGCTGCTTTTCTCTACTCAAAGGAGTATCAAAGCAGCTTACAATCTCCTTCCTTTTCCTCTCCCCACAACAGACACCCTGTGAGGTGGGTGAGGCTGAGAGAGCCCTGCTATTATTGCTTGGTCAGAACAGCTTTATCAGTGCTGTGGTGATCCCAAGGCCACCCAGCTGGCTGCATGTGGAGGAGGAGCAGGGAATCAAACCGGGCTCACCAGATTAGAAATCCACTACACCAAGCTGGCTCTCAGACCGGAAATCAATGCAGCATTACACCTGTTATAAGAGAGTTTAGACAAAGATCCAGGGGGAAGACCCATGGGCTTTCCTGACTTTCTCCTCCCCCAGCAGTCCTTCCACAGGGAGGCAGGCTCACTTTTTTCTTTTCCTGCTTCCTAAATGGGCATGCCACTCTGTCCCAGTTTGAGACTTCCAGCGCTGTATCAGGCCTATCATCAATCCTTGATCTACAGAAAGCTTAAAATATTAAATAGGAAAAGGAACATAACATATATATAAACAGCTAGCTAACAGGCTGAAGAAGAAGAAGAAGAAGAAGAAGAAGAAGTCCAAATTAAGCATACGGTACTCTAACTGCTTGTTGCAAAAAGCCTGCAAGAATTTGGCCCTAGAAGAAGAAGAGTTGGCTCTTATATGCCACTTTTCTCTTCCCAAAGGAGGCTCAAAGCGGCCTTCCCTTTCTTCTCCCCACAACAGACACCCTGTGAGGTGGGTGAGGCTGAGAGAGTCCTGATATCACTGCTCGGTCAGAACAGCTTTATCAGTGCTATGGCAAGCCCAAGGTCACCCAGCTGGCTGCATGTGGAGGAGTGCAGAATTGAACCCGGCATGCCAGATTAGAGGTCCGCACTCCTAACCACTAGACCAAACTGGCTCAAGAACAAGAACAAGAAATAAACCGTGCACCTTTTGGGGGGGGGGGGGTTGAAGATGTCTTCCTATACCTCTGGGAAGAAGGACCCCTCACAGATAAGACCACTGGTCATTCTCCCCCAGAGGCGGAAGACATCTTGGGACCTTCCCAAGCAGTGTCCCCCGGGTGGGAAGTTGCTAATGAAATATAACTTCTTGAAATACCACCTGTCCAAAGGTGGCATCGACTGAACTGAATATATCGATCTTATAGTGTCCTGTGAAGGTTGAAATGGACGGTGTCTGTGAAGACCTCCACTTCTAGAGGTAGAATATATCTCTTTCCCTTGGACAGATTGTCTGAGATTGACCACCACAGAAGACTGTTCCGTATGTTGTGAGAAAGACAAAGGAGAATGTGCTTCTGCTGATGTGATGAGGTCATAGAAAGGTTTGAAGTTGTCTGGAATGTAATCTTGCCCACTGGACTGTGTCCAGACATGAGATGAACAGTCCCACCAGACTTGCAAGGGTCATGAGGGTGGAATATTCAGCATCTAGGATCTGTAGTATCAGCTCTTGAATCTTCTTGATTTTGGCTTTATCAGGAGGACAGACTTGAAATAAACACTTCTCTTGCAGAAAGGAAAGTTTATTATTCAAAGCAGCCCCCGATAGTCCATGCACAGCCGGAGGGAACTGTCCTTTTTCTTGACGAAGAGTACCGGTGCCGCCATATGGTATGTGGTGGGCCAATGAAACCCCATGCCAAATTCTTGTCCAGGAACGCTCATAACTCCGTCATTTCTTGGGGACTCATGGAATACAGCTTAGATTTTGGTAACGGCTCCCCCGGCTTAAGTTCAATGGCACAGTCAGTCTTTCAATGGGGGGGGGGGCAAATTATCATTCTCCCATTCCTTGAACACCCCTTTCAGATCCCAATATTCCTTGGGAAGGCCCAGTACTGCCCACTAGCACATCACCGAGTACTCCCTCTGCCCCTCTGTGGCAGTACCCGAAGCGGCTTTCCAGCAGTGGTGCCGACACCTAGGTTCGGTAAACAATAGACTCGCAACTGCCACCGTACGCTGGGATCGTGCTTATGCAGCCAGTCCATTCCCAACACAAAGAGAAACGCCGCCTTTGGGGCCACAATGGGTTGCATGCGTTCCCAGTGTTCCTCAATGTCTAAATTTAGGGGCAAGGTTTGGGACACAGCTTTGCCCCCCTTGGAAAATTCCAGGTCCATTTGGGCGAAACAGATTGGCTTTTTTAGGGGTTCCACGGCTATCCCCAGGGATTGCACCATTTGAGGGTTTACTATAGTCCAGGTACACCCACAGTCTAAGATTCCCTGCACTCTGACACCAGTCCTGGTAGCAGGGTCTGACAAGGTCACCAGAATAAGCAGGATAGAACATACCAAGTGTCTGCCCCTGCCTCTGACCTGTCGGCGGGGCTGTCTCATGACAGGTTTGCCCCATTTCACAATGGCTCATTGGAATCCTCATCATCCTCCAACACTGGAGGTTCTTTCTCCCGGATCCATAGAACCCACCGGCTCGGAACCTCTTCTCCTGCTCCAAAATGGCTGCCACCATCATGGGCCAGAGTTTTCAGTTCTCAGGAGCCGCAATGGTCTTTTTGGCGTGCTTCTTGCGCCTTGTGGTTCCTGCTCCGACCAGACGCAGGGGGCTCTTCTCAGCTGCACCCGCCAGCCCAGGGAGCTCATTGCCCTCCAAGAGATGTGCAGCGACGTCCTCTTCTGATCTAAGGTCTTCTGTTTCTCGTCCCATTGCCATTATTTCCCACTCTCTTATTGAGCCTGGGAATTCTAAAGGAGGTGCCCCAAATCAACCCGGTAAGCCGTGGATTGAGAATAAGCCTAAAAATGGCCGGAAAAACTCACCCCAAAGCTGCTGGAAGCACAAGTACGGAGGGGAGAGAAGAAAGAAGGAAAAAATAGAAGGAAAGGTAAAGGATACATTCTTCTAAGCCTGCTAGCAGAGCTAGAAGAAAACGTGTTCTCCCTGATCAGAGGCAGGAAAGAACTGGGAGAGGCACACCCACTTAGGAAGCAAGACAAGGAAAAAAGCGAGCCTGCCTCCTTATAAGGAGAAATAAAAACACCCAAGATGTCTTCTGCCTCTGGAGGAGAATTCATCTCATGGAAGAAGAAGCAGCAGCAGTTTCACCCTCTTCCCTCATGTCATTGCAGCCTCCCATATGTCTATTCCGTTCCCAGAGGCAGGAGGAAGATACATGAGCAATTGTAAGCACTGTCCAGTGATTGGTCACAGGATTAAGTCAAAGTCTGATTTTCTCTCTCTCTCTGTGTGTGTGTGTGTGTGTGTGTGTGTGTATCAAGGATGGGAGAAAAGGTTCTATCTCTTAGCATCACATAGTTGGGTCACCCTGACCTGATTAAAATAAATATTCATAGAGTTAAGTCCACTAGCCACAATAGAAAATTTTTCTACATCGGTGTTTAGGATATAGACCATCCAAAACCCTCAAAGGAATTCAACTTACTGGGCTCTGAAGATTCTTTCAAATTCTGGAGGACCTGATATACCAGGAGGAGATACTTTGCACCTGCGCCGAGCATAGATCACCTGCATGACAAAATAGGCTGTGGAGGGGGGAGGGGTAACCAACTATTTTAGTCTGGAAGGGTGCATACAATGGAAAATAACCAGTGTTCTCATTGGATTTTTACTTCTCCTCTAACAGCAAACACTGTTCAAATTTAGTATGCACAAACAGTCCACAAAGAGTCTGTTCCTATTCCACATTTTTGCAGACTGATTGCCCTTTATTCTTACCTCATTGGAGATAGTTTCAGTCTCCCCACTCAATTGCTCCAAGCCTTGGGTTGTTCTTAAAATAATAGCAGAAAAGCCAAATATGACAGGTTAAGACTTACCAAGGTGACTACTATGAAGGGCTGCCAATGCAGCTCTACAGTGAGCCACCAGAAGGGCTGGGAAATGAGGAGGGAAAGGTCTTTAAAGTTAACTTATACAACCCCCCCCCCCCCAAATCCAGAAAAGGGAATGCCAGAAATCCAGGTCTGTATAGAGAAAACATTGTCTTCTGACTAGGTCCTTCCTCTTTTTATAATTGGGACAGAATGCTCAGAGGGGTATATACAAACATGCACACACACACACACATTGTACTTGGCTAAGGGAACACTATTCTGCTCTTACTGAGCTCCGGGATTATGACCTGGCCTTGAAAATTAATTAAAATAAATTAGTCCTGCCACAAATCACCTCATCAGCTTTCTCAAGATAGCCATACCTCCAAGGTTTAATACTAAGATACATTTAAGCACTTCAGAGATTAATAGGTATATTGTATGTGAATTTTGGGAACGGTGACTTTTTCCTGAAGCAGGTTTACATGGCAGCTCTTCAGGAATTTAGGCGTTCCTAAACACACACTAAATAACACACTTTCAATGCACTTTGCAACTAGATTTGACTGTCTGAAATAGCAGAATCCACTGGCACAGTCACTGAAGTGGATTGTGTGAAAATGCCGATAGTCTTGAAGGGCAGGTTACCTGGGGAAGGAGATCAGACATAATTTTAAACATGAGAAGGAGGTGGAAACAGAAAGAATTTTGTTTTTAATTCGGGGGGTTATGTTCAAGAGACAGCCAGGACTACAGGAAAGGGAATACTATCTAATACATTTTTTCCTGCCCTTCTTCCAAAGAGCTGGGAGGGGAGCTTTGACTTCTGTTCATTATTCTCTTGTAGTGATCAGCCTTACAAAGAATGCAACAACATCACATTGTGTATGAATTAAGTTTTGACATACTGAAGTTTCAAGTCTCACATTATGAAGGACCATAAGTTAAATCCGTCTTTGCCCACTCCCTCATGGGGCAGCCCTGTCCACCCCATCTGTTAGGTCTGCCACTGCCAAGTCTGAATGTAATGTTTTTGCCAAGCTGCAAAGCTTTTGAAGAGGACTCTGGATTTGCACTTGGAAGTTTTCCGCAGAGCCTCCCATACTTAGCTGACAGAGCACAGAGACAGGCTCTGTTGTGGGTTAACAAGAACACCACAATGATGCAGCGATAAGTACATTTACCAGATACGTTGCTGCTCAGCATTTGACAAGGTAGAGATAAGCAAGGCAACTGAGGCACCCTGCTTTGAAAACGTTGCCTTTTCTTGTTGGGGAACGTATCCTAACGCATGCCAAGTAGGCCGGACAAAGAAAGTCTCTTCCTACTCCACCACATCCCAGAACCGGATTATAAAGTGGTCCTTCAAGTATACGCACATGGCTTTTCTGTCTGCTTCACTTTGCTGATATTTTCAAGAACTCTCATTTTAACACCGTTCCAGAGATATATGGGTCTTAGATCAAAGAAAACGCACATATAATGTTATGTGGGAACCATGAACCCATCATGTGAGATTGCAGTCCTGCCCCATTATTCTTTCCAAGAAAGCTACAACTTTGACACTTCCCCTTCATGACAGGGATCTCTAAGCACTCCGGAGTCTGCTGACCTCATGTCACCATGCAGGTGTCAAGCACAAGCCAGTACGCAACAGACAGCTAGAACCCACTCAGTCATACACATTAATACTAATCAAATATGATGCTTGAATTAATTATTCTTCCTAGAAGTCAGGACGTGATCCAAAGAGAACTGTTTGGTATAGGTCAGAAACCTTGATGTCTAGCATCTGTAGCCTCAGATTGTCTCTAGTACTGTCCATTCCCATATAATAAGATGTATTAAATGCTTGGGGTGGGGCACCTTAAATCTTTGTAGCATATACCACTACCGATACAATAGAACTGGCTCTGTGCACTTTAGTGTCACCAGTCTGTGTCAAATAATTTGCTTAAGATGCTGGACGCAAACCTCCTCTCCCAGTTTAAACAATCCAATGGCACACACAATCATTAAAGGCTTTCCATTAGAAGTTACAATTATACAATGAAATGCTGGGGGGGGGGAGTTGGTAGACTTATCCTAACCCAATTCTAGTTTAACTTGCCAACACCATTGCCCCCCATGCATGGTCAGTTGTAAGATTCAGTTACATTCTCAGCCTCTAGAACAGCTACAAAAAGTCAATTAGCTTCTAGACACATAAATGGACTGGCAGGCCATCAGAAAATAGTCTGTATGTATAATTTCCTACAGCTCAGGCAACCTGCTTAACTGGCCTACAAGATTCCACTTAGTTTACCAAGGCAACCATAGTATTCTTTTCTCGCCATAAAAATGGCAACACGTTCCTTACCTTGTTCCAAGACTCCTAAAATGGTAACAGCAGCCAGCCAGGCTATCTGATGCAACATATTGGTTCTTAGAAGCTGGAGATACCAGCAAGGAAGCTATAAAGCTCAATGGACTTTTGACACTGCAAACTTTCTCCTTCTAATATACATACTCAAAGCTGCTGTCATAGCACATCAGACCACACAAGTCTTTGTTTCCTCTTCCAAAAGGCTGGTTAACACTCTACTTGCTGGATAGTTGTGAATAGATATTGTGAACATCCTGCATTTATTTTTAAATTGCAGTTACCCATAGATGTCTACAAATCTAAAACTTTCCATCCCATTCTTTGAGAATAATGTTAAGGCTCTGAAGAAGAGTCACCCTATTTGCGGAAGGGATCTTAAGCAGCTGACTTTGTGCTTTCAATGTCCAGCTCCATACAGGAACATATTCATGTTCTCAAAGCACGTGCAACATCATTAAACATTATAGAGTAGTACTGGTTTCCCAATACAAAGGAAGATGTGGAGAGAGGGGGTTGGGGGCGTGGAGTGGGAATTGCGGTAAAGCTGAAGCTTCTACATCCCACCTTCATTCCCCCCTTGTTAAATCTCCCAAAATAATTGTTGATTTTCCTGAAGCAAACCTATCTTCATAAAACCTTTGGGAAAATCCTGGGGAAAATGTTTTCCAGTTGTCACAAGCAGCTGTCCTATACCAATATACTATACTGCTGAGAATAGCATGTACAGTCTGTTGCAGTATCATTCTGTGTAATTTCTGCTGTTTTAACATGTCATGTTAGCACTTACATTTTGTTTCAGCAGTTTTTGTTTGATTTCACATTTCGACAGAGGGCCTATTGCATTGTCTACTAGATATACCATCATGTGGATTGAATTGATTTATACTATATAATCTTCCTTGAGTCTCAGTAAGAAAGGTGAGCTATAAATGTAAAGCCTGAACGTCTAATGGAAGTCATGGGAAGGCCTTGTGAATGGAGGCCTCCACATTATGGAACACTTCTCTGGAGAAGAGGTGGGCACAATCATTACAGGGCCTTGGGAACTGAAAGCTTGTGTGATTCTGGAAAGTCTGCGAGCTAACAGCATCTCTTCCACTGGAAAGTTTTAGAATGACACGTGCATGAGAGAGCAACAACATTGTAAACAACTAACAAGTCTCAGTAGAACTCCTGAAAGGCTCTTGAAGAATGCTTTTTAAGTGAGTACAAAAAATTAATAAATGTTAACACATGAACTCTCTTTCATACACATATAACACACACACCCCTCTCCAATGATGAGCTGTCAGTGCATAACCGTGGTGTAAAAAACAGCAAACCAGGTTTAATCCAATCTGCTATGCAAACTGGTCCTAGATACATTGGACGAGTCCTTGCTTTCAAATAGGTATGACTGAATCGCTGTTGAAGAGCTGTGAGCCAAGGGCAGTGAGGGTTAAAAAAAAAAAAAAAAAGGTATTTGTCTTTGCTTTCTCAATCCTGACCATACCAGAAACATGATGTGAGGTTGATACAATGTTCCTAATAATTCAAGAAAGTGTTGTCAGGGCTCCATGGTGCTTTCACACTGCTAAAACTGCAGTCATGATGTTACGTGACAGTAGGGAAGATTGAGACTAAAGATAAAAAACTTAAAAAGCTTATTGTACTGATGCAAAACAAGTTTCTAGAGCATGAAGCGGAAACAGATAAATTATACTTAGTGTGCAGTACAGCTCTCTGCTATCATTCTGTGGTTTCTTTATTCATCATGTAAGAACCAATAGCAAATAGATTTAATTTCCTTGAGAGGCAGCAGTGAAAAATGGTATATGAAAATGACTACAAGCAACTGCCCACACATTTGTCTAGAGTCAATAACCCTAACCTACTAATTTGAAAGTAAAGTCATGCACAGCAGTGGTCCCCAACCTGCGGGCCGCGGCCCGGTGCCGGGCCGCAAAGGCCATGGCACCGGGCCGCGGCTCCCTCTCCCCGCCCCGCCCCCGCAGTAAAAAACTTCCCAGGCCGCAAGCTTGCGGCCCGGGAAGCTTCTTACTGCGGGAGGCGGGGAGAGGGAATCAGGGCCGGGCCGCGCCTGTGCGGGCCACGCCCGCTCGACCCGATCCGCGGGCGCGGCCCGTGGGCGCGGCTCGGGCGCGGCGTGGGCGCGGCCCGATCCGCGGGCGTGGCCCGCACGGGCGCGGCCCGATGCCCTGCCGGTCCCCAGCCTCGGAAAGGTTGGGGACCACTGATGCACAGGACACTCTTCAGGTGCATAGTTAAAATGTTTTAAGTGTTAATCTAAAAATATGAAGTAGGACTTAAATACACCATACCTGTGTTTGCTTTTGTATAATCCATGTGCACAGTGGCCCTTAAGGAGAAACGCACCAAACAGCCAGTCCATATTCAGAAGCAAAAGGAGCAACATTGGGGGGGGGGTATCTGGACTGCAATGACAAGGGGAAGATGATGTTGAGCTACACTGACATAAATTTTTCCATTGATGAGACTGAAGCCACTCTGTTTTCCAGAATATCATTTATACAGTAGAGCAAAATATTTATTTTTATAATGACAAAACAGGAGTGAAAGTTTTTTTTTTTGGTGTGCCACAGTAATTATAATTAAAGGGGAATTAACGGGCTCTTTGTACATTTAAAAAGTTAGCCTCAAATTGGAACTGTTCACCATTTAAACAAAAAGAAAAACCTACAGTAATCATCCCCAACACATACAAAGAATTATAGTTTTAAAATCTATTTAAAATGTAAAAAATATACACTCAGAAGATCTAACTCTTATTCAATCTTTAATATAAAAATTGTAAACATTTATTTACACAAAGAAAATGTGTAGAATAGAAAACCAAGCACCCTTTTCCATTGAGTAGTGGGGTTTTTGGAAGGCAGTGGATGTTGAACAGTGTCATTCTCATCCCCTTTCACCTGTCCACAACCACAATCTATAAATAAAGTCGAGGCAGTTGGCCAGGTAAAGCTCAGAGGAGCCCCATCTTATTGCTCTGAAGCTGCAGCAAAGGGAAACCCAAGTGCATCTATTATTTTATGAACCACTACAAGGGACTGAAAGGCAGGGCTCTGAACTTATCCACTGAGCCTCCATACTTAACAATCACTGAACAGCACCTGAATATTTTCCTGCCAAAGCCACCTTTTTAAAGATTTGGACAGTTTTGCTTGGGATAGACATTGAATTGCCTTTGAGTGTGCTCCAATTCAAAATTAATTTAAATGGATTTAACACATGCCACTCCAAGAATATTCTAAGCTAATTTGTTTAAAACCACGTTTGAACAGAAGTTAAATACCATGTGGTAACAGCTGACAAGCCCTGTATACCAGAATAATAATAGTAAGAGATACATTCTATCAATATTTTACTTTTACTTTGTTGCAAGAAAGTTAAAGTCTACAAAAATCTGACAGTAGAATTAGAAACATAAGGGGTGGCATTTTAAAAATCTTAAATTCCAATTGACGAATCCAACTATTACCCTAAAGTATTTAAATTTAATCAAAACTGCCATTTTTCAGTGTTCCTAAGAGGGAAATCAGCAGAACCCAGACAAAAGTTAAGAGATAATGAGGTCCCAAGCACCTCCAATAAGGAAAGAAGGCACACTGGTGCAAAATCCCCCACATATTTACAGTACTACCACCACCCCTCTCCCTGGCCCAGAAAGCAGCTACAGAGATCAACAGGAGATTTTCCTGATGATATTTGTATTGGGCCATTTCTTTGATTAAACCAAACTCAAAGAATTCTGCTCAACTGCTGAAAAGATTAGTAAATTTAATCCTAACCTAATTTACTTACGATATCAGTGACATCAATGTTTTATTCATTAAATTAACAAAATTTTAAAAATCATACTAGCAATGCAATTTGCTTAAATTTGGACATTCAGCAATGGAATCACTCAGCACACAACTTTCACCATTTATCCCTATAAACAGTCCAACATGATATAATACAAAAATCTGTTTAGCACAGCATACATAACTTGCTCATGGCTGGCAAGCATATACAACAAAAGCAATATCCATAAGTAATTTGGGAAAAGATCAAATAAAGAGTAGTGTTAAAGCAGATTTATTTTTCCAAAGTGCACATTTCAGAAAAACACTGCAGATACAGTAAAACATTTCCTTCCTGTTGTTTAACTGTTTTCCCTTAATTGTTCCCCATCCTAAAATATATCCCTCTCGAATCTCCCAATTTGCCTTGTGTAAATATACTCCTGGTTTTTAGAAGGAAATTCTTTGATTCTCAGTTGAAGTTATTATGAAATAGTTAAAAATCTTTACAATAGGAGGTAAAATGGAGCAGGGAACAGAGAGGTATCATTGCATCTAAAACAACTTTCAAATTTATTACCTTTATAAACTAAAGGTTAAGGCAAAAGGTGGCTTGTTGGCAAGCAGAAATATTTTTGGTAACATGTTAAACACAATTCTCTCCTTTCCTTGCCAAGCACGGAATGGGCCCTAAACATCCATGAGAGGGTCTCCATGGACCATGAAGAAATAGCAGCATCTGCTTTTCTGGAGATTATTAGTCTACGTATTTCTGAGATCAAACCACAGAACAAATATTTTCAAAGTGTGTGTGTGTGTGTGTTTGTGTCTCAAGAGGACTTTCACAATGGGATGACATTTAATAAAGTATTAAGCCTTCTTACCCCTACCCCTCATTCCCCAATGCCATTATTGCAAAATTGTTAATGTTACTAACAACTTCCAAGGCACAAAGCTTCCTTCACATGCTTCACCAAAAATAACAGCATGTGTGTGGCAACAAAAATTATAAATTTAAATGCCCTCTGAATCAAAGAGGAAAAAACAATCCAACTCACTCATTTAAACACAATGAATGCTGGAAAGAAGATAGGAAAAGTGCACACACTTGATTTTAAGTCAGACTCTGTATTAAAAAAACTTCTAAAAACCAGCCTTCCTCCACAGCAGAGTGCAAATTGCTTAGCTTAAGCCCATTAAGACTTGGTGTCCCCAATTTACATCCTTATAAATCTCTTGTCGGCCATGTTAACACCTGACAATCTCAAGCACAAACTCAGCAGTAGTTATTTTGAAATCTCCCAACTTGCTTGGGGAGAAATACATATTATTGATGAACAGAAGACCACCCTAATGAACTAGAGCAGATCCTGTGAAGGAAGAAATGTTGAATACCCTCTCTTTAAAAAATAAATGCAGGCAAGATGCTAATTGCAATAACTTACAGGCCAGGCTAGAATGAAGATGCTGTTAAGTACTAACTGCAGGAAAGATTGCCTTAACACTGAATATTTGAAGTCTCCTTACAGGGTTACTCTCTGCACCACCACAGGTTTGTATCTACTCTTAAATGCCAAACACTGTAAAAATGAAATATATAAAGGTTGAATGAATAACAAACTGACTTGGACTTTTGTTTTGTGCAGTGTTCCAAACACACTACAAAAATGACTATGCTATCCCTATATTATTGGTGTTTAATTCTCATGTCTTAAACCCACAAGGGAGCAGCTCTAATACATTCCCACTAGTGCCCTGTGAATCTTCTAAATGTCACAGGTATTTGGTCCAAGAAAATATGCAATTCAAAAAGATCCAGAATATCCCCCAAATGTAATTTTAATGATTCCCTAACAATTCATCCAGATCATTCATCCACTCTTCTGAAGTCCTGTTTTTCAACAAAGAGTCTATGAGATCTGTATCCCCAGTTAAACTCTGCAATCCATTATTGCCAGATTGGTTGCCGTAGGCAAAAGGTAGTTCTTGACCAGTTGTTCTCACTGGGTAACCTTGGTTACAGTGCAGATTGGCTCTGTTGGGCAGCTGCTGATTTTGATTCTGGCTGAACGCATTCAAATCTTGGACAGGCTGACTCATGCCTGACAAAATCTGTTGTGATGGTACTGGTTGCTGGGAAGGAGGGTTTGTCCTTTGCTGGGCACCCAAAGATGGCAGCATCTGTCCAGAGACAGCTGTGTTCATGGAGGCCATTGGCCTGCTGGTGTTGAGACTTACCTGAGGCATCCCTTGTGCAAACTGTTGGTTGGTCAGCTTTAGGTGAGACTGCTGCATATGGAAAGTAGAACCTGCTGTAAATGTCCCTATGCTATTATTTCCTTGTGCCTGGCTGTTCATGTTTGACATTCCTTGGTGCTGCCACGATGGATTTTGAGTCCCAATGGCTGTTGGCAATCTTGTCATTTGTGGCTTGGATAATGTTGGATTCAGTGCTCCTTTACTGTGTTGCTGAGAAATGCCTGCATTTCCTATGGAGCCCTGTCCATAACCAGCAGGAAGAGCAGTGCCCTGGGCCAAACTGGGTTGTCTTTGCATCTGTGATTGTCCACTGGCACTTGAAGTTGCATGCTGTTGAACCATCTGCGTTATTCCAGATGTCATGTTGTATAAACCAGTACGTTGAATGTTCTGCATTCCAGTATACTGAGTCACACTTTGATCCTGCTGACCAGAGCTTGATGTGACAGAATTGTGTCCTGTTCCAATCTGAATCATGTTCTGAGTCTGAGAAAACATGCGTGGACTGTTGGAGTTGGACTGACCTAAATTATTTACCCCAGCCATAGCTGGCGATGAGCCTGTAATACAAATATGAGATTCTTAACACTTTTTAGACGAGCAAACCCAAGCCACATCATGAATTCAGATGCAATGTTACCTGAAAAATATTACAGCTAAATTTAGACCTCCAAATACAGGTAGAAACATTCTATCTTTTCAGCTTCATCTCTATAATCTGCTTCATGGTATTTCACACACTTGCAGAAACTATTATAAACAGATTTCAATGTAGCCTCTCTTTCCGGGACTACCACCCAAGAATCTAAAGATTCAAATTCCATAATACTGAAAACATGAGGCAGAAATTCTTGATCTGGACTTATGTACAAACAATAAGCTAGTACACTGAAATTCTGCTGTATGAGCTGCAGTCTATGCCTTTGGCTATGATATTTCTCATCTGGGTCATTTCATATTTTTAGAGTAAGCAACCAACATTTCATGACTAGCAAGCAATGGGTTCAAGACTGTTAAGTGAACTGGACAATATGGCACAAAGACAGAATCAAGAACGCTACCTACACACATTGCTATGTCTGCTAAAAAAAATACCTGTAGCAGGACTTGTACATGCTTGACAGATACAGGGTTGTATCCTACAGACATCCTGCAGGCAGAAGCAGATCCTTCCTCCCCTTCCCCTCTTCTCAACAGCCTCCTATGACCCCAGCCAAAAGCATCTCTAGGGATTGGGTGAAACCTTGCAGAGAAAAAGGCAGGCAGATTGGAAGGGGGGTGGGGTACAAAACTGCCTTTCATCCTTCTTAATGCAAAGGAGGGGGCAGAATACCCATAAAATATGATATACAGGTTTATTTCACAATATGAAACATACTTTTGGCCATGAAGGAAAGTATTACTGAGAAAGGCTTCACGTGGATACAGTTCAAATTATTTCCATGATCATGCCAGCAATTTCCCCCAGTTGTTGTCATCATATGGTCTGCTGCAGCTTTGTTAATGTATAATATGTTTTACACTTTTTTTCTCTTCAAGCATGTACCCAATCTCAGTCTGGGATCATTCTCATAGAAAAGAAGCATCTGCATAAACCAGCCCAAAGCTATTAAGTTATGGACTTCTTAATAAAGCAACTTATGTGCTACTTAACCTACACAAAAAGTGGACAGCGACTGGAATACTCCTGGGAAAGATGCTAAAGGACACTGAAAGATGACAAAATTTACCCTATCGCTACCACCAAAGCACCTACTGTTAGAGTAAAGACGCAAAACCTCAAGGCAAGAGCACCTTGCTCCATTATTTGCCAGAGCACACCACTAGCACTATTAATGAAGCATTTTAACGGCAGCTAGGAACTGGAGATGACAGGTCTGCAAAACAGGCAGAACTGTACACATTATTTTTACATTGCTATTCCACAAAGGAAGCCAGTGCACATTCACTCCTCATGTAAGGGGGTGAATTCACGACAAGCCATTCATGTGGGCACTTCTATCATAATTTGTAGCTACTGCTTGCACATATTCAGCCGGTACTCCGTCATCTTCATTGGTTACCAGTCTGTTTCTGGGTCAAGTTTAAGGTGTTGGTATTAACCTTTAAGGCCATACGCGGCTTGAATCCTACTTACCTGTGGGACCGTTTGGTTGCTTATGCCCCCTGCAGGGCTCTCCGCTCTGCAAGTATGAATCTATTGACTGTCCCGGGCCCCCGGGACGTTCGCCTGGCCTCGACCAGGGCCAGGGCCTTTTCGGTCCTGGCCCCAACCTGGTGGAATGAGCTCCCGGAGGAGCTAAGGGCCCTGTCGCAAGTACCATCATTCTGCAGGTCCTGTAAGACAGAGGTCTTCCACCAGGCATATGGTTGAGGCCAGGGCAGAGTCCAGGTTCCATCCAAGATCCCTAATCCATCAGCCAGTCTTTCTCTCCTCTCTCTCTTACAGAATTAACATCCAACCTCTCTCTGAACAAGCGGGGAACGTGGGGAAAGTTATAGAATAGAATGCCATCTTTTTATTGTAATAATGGGGTATTGTGGGATTTTATGTGATTTTACTTTCATTTTATATTTTATTGTGAACCGCCATGAGACATACATACATACATGCATACATACACACACACACACATACAGGAAAAGCCAGGTGAGGTAGTTGTCTCAAATTCCCAGCAAATAGGCACTAAACGGAACTTACAAACGTCATTTGAAAAGCTCCCAATGTGAAAGAACCAAGTCACTGAAACCCAGTACTGATAATGGGTTCTGCTGTAGTGTGTTTTACTCACTCAAGGGAAGATGGCTGTACTGTATTTTATTTATTTACTAGGGGCCAAGCCTGTTGCATTCAGGAATATAATGGGTGCTAGACTGAGTGGTGGTGGAAAACCTGTAGGCTGCAGGGAACTCACCAGCAGGGGCACCTCTCATGCAGCAGGGATCTGCAGCCTCTGAGCCCCGGAGGGAAGAGGAAGGAGGAGGGGTGGTCAGGGGTGGGGGACGGAAAGTGATTGGTTGGCCGCTTGACAGGCAGGCAAGTTGGTTGGAGGAGGCGGCACTCAGGGGTGGGACAGCTGCCATGAGTGGGTGTTAAGCGGGACTTAAGCCATGAGACCAGCTCCTCCTCCAACCCCTTTAACAGAAATATTAAGTAGAACAGATATTAAAATTTATACTCTGCCCCATTAATAACGTCAATCAGTAAAGGAGAGAACTTTTTCTTCACTCTAGCTGTAAGAATACTACTAGTGTTCAACAGTAAAGACTAATACAGATTGGAGAAAAAACTCTTTGGCTTCTGAAGAAGCTTTCATAAGGAAAGGAAAACAAGAGCAAAGGATTATGAACTGTGGCAGTAAAAGAGCAACTAACTAAATGACCAAATCCAGACTACCTCACACAAAGCAGTATCATCACCACATTACCTGTGAACGGTCCAACCTGCTGTTGGTAAGGATTCTGCGTCTGGTCTTGATATTGAGGTGGTGGCCGAGTCAGATGCCTCTGGAGCTGCTGCTCTCGATGATGCCTTTGTTTCTCCTAAGACAAGACATATGCGATATAGTTAAAACACAATTCCATCACAAAACTGACAGAGGGCTCCTTTGTATGTAACTACGGCTGTAAAGGATTACTGCTTCATTCACACGTGACTATTGTTTACTATAGTATCCTCAAAAAATGTATTCAGAAAAAAAATGATGCTTCTACATAAGTAAGGAAATCCAGAGTAATACTTTGCTTTTCAGCACACCACACAACAGAATTAATCAGAATGTTCAGAACAGAATGGGAGGGGGGCTATGAACCCACTTGAATCTGTCTTTGGGAACGTGACAGTGAGAGAACGGACAGCTTCAGACACCCTAAAAAAGCCTACGTAACAGGACATGGTTGAGAACAAATTTGACATTTTTATTTATGCAGAAGAGATCTCTCTTCCACCGTGGTTCTTCATAATACCCTTCTGTAGGAAGCAAGGCAACATGGAATCTTGATGACTTTAAAAAAAACACAATTCTAAATGTCTCCTCTCATATAAATTTACCATTTATCATATGCCAGCTCAGTGGTCAGACTCCTTTGAGATTCCAGCAATGCACTGCTGCTGTTCTCCTTAAATACTATTTACAGGCAACGGGCATATCAGTTTGTAACTATAACAGTTCACACAATAGGCTGTTGGGCCTCCTCTACAGTAAATTTAGTCACAAGAGGCAGCAAGCAAAAGAAATCTAATGATTGTTTTACTCATTCAAGTAAGGTACTGGCTGGCTCAACTGAAGGAAGAATAGGAATACATGTCATTTGGCTTGACGGCACCCAGGCTGGTACAACAAGCCAACTGCAGCTCTCTGATTATTTGTTGCCTTCTTAAAGTAATTCCCAAACAGTCATAATTTGTGGCTATGCTTTGCCGGATCCAATGCCCCCTGGTGACTTAGTAGATGTGCTAGTGGAGGACTGGCATAGGTGTCTCTCTGAAGCCATTGATGAGATTGTTCCCCGATGCGCTCTGAGTTCCAGCTCCATAGTAAATCCCAGAACTGCGCAAACAGAAACAGGAACCGAGACGGATAGAGCAAGTTTGGTAAAAAATGTGTGATGTTTCAAGACGTTTCTATCCACCAGTTGCTCAGGCAGAGGGTGTGCTTGGAATCACAGTAGCACCAATGGCCCTTGCCAAACTGCAGAGTTACCAAAATAGTATCAGCTACCCAAGGCATATCAATTACAAAACTATGACATCCTCTCCATGGAGCAGTCTGATATTGGCCAAAGTAGCATCCACACTGGAATATGTAGGAGTTAGTCTGTTGAAGCTGAGGTATGACACTTCTTAGCCTGAGCAATCTGAAACCTGGAATGAATAGGCTCATCCCTATTAATTTCTCAGTACCTGGCCAGACAGATACTTTAAGGAATGGCAATGTAAGAGTCCACTATTGGAGCTGGCCATGACCTCCCAGGCCCTCTCTGAATCAGGAACACCTATATCTGGATGTGGAAAATTCACTGCAGAGGAAGAAACTTTCAGGAGCAAAGGATGAAGGAAGACCATAGCCCCTTCTATAAAAGATGCCAACCACTATTGAAAGCCCCCTGAGATCCCTAGGGGGAGTGGGTCAGAGTACTCCTGCTCCAGTTTTGATGCCACCTTGCTCAACTCTAGTGCAGGGGAGAAAATCATGGTCACATTCTGCCAGGAAGAAAGCATATCCCCTCCTCCGGCACTCACCACGATCACATCCCTTACCCACAAACTTGCAGAGGAACAGGAGAATTGCTTGAAAAGAGCTCAATGTCCTGATCCAGGACATTAGAAGCTCTGCTGTGTACGTAATACCTCCTGTGGCCCAGAGGACAGAAGATCCCACTGAGGCTCCATTGTGCAGCTCCCCTGCTGTTTCCATGCAGCACTGCAAATTGAGCCAAAGTGCATTGCCTTAATAGCATTTCAAGATAGGGGAGTTTGCTGAAGATGACTAGTGCTGTCAATCCAGAGCAGAGCTTCAAGGAGAGCTCTGAAAATGAAAGTACTTAGCTCTCTCCAAAGGCTACCTTCTACACAGACGAGAATAGAAGACTAAATGGGAGATGGGGGAATTTCTCCCCTCAGGAACAATTAAACTAGACTTCCTGCTGCCAAAAAATGGAGGGAATGGAGTTTCCCACACATCTGGGTCTCCAAGAGAGAATGATATCAGCTTACAGCATTCTGAATCTTAGTGGTCCTTTGCAGCAGTGGTCCCCAACCTTTTTATCACCGGGGACCACTCAACGCTTGACAATTTTACTGAGGCCCGGTGTGGGGGGGGTAGTTTACTCCTCTACTCTCAACCACTGCCCTAACGCTCTCTGATCGCTATGGTAATGTTTAAACATCCCTCATAAGGAACATTTTATTTTCATGGAAATTTTAACTCATGACACTGGCAAATCGATGGGAACCCTGAGCTTGTTTCTCTGTAATGAGATAGTCCCATCTGGGATTGATGGGAGACAATGACACCCAAAGTGTGTTGTAAAGGGCCGGGGGGGATGAAGTAAAGGGCTGGGGGGGGGGGAGAAGGCGTCCTTCGCGGCCCACCTCCAATTAGTCAAAGGACCACATGTGGTCCGAAGCCCACAGGTTGGGGATCGCTACTTTGCAGGGCAGGAAGGTAGTCACTTTGATCATGAGGCCTCAAGGGTATCTTCTGTGGCTCTAGACTAGCGATCCCCAACCTGTGGGCCGCGGACCACATGTGGTCCTTCGACTAACTGGAGGTGGGCCCCGAAGGACGCCTTCTCCCCCCCTGGCCCTTTACTTCATCCCCCCCCCCCCCAGACCTTTAAAACACACTTCATTGTTGTGGCGTGTCTGTATCTTATTTTGAAGGGATGTTTAAACATTACCATAGCGATCAGAGAGCGCTAGGGCAGTGGTTGAGAGTAGAGGAGTAAACTACCCCCCCCCCCGGGCCTCAGTAAAAGGCGTTGAGTGGTCCCCGGTGAGTGGTCCCCGGTGTTGAGTGGTCCCCGGTGATAAAAAGGTTGGGGACCACTGCTCTAGACAACTTTCAAATTTTGGTATTAGCCTGTTTTCCTGGATGAAAAGAAACAAACAGTTAAATCTTCTCACCATCTGAAGAAAGATTAATCTATTCAGACATCATCCTGCCTTAATTACACTTTTTCTGGTTCAGCCTCATAGATTAAGAAAATGCACTGAAAGGTATCTTTCCAGCAGCCAAAAGAGATGTTTTCAGTAATGGGATACAGCATGTGCCTCCCTGATGGCAGAAATAGGCTTTTGTGTATGAGTTATTAGTCCTGAGAGCCTCTTGTGGGACAGGGTGGTAAGGCAGCCGACATGCTGTCTGAAGCTTTCACCATGAAGCTAGTACCTATAAGTTACTAGGCCCTGTAGATCAGGGGTAGTCAACCTGTGGTCCTCCAGATGTCCATGGACTACAATTCCCATGAGCCCCTGCCAGCAAATGCCGGCATGGGAATCGTAGTCCATGGACATCTGGAGGACCACAGGTTGACTACCCCTGCTGTAGATCAATCATCAGAGAGTGAGCTGAGAGTGAGCCAAGGAAGCCCATTGTAACAAGAAAAGATTTTTCAGTTATGTGAGGAGAAAACGTAAAGTAAAGGAGGCAATAGGCACATTGTTGGGTGCAGATGGACAAACTCTAACGGAGGATGCAGAGAAGGCAGAAAGGCTTAGTGCCTATTTTACATCTGTTTTTTCCCACAGGTCAAAGGGTTTAGGCACATCTAGAGATGGCAATAGCCAAGGGATAGTGTCTGGGTGGCAGGTTGACATGGACAGAGAGGTTGTTGAGAGGCATTTAGCTCCACTGGATGAGTTCAAATCCCCTGGGCCGGATGAAATGCACCCGAGAGTGCTCAAAGAACTTTCCGGAGAACTTGCAGAACCCATGTCCATCATCTTTGGGACCTCTTTAAGGACTGGAAATGTCCCGGAGGACTGGAAGAGAGCAAACGTTATTCCAATCTTCAAAAAAGGAAGGATGACCCGGGAAACTACAGACCAGTGAGTCTGACCTCTGTTGTGGGGAAGATAATGGAGCAGATATTAAAGGGAGCGATCTGCAAACATCTGGAGGACAATTTGGTGATCCAAGGAAGTCAGCATGGATATGTCTCCAACAGGTCCTGTCAGACCAACCTGGTTTCCTTTTTTGATCAAGTAACTGGTTTGCTGGATTGTGGAAATTCGGTTGATATCGTTTACTTGGATTTTAGTAAAGCTTTTGATAAGATTTCTCATGATGTTCTGATGGATAAATTGAAGGACAACAATCTGGATTTTCAGATAGTTAGGTGGGTAGGGAATTGGACCGCACTCAAAGAGTTGTTGTCAATGGTGTTTCATCAGACTGGAAGGAGGTGAGTAGCGGGGTACCTCAGGGCTCAGTACTCGGCCCGGTAGTTTTTAACATATTTATTAATGATCTAGATGAGGGGGTGGAGGGACTACTCATCAAGTTTGCAGATGACACCAAATTGGGATGACTGGCAAATACTCCAGAAGATAGAGACAGAGTTCAACAAGATCAGGACACAATAGAAAAATGGGCAAATGAGAACAAGATGCAATTTAATAAAGATAAGTGTAAAGTTCTGCATCTGGGTCAGAAAAATGAAAAGTATGCCTACTGGATGGGGGATACGCTTCTAGGCAACACTTTATGTGAACGAGACCTTGGGGTACTTGTGAATTGTAAGCTAAACATGAGCAGGCAGTGTGATGCAGTGGTAAAAAAGGCAAATGCCATTTTGGGCTGTATCAACAAGGGCATCACATCAAAATCACAAGATGTCATAGTCCCATTGTATACGGCACTGGTCAGACCACACCTGGAGTACTGTGTGCAGTTCTGGAGGCCTCACTTCAAGAAGGACGTAGATAAAATTGAAATGGTACAAAGGAGAGCGACGAGGATGATCTGGGGCCAAGGGACCAAGCCCTATGAAGATAGGTTGAGGGACTTGAGAATGTTCAGCCTGGAGAAAAGGAGGTTGAGAGGGGACATGATAGCCCTCTTTAAGTATTTGAAAGGTTGTCACTTGGAGGAGGGCAGGATGCTGTTTCTGTTGGCTGCAGAGGAAAGGACGCGCAGCAATGGGTTTAAACTACAAGTACAATGATATAGGATAAATATCAGGAAATTGTAACAGTCAGAGAAGTTCAGCAGTGGAATAGGCTGCCCATCTTGTTCAAGCAGACCCATCAGAGACTCAAGATACAGAGTGTCTTCATCAGAAATACAGCTGACTACCTCCTATCCTCCAACAGCTAAAACATGTCTTCATCAATATCTGTCTAAATTCTTAAGTGCACAATCGACTGAACTGGGACAGAGATGCTTTTTGGAGGGTTGATCAAAAGTCTATCATCTTGAAGGGTAAGAGGAGCCTTATTTACATCCTGAAAATCCTGTAGGAATACAATGGCCCATGTAGAGATAGATATGAAGGCCCAATGACCTGAAGTGAACCATCTAAGACACTGATAAAAACCCCAGAGCTAGATGCCAGTCTGAAGGGAATATCCTGAAGCTGGCATTGAAATGAATTCTAACAAAATCTCAGGAAGCATCTGTGAATGTAAAAATGTGCTTTCTTTTCATGGGCTGAAATCTCACTTGCCCAAGATAAACAAAATCTAACATAGGCTTTCTACAGGGAAGTTTTCACCAGGAAATGGTTTACATGCTTGTAATCTAGAATTGTTCTCATATTGCCCCAACTTCTTTAGACTAAGGAGGAGCTGTCTGTTTCCAGAACCATCTCCATGACTCCTTTATACAACAGATGCTGAACTGCCTGAATCACATGAAGATGTTTCTTCAGATTGTTGGATACCTGAGAAGAAAGGAAGTGATATCCTGAAAACTAAGCAAACTTAAGAAGGAAGCTTCTTTGATGGCTGACAATCTGGTCAAAGAGCATCTCATCAAAGTCTATGGTAAGAACTGACTTAAGAGTTTGGAATGAAATAAATAAAATAAAAGCAGTAAGCAGAGTACCAATCTCAAGCATCTTTAGATCTCCCATGACATCTTGAAAACAATAACATTTCTTGAACACATGAATATATTTTTACTCCTTTAAAGCTGGTAAGGAATAATGGTGAACCCTAGAACAGAAAGAAAGTCAAGGGAAACATTCCATAACTCAAAAAGCTTACAAGAGGTATGTTGTAAACCGCCCTGAGACCTATTGTGAGAAGGGCGGTCTAAAAATTAAATAATAATAATAATAATAATAATAATAATAATAATAATAATAATAATAATAGTATTCAGTATTCAGTATTCCTAAGAACTAGATGCCAATGGCAATGTCTTGTCAAGAAGCATATGAAAGCAATCTGCATAGAAAAGCCTATCTTGGATCTTCTGGATTTTTCATTTATCTTCTCAGAACCTCTACCACTCCCCGAGTGGGAAAGCGCAAGAATCAACTTTGGAAGTTCAGCATAGAGTAGAGGGAGCTCTGCTGTTGCTCCAAAACAAAAGCTTGAGCTGTTTCACCTGCTTTATTCAAGGACATCTGAGGTGGCTTATATTGTCTCTTGACGGCAGGAGTGAGAAGCAAAGGATGAAGAAATATACTATATCAGTGGTCCCCAATCCCCGGTCCGGGAACCGGTCCTGGTCCGTGGATCAGCCAGTACCAGGCTGCGGCTCATTCTCGTCCTCCTCCCTGGCTGCTGCCTCAGGGGCTGCCCTGCCACTCTGCCGCAGGCTCACCTTTGGTGCTCTCCAGCGGCTGCCACGGCTGGGGCTCCCCTCGGCATTGTACTGTGCAGCTGCTGCTGGCAGTGCCCCCCAGCAGGCGGCAGAAAGTCAGGGGGGCCGGCGGGAAAGCAAGTGGAGCAGGGCCTCATGCAGCAACGTCCCTCGTCAAAAGACTACCCCCCCCCCGGGCCTCAATAAAATTGTCAAGCGTTGACAGGTCCCCGGTGATAAAAAGGTTGGGGACCACTGTACTATATGAAGCAACCACTAAAGAAAGAGAAATATGACTGTAAGATAGCTTCACTGTGCTGAACGGAACCCTCCTTGAATTAGCTCCTTCTCTTCTTCTTGCAGGCTCATGAGGAGTGTGAAGAGTAGGAAAGACTAGATCTCTTAAGACTGAGTTCGCCACACCATTTTAGACAAGATTTGCTGAGGTAAAGTGTAGAGGTGAGCACGACCCAGCCCACAGGTCTCCGCGAACCCACGAAATTGTTCATGACTCAAGAACCCAGCTCATATAGCCACGCTTCCGATGACCACATATGGGTCTTATCCTTCTGTGTGCATTCACGGGCTTTTTTGGAGGTGAAGTTTCCTCCCTCAGCACACACCCATTGAGCATATGAAGCACACAAAAATTTATCTTCTGGCATAGATGAGGCTTGGGAGAGTTGTGGCATTTGGTTTCTATGGCTACTCTAATGATTACATGTTTAGCTTGATTGGCATCCTCGTAAGCCAAGAGTAGTGCTCCCCTTGATTTCAATGGGAATGCCTTGGTATATACAGTCCCTGAGGCCATGTGAGACAGCATTGTGTTCTTTTGTTCACAGTGAGATAGGGTGGTGGAAAGGCGCATTGCTATTTGGAGGGAGATAATTTTGTGGGATAGAGTGGTTCTAGAGAGAAGGAGTACCTTCAGCTTACTTTTGGGTCTTTGGCTGCTCAATTTCTGGCTGGCATTCCCCATTTAGTGCCTGACTGGCTTTTAATCAGAGCTTTGCTCTGCCTGTGGCACTGGATAGACTTTTCCCTGGCTGCAGGCAGATATCTTTTATTTTCTGTCTTTGAAGTATTCTGTCTGGGAGCAAGGGAAAACAATTTTTTTTTTCAATGTGGTGTTAAGGATCTCCCACAAATCCAGATTTCTACTTTACTTTTCTATGGGGAAATGACAATGCAGACTGAAGGACATGTCATCTTGACCACAGCATCCTGTTCTCCTCTTGCCCATTTCCATGTGTGCTGAACAGCATATCTGGCCACAGTGGCCACTGCGAACTGAGATTTCCATGACGACAAATGGTCCATAGTTCCCCATCTAGTGAGATGGTCCCCATCAACTTCCACACCAGGGGCCACATTTACATTTTTTCTTCAGGCATGCTTCCCTCCCTTCAGGGCCCCATGCCAAATACTTCTGAATTTCCATCTTTCTCTATGCCACCCTATATTGAAGATCAATGTCTTCTTCTATATAAAGTCCTTACCATCTATATAAAGTCCTTACCAGTTGCCATCTGTCAAGGGGTATCCTTACAGATCTCTTCTCACATGTCCCATGATCTACCCCACATTTCCGTTGACTGCCTCTCATATTCTCTGGCCTTCAGGGTGACTAAGTCTTCTGTTTTTGCATGGAGTGGGTGAAGGGCTAGGAGGCTGGTGGGAACGGACCCGCTTTGGGGCTCAAAATGTCACCGTTTTGGAACACAGGATAGAAACAGTCCTGTTGACCGCCAGAGGTTGGAACTCACTACGGATAGAGCCTCCACTAGAGGTGCTGCATATTCTGGCAGGTGCGAACCTGTCTGGATGGGCAAGTGCAGATAGAAGTGGCAGGTGGCCGTGGTGTTCCAGACAGAGGCTATCACTCAGTGATCTGCCCTGGTGGCCACAATCCAGGTGGGATTAACTGCAGGGAGTAGAACCACGGCCCTGTTAAGGGGCAGTGCTCCCTTCCACAAAAACCAGGGTGCCCCACAGAAGGCTTTTGATGGGAAGAACATCCTCCCCCACCGAACACTCCCAATGGAGAAATAAGTCTACAGTGGTTGCGTTCAAGGTAGATTGTTGGGAAAGAAGAATGGAGCTGTTGGCCGTAATGGGAAGTTTGGGCAAAAATGTCCATGAATGATGGTTTGTGACCTCGGTTACTTGGGATTAAACTTCTAGAGATGCTGAATGGAGGAGCAGTGGAATTGGCGGTTTGGTGTTAGGGCTGAACCGTGGCTACCCTCTTCCGGAAAACATGTCCGGCCACACCTCAACACCCGAGGACGTTCAGGCATCCCTGCCTTTGCTTGGCTACCTAGCTGCCAGTCGTGCCCTGGAGTTCATCGCAATGACTCCTGGAGAAAGGGAGGGCAATATGCCCACCACATGATGGATCCGGAGGGTCTGCCTGCATAGCAGGCAAGCTTGGAGGGGTCAGGATGTGCTGTAGCCATCACCGTACTCCCTGGGCCCGGTGCTTGTAGGTAGTTGAGCTCAGCAGGTGTTAGGCAAGAAGACAAATGGTTAGGTAGATAGGTAGAAAATTGGGAAGTCAGAGCACCTACTCAGGACCCAGGAAGCACATTGGGAGCTATACCCCATCCAGGCCCCTTCAAGCTTGTGGACCCTCATGATCATATGTGCAGTCACCACTTGGCCTCTGTGGGGGCTCCCAATGCCCATTTCAGTCATCGTCCATTAAGGAAGCCTTACTCCTCTGTAAAACTATGACATGCTGGATGCAGAATTTCAGCCAAAAAATGTTAAGAGGAATGGGAACAACTTTGGGGGGAAAATTATTAAACTAACAAAATAAAACCATGACATGGGAAGGTAGGTAGGTGGATCACTTCCCAGGGCCAAAGGGGAGAAAGGTGGACACAGGACAAGACCTGATGATCCGATATAGTCAGGGGGGCTCCACAGTGAATTTTGCATGTACAGCACCCCAGGAAACAGCTAAACAGTTAAAAAACTGAAGCAAACCCAAAGAATAGTGAACAAAGGGGTCTGTGCAAGTTCAGGGTTCGTGGTTCATGACATCCCCCAACCTGCAAATCCAACGAACTTCCATTTCCCAGGTTTGTGCCCACCTCTAGTGATGCGTTTAAAAGTTTTAAATCCAGTCACCTTAATCCACTTAACAAATTCCTGCTTGGTGTTTCCACTTCTAACTCTGACTTACTCCTTGTTGCAACATCTCTAGGGCAGACACTGGAAGGAAACTTGGAGACAAAGAGCACACTAAAGTGCAAGCCCCTTGCACTTCTGACACATGTAGTCTATCTCCTGAAGTGCCTCTTTAATTAGGTATATCTGGTTAATTCTAACATCCTCCCTATCCAATCATAAGACACAGGAACTGAGAGGACAGGGAGGAAAAAAGTGCCACCTCATTACTGTGTGAGGGAATCACCACAGCGGCAGATGCTTTCAGCTTCTAGTGGTCCCTTTAACCCAAATGGAGGGAGTGAGACATGGACGGCTTGATGGACAGCCACCTGGACTCTCCCCACTGGAAGCATATGCCATATATTTGGAAGCCATAGCTGGATGGTTGGAGCAGAGTCACCTGAAACAGAACACCTCCAAGATGCAGGTCCTGTGGCTTGGAAGGGGCCAGACCAGAAAGCACGCCTTCCCAGCTTGGTTGGGGTACAACTTAAGATCTTGTCTGAGACCAGGAATTTGGGCTGATCTCTGACTCCTCCCTACTAATGGAGGCACATGCCACTATAGTAGCACGCACATGATTTTCCATCTGTGCCTATCTGTCTCCAGAACATCTAGCCACATCTACTAGTGCCCTACCCATCCCCAGAGCACCTAGCCACAATGATCCATGCAACAGTTACCTCCAGGTTTGATTTCTGTAACTCACTCTACGCAAGCCTTCCCTTATCCTTGATGTGGAAATTTATGTTTATCCAAAATGCAGCCACTAGGGTCGGGACATCTTGGAGGGCCCACAACCAGCCTGTGCTGAGGCAGCTGCACTGGTTGTCAGTTATGCCCCAGATCAGGTTTGAGGTTCTGACTTTTACCTTCACAGACACCCTGATCTGCACCCCACATATCTGAGGGACTGCCTATCTCCTTATGCTCCCTGCAGGGCCCTTTGCTCTGCAGGTGCAAACTTGCTGGTGGTTCCTGGTCCAAGGTGCGGCTGGCCACAACCAGAATCAGGGCCTTCTTGGTCCTGGCCCCGTCCTCGTGGAATGAGCTCCTGGAAGAGGCAAGGGCCATGCAGGGGCTTTTTCAGTTCTGCAGGGCATGTAAGATGGCACTCTTGTTTAGAATTCAAAACTGCTTTTCAAAAACATTTGTCCACCATTTATTTTCAGACTGATTAACCTGAAATCTGATTCTGATGGCACCTACCTGAAATATGACACTTGCCTAGTGTACAAAATTCTGCATTGTCTTTAATAATATCACAGTCTCATCTTTCACATACTTCAATACATTTTAATGTAGCTGAAATGGTCATATATTACAGCTGTGGTAGACACAATAATGCAATGATATTGTTTAATTGCATCAATTATTTTATGAAAAGCTGGGCTATACTTTATGCTTGCCATGAGAGCAATTCAGCTCTGCATGTTAAGAATTCAGAAGGCAGAGGTAACAGAGAAAATGAGAAAACTTTCTGTTTTTCTCCCACCACAGCTTATTTCCAAAACTTGCTTCCTTAACAACTAATTTACCCTGGGAATCCAGAGAGGGGAGGAGCTATGATTCAATTCAGAGGATCTTCTTGGCATGTAGAAGATCCCAGGTTCAATTCCTGTCATCTCCAGATAACCCTAAATCATCTCCAGATCAACACAAGATCACCACAAATCAAGTTGTAAGGGGATGTGAGAGATCTCTAGCTGCCATCGGTCTTGGAGAGCAGCCATCAGTCTTGAGTAGAGTACTGACTGAAAGACCAGTGGTCTGATTCAACCAGAACACAACTTCATATGTTCAAAGGACAGGACCTGGGAAATCAGTTATTATAGACAGTTGTGATTATGGAAAAGAGCAACCAGTGGCTCTATTATCTGAATATGAACAGAGAACCTTCAGAGTTCTTAACTGGCATGCTGGGCCTAGCTATAAAAAAATAAACTAAGGCAGCTTCACTGATGCCTCTTACCTGTTCAGCAAGAAGTTGCCTCTGGCCCATTAGAAACTGTTTCTGTTGCTCCATTAATAAATGCTTTTGTTGCTGTTCCCTCTGTTTTTGCTGATCTAGTAGCATTTGGTGCTGTTTCATTACTGCTTGCTGCTGACTGTTGAGATAGGCTGTGCTACCATGGTTACCTGCCATAGAAACATTTGGAGGCTGTGCATTCACCCCAGGGCCAGGAACAGAAACAGGAATGCGGGGAACATTAGCAGAAGAATTTTGATCCTATAAAAGAAGCAATACCAACTTCAGTTTAGAAACATATATTAAATCTACATGGTTCTTATTTTTTTACCAACTCCCGTTACAGAAAATCTATATTCAGAAAGCTGCTAGGTCATCATCAAGGAGTGTTCAGCACAACTTTGTAACTGAAACTTACTGTCATCACAGTGCCATCTTTGTATGTCAGTCAAAAGATTATAAATGAGTTTAACCATAAGTCATGTCCCATATTTCCATAGATAAAGATTACCATAAATACTGTCTTCATATGATACAGAATGTTTAAATTACTTGTAACTACTTTCCATACTGCTAATGACATTTCTAAAGATAACAAACATCAATCTTAGAAAAGCCAATTCAAATAAATCTACTTGCAGAAATCTCCTTAAAATATTAATTACACTATGCTTAACATATTTCAAATAATTTTGTATTTGTCTTTAAACAATTCAACTACAGACTGATGACCATGCAATGGGCACCATATAGGCACCAATTGTGGAAGTATCATGATTTTGTGATCATCTTTGTTGCCCTCTATAAATACATTTCACCATACAACTAATTTGTATTTTTGTTCCATATAATTATCCCTCCCACCTATTTACTACAGTTAATCTACTACACTAGGCAATTTACCTGATTATGTGGTACTAGAGGTCTGTAAGCCATATTTCCAGACTTCTGCTTCATTACAAACATCCCATTCTGCTCTTCATTCATATGCGGCAGTGGGGCCTGTTGATGCTGTTGCATATATGCTAACATAGGAGTCTTGTTCTGTCCAGGTACTGTAGCTCCCTGCACACATTCTTTGTAATGTGAAAGAGGCTTTGTATTCCCATAGTCCAATACAGAGCTTTGACTAGGTACAGAGTTTGCTTTTAAACTGTTTGGCTGATGGCTTAGAATACTTCCAGAATGATAATTGCCTCCAGCCCTGGGAGAACTCTTGTTTGGCATATTGGATAGTATGAGTTTCTGGTTACTGAAGTCCTGTTGGTAAACTGAAGGGCTAGTAGGATTTTCCATACTATAAGGGACAGCTAACGGACTATGAGATGGTCCAGATTGCTGCCAACTGGAAATCTGACTAGGCTGGTGGACTTGCTGTTGGTTCTGCAATAACTGATCCCTCTTCTGTTTGGCAGCTATCTGCTGAAGCTGCTGAGCAGATGACATGTCTTTGGCACTTCCTGTATTCTGTCCAGATAATGCAGAATTAGGTAGAGGCCTCTGTATATTCTGAGACTGGTTTGATGGCTGCATCAAAGACTGATGATTAGGATTTTCAGTCACTGACTGATTGGATGGCTGAAACATATTCTGAGAATTACCAACCACTGGAGAGGCAGCACTAACAGGCACAGAAGAGTTCCCAATGAAAGTTGTGCCAGAAGAACTAGATCTGACTTGTGGAGACCCCATCTGCTCTTGCTCAAAATCTGCTGGAGAAAATTCAGTCTTAATAATGATGTCTTGTTGCAATGGAGTTTGTGCTGCTGAATTTGAAGTGTCAACATCTTTCTTCTCCTCAAAGTCTTCTGTAAACAGATCTTTCATGTCTTCATCTGGCACTGACCTATTAAGTTCATCAATGAGCTCCTTCCACTCTTGCTCATTAAGGTTAAGATCAGACATCAAGTTGTTCTGAGATATAGAACTTCCAGCTCCAGGAATCATACAAGGGAGATCATCTGGTTCTTGTTTGAGCTCCTTGTTCAAAGCCATACTAAAGGAATCATCAGGATCACTGCTTCCATTCAGTTGTAAACTAGAGTCCCTCAGACACTTTTTGCTGATGCCATCCAGCCCCAGGGAATGTTTTCCATTAAGCTGCGAAGTATCTCCACTGGAAGATTTGCTGTCCAGCTGGTGCAGAGGAGATACAGGAGGAAGTCCATTGGAGGAGCCACTCAAACCACCAAGGCCATCATCATGACGCAGTTTTTTGGGCACAGAAAACATCTCCCCATAACCATTTGGCTGGTCACCATTCTGAGGGGAAACAGAACTATCAAGTTTCCTTTTCACTGTCTCGTGAAGCTGCAAAAAAAGAAACAATTTAAAATTAGTTTATATTTTACAAAAGTGTAATTATTTTAGTGTATGTTTTAAAGATTATAATGAGGTAAAATCTTTGACTTAGTTGTTTCCATAAGTATTATAAGTCATATGATAATATGGCATGTTTTTCCGTTATACTATGCAAACAGAACATCTCAGCAACATGTATACTTGGGGTTTTTTTTAAGCTAACACTCAACTGCAGCTTTACAAGCAATAATGAATGCATGGCTGCTCCCCCCTGCCCCCATCCTGCTCTGCCTGGCTGCTATTTCCATCCTCCATTTCTAGGAAGACCATGTGGTGTCTTAAATTCACTTGTAACTTTAAAGGACTAGCTGTTGTTCGATGCCAGAACAGAGACATACACAATATGTAGTCCCCATAGTACTTTCCTTCCTTAGCCTCAAAGGATTCCTAGTTCTCTTCTGTTGATGTGGCTGCTGATTCCTAAAGGGGGTAGATGCATCTTACTCTGGTATTTTGGCTGTACCCATTCCACTTGGAGTGACTCTAATAGTTTAGCCTCTTGATAGTATCTCACCTTCACTAACAAACACTAACCCCTTTACCATGTTAAGGTGTGCACCCAAAAAGGGTTTTATTCTGCATACATATGGGAACTCCTTGCTGGTGTTAATTATACAGGTCAAATCTAAAGCCAGAATTATAATCTCTGTACATATAGATCTTCTATTAGTTTATGATATATATATATGGTACATAAATACATTGCAGGATAATTTCATAGCATTCTTCACGGCCTTTAATAAAAATATACCATCCTCCTGATTACTTTTGATCTCCAAAGTAGCAAGAGCTATTTATTTATGAATACCAATCATTATCCTTTTATTTTTGGATGCTACTGAGGCATGAAAGATTTGTTCACTATAAACTGAGTGCAAATACTTCAAAGTAATTTGGCAATGATTTCTAGAATTGTTGCATACCAGAATAGTAATTTTGTTGCTGCTGTTGTTCAGTTCTTACCTATATATTTTAAAATCCTTTTTCCTTTACTTACTGTTTTATTTGATCATTGGATTTTTCCTGCCACAGCAGATTAGCTATAGTTGTTTAGGGGACACATTTACTAGGAGGTAAAAACTATTAAAGGAAAGTCCAATGATTCTTTATTTTCAGATTTTATGGATTGCATGCAACACTGTCCTACTATTCATTATTTGTGCAAGCAGCTTTTACTATGTATCTTCAGATGATTAGACTTGCCTAATTCTTAGAGCAATTAATTTTTGAGATTCATGCTCCGTTTGTTAGAGCAGATGAGAACTTTCTTACTGTATGGTGCCCTCTAGAAGTAATTACAGGAAACTACATCAATTTCTATTTAAATTTAGCACAACACAACCATTTGTTCCTTATCTTTAGAGCTACAACATTAATACATAAAATCTCTTATGTGATGTAGCTGTTATGTTTAAACATTTATCCCAGGATCCTAGATTTTTTAATACTCGTGAAAAACTTCAGCACAGACACTGAGATAAAAAAACATTTCCCCCCAACTTTGTGAAAAGAAGTACATGTAGCCTCATTTGTAACCCTGTCTATAGAAAGCAGCACTGAGTCACACATGGCAGATCCTCCTCCACTGGCAGGTAACAATTACTTTTGGTATGAAATATCCCACTGAAACATGGTTCAACGTTCTATGAACAAGTTCTTTATCATCCCTATCTTCTGCACCCTTGGAATCTAACAGCAATTTCAGCTTTAGCACAAAACAAAATTTGCCAAATTAGTTTGTATTTTCCCTCCAAGCCACACTGCTTTTGACAGAACACAAACTGTGGCCTGAATTAAAGTGAAAATCGTTGACTCTGATGGTATACCAGCAGAGTGAATAAAGGAACAGAACTACTTTACATCTGCCTTGCATCTAAACCAACTCAGCTATGGCACTAAAGTATGCAAACATTTTCATAGCTTAAGCGAAATATCTTCTTAACTTCAGTCTTGTACCTAAGATTTATTCATATTTTTGTCATGTAGGACAGTAAGCTCTCACAAGATTCCATCAAGATGTCAATGTTTTCACACCAAATTACAATCCCATTTGCTCTGACCCATCAGATATTGAATACTGAGAATTTACAAAAAGCATTTTTGGGATTACAGTATCTGCCAAGAAAAATAAAGGGGCAAATCAACAAAACCAGACTAGAACCCATAAGAAATTAAAATAAGAAAAATGTCATCTAAAACAATATTGATAAAACAGTCTCCAATTAAAAGCAGACCATAAAAATAATCTAATAAGGTAGAACCTCCACAGTAAGGAGCCTGAGTAGCAAATAAAAGCAATATTTGGAATTAGTATATAAAAGACAGTAAGGTAAACAATTCCACAATTCTTGAGGAAGGCATTCCAAAGGTAAGATGTTACCACTGAGAAAGCCCTCCCTCTGTTTACCATTCATTGCACTCCTGCAGGCAAGGACACAGAAAGCAGATTTTGGGAATGCAATGGTTGATTTTGAGGATATTAAATTATTCAGGATGGTGAAATCTAAAGTGGATCCTAAAGCGCTCCAGAAGATTTCTTCAAATTGGGTGACAACATGGAAATGATGTTCCATATTGATGTGTAAGATGATGCACATAGTAGAAAAATCCTAACTTTAAATATATGCTGATAGAGAGTGAGAGGCAAAGAAATCTTGGACATGTAGCAGACCACTTGATGAAAGTGTCAACTCACTATGTGGCAGCAGGGAGAAAAGGCAAAATCCATGGTAGGGGTTATAAAACAAGGAACTGAAAATAAGATAGTCAGTACAGATCTGTGATGTATGATGCTGCTTCATTTGGAACACTGTACAGCAGTGGTCCCCAACCTTTATTAGGCTGGGGACTGGCAGGGCATCGGACCGCGCCCGCGCGGGCCAGGGCCACACTTTGGGCCGCGTCTGCGGGCCGCGCCCGCGCATCGAACCGTGCCCGGCCGCACCCGCGGATCGGGCCGCGCGGGCGCGGCCTGCAAGGGCGCAGCCCGCCCCTGATTCCCTCTCCCCGCCCTCCCGCAGTAAGAAGCTTGCGGCCTGGGAAGTTTTTTACTGCAGGGGGGGGCTGGGAGAGGGAGCCGCGGCCCGTCGCCATGGCCTTTGCGGCCCGGCGGCGGGCCGCGGCCCACAGGTTGAGAAATTCAGCTACTGTTGAGCAATGAACTTACATGCAGTCAGCTTTTTATTTTAAAATGGCACTCATGAATACCAGAAAAAAATAAAACTCCAGGCTAAACTGGATCATTAAAATGTCTCAGCCTTATTTCTACCCAACTATTCACTTCTTTGGTATATTTTAAATATTAAAAGCTTAAGATAGAGCTTCTGCGGAATTGTGAAATGAGCCAAAGAATTTAATCAACCAACCAAAGTATCATATCTTTTAAAATGCTTTGCTGTTAAAATAACAGCTTAATGGCTTAGTGGTTGGAGAGTAGGCCCAGCTTTGGACAGGCCACACCCACTCAGGACTGTGGCCCAATGAGTGACCTACCCTTCCACCCCGGCCAGAAGCTCTCTGCCAGCATTGGCGGCAGTTTGCCCTGGACACTCCCCAGGAGACATGTAAGTGCCAGGTGGGGGCCTCCATTTCCGTTGGGCTGGGAAGCCCTCACGCCACCAGAAAGTCAGCGGGGGGGGGGGTTCCCTTCCCCCCTGAGCTGGGAAGCTGGTGAAAGGGAAGGGGGCTTTCCCTTCCCTGTTGGCCCAGGAAGACTCCCTCCCTCCTTCCCCCTCTGCTTCCCTGCCATTTTAAAATGGTGCCACAGCTAGCAGCCACCTCCAGGGTGCGGCACCATTTTAAAGTGACAGGGAGGGCCAGGGGACAGGAGGGAGACCTCCCTTCTCCCCCCTGGCCTTCTCTGTCACTTTAAAATAGTGCCGCTGCTTGCAGCTGGCTCCTGGCCACTGCACCATTTTTGGTTCTTGGGGAGGCCAGGGGGGAGGAGGGAGGGCACCTTTCTCTCCCCCCTTTCCTTCCTTCTTTCTGCCTTTCCTTCCTTCTTTCTTTGTTTCTTTCTGCTGCTTTCCGTCCGTCCTTCCTTCCTGTCTGACATTCTTTCTGTCTGTCTCCCCCCTCCACTACATCGCTAGGGCTTGTTGCATTCCTGACTGTAGCAGGCTTTTTTACTAGTAAGAACATAAGTATAACCTGTTGAATCATACAAATGGTCCATAACTGACTAGTATAGTGTTTCAGTGTTCAACAGTTCCCTGGAAAAACAATATCTAGAGCAGCGGTCCGCAACCTTTTTGAGGTTGCGGCCCATTGCCAAGGGGTGGGGGGAGAGGGCGACCTGGGGCCCTGTGCATGCATGGCATCCCTGCACAAATGGGCATGTGCATTTGCACCTGGCGCAATGCAAACACACATGCATGGCTGCTCTGTGCATGCACAAAGCTGCCGTGCGTGCACATTTGTGCCCTGTTAGCTGGAAACGCATGTGGCAGGTCCACGCATGCACGTTTGCACCGTTGGCATGCCAGCGGCCATGCTTCCATCTCCCCCCCCCCGCAGCAAGAAGCTTGCCAGGCCGCAAGCTAATCGGCCGCTTCGGTGGCCGATTTGCTTGCAGCCTGGCAAGCTTCTCGCTGCGGGGGGGGGCGGGGAGAGGGAGCCGCAGCCCGCTGCTGAGGCTCTTGCGACCCGATACCAGGCTGCAGACCGGGGGTTGATGATCCCTGATCTAGAGCATAGGAACAAGACCTTCTCTTGATGCTGCTTCTTAGCCCTGCTATTCAGAAGAAGAGTTGGTTTTTATACCGCTTTTCACTACCTGAAGGAATCTCAAAGTGGCTTACAAGCGCCTCTCCTTCCTCTCTCTATAATAGACACCCTGTTAAGTAGGTGGGGATTAGAAAGCTCTGATGAGACTGCTCAATGAGAACAGCACTATCAGGACTGTGACTAGCCCAAGTTCATCCAGGTGGCTGCATGTGGAGGAGCGATGAATCATACCCGTCTTGTCAGATTAGACGCTGCCATGAAATGCAACTTTAATTTATTCTATAAAAGGACTCATTCCCTTATCCTATGATGGTTAAGTTTACTCATGAGCCTTTGATGAGGAGCCATATCAAAAGCTTTTTGGAAGTCCTTATGTTTGTAAATCTCATGATCAGTAAGACTTTGCAAAAGCCCTCCTGATCCTCCTTCAGCAAACTTTGTCCCTCTGTGTGTAATTAAAACAGGTTTTACTAATTAACCATGAACAGATGTTAGGCTAACTGGCCTATAGTTCCCTGCATCCCTTTCTAGAAACTGGCGAGATGTTTGCTACTTTTTGGTTGTTCAGTACAGAGAGCATGTTTAATGACAAGTTTGGGTCAACTACTAGACTACAATTTCTCATTCAATTTCCTTAAGAATCCTTAGGAGTATCCCATCTATTCTTTGTCAGTTTTAGTTTGTGTAGCAGCCTGTAACATTATGTTTTATACCTCAATTTAACCAAGTTCTTCAGATACCTTTCCTAAAAAAGCAATGCCAGCACAGGCCCGTACCCCACATTTTCCAGTGAAAACAGCTCCAAATAATGTAAAGTTCCTCTGCCATCTCTTAGTCTTTCTTAAGCGATCCTTTCATTCCTTTGTTATCCAAAGCATGATCGGCTCCCTTGCCAGTTTCCTCCTCCTGACATAGCAGAACAAACAATAAGCATTTCTTCAAATACTTTTAGCAATCTGCTCTTCCAACTCTCTTTTTGCTCTCCTTGCTGTAAATTTATAATTTTTGGCAGGACCTACACTCCTTTCTTCTAATCTCATTTAGAGAAGCCTTCCACTTTTTAAAAGGAGTTTTTGTGCGTTTTAGAACTTCCATGACTTGAATAATCAATCAAGCAGGCATGCTTCCAGACTAACCTGAGGAAGGCATTCTCATTTTTCACTTTCTTCTGTCTAGTCCCTTCATTTTTGCAAAGTTTCCTCTTTTGAAATCAAAACTGATTGTCTGAAACTTTGGGTGCAGCTTTCCATAAACATAAATGCTTAAACTTACTGATGTCACTGTCCCATCTTCCATTGTTTCCAATAGAGAGGGAAAATCATTTAAACTTTAAAGGGAATGCAGTCCCTTTACAAATTAAATGCCAGGTACAAGTAAACTCTGAAGGCATTTAAAGGGCTCACAGCTCTCCAAGCTAAGAGTTCACCCCAAAAGTATTTAAAGGTACAGAGAGCCCTTTATTAAATGTACTTCAGCTTTGTCTATCCAACTGTTAAAAAAAAAATCCCAGGTATTTTATAGGATTTTTCAGTTATGGCCATTTTGGATAGCATAAAAAATATAAAAGGTTGAATTCTCAGCTCACATTAGACAAATGCGCACCTCTACTAGAAACATTATTTCTACATCACAACTCATATATTCACTTAGTCAATTTTAAGTTAGCTGAAGTCATCTTGTACTATACTGTTTTCAACTGTAGTCACCTCTCACAACATGTCCCTTCCTGTCTCGAGAGTTTATATCCAAGAATAACTGTGTCCCATTTTCTCCATTCTCCAAGGTTTCTGAATGCCAAATATATCTACATTGGAGCCAGCGGTCTAGTGATTAAGAGAGGCAGCTTCTAACCTAGAGAGCTGGGTTCGATTCACCACTCCTCTACATATAGCCAACTGGGTAGCCCTGGGCTACTCACAGTCCTATTAGAACTGTTCTCATAGAGCAGTTTCTCTCAGAGTTCTCTCAGCCCCAACGATCTCCCAGGGTGTCTGTTGTGGGGAGAGGAAGGGAAGGTGCTTGTAAGTTGTTTTGAGAATTGTTCAGGTAGTGAAAAGTGGGTATAATAACCAACTTTTCTTTTTCATCATCATTTAGCATCAAACATTTCAGCTCCCTCATCTTGGAGACTTCTACTATCTACCTCATTCCCCTTTTTAAGGATCCCTGCTTCCCTCAGCCCTGAAAGTTCCTAATACAGATCTCCTTTTACTGCCTTATTTATTTATTATTTCCAAATGTTTTCCATGCAATTCAATCTCAAGGGAACACAAATCCAAATTGCTGTTTTTTCCTATTTATCTCTGGAATCTTTTAATCATTTTCATTATGCTGTATGTTAATTTACTCTCATTACCTATAAGTTTGAACTGATTACTCCCATTCCATTATATTGTAGCTGAGGATGTGGGTATGCACACGAAAGCTCATACCAAACCAGAGTATTCCCAGCTCCTACAAACTCTTCTCCAGGAGTTACTTTAAAAACAGCATCCTTTTGATATTAAGCACACGTTATCTGGTTCCTTTTGGTTCAAGGAAGCCCATCTCTTTTGTATAGGTTTGGCTTGCTTCTAACAAAGTTCTGCAGTGCCTAAGAAATCTAAACTCTTACTCCCAAGCATCACTTTCTTATTCATGCATAAAGATTCCCAATCTGTGCCTGTCTAGTTCATCCCACATGTGGAACAGGGGGGGGGGGGAAATCAGAGAGCACTATCTTTAATGTCCTGAGCCGTATGGAAGGGCGGTACAAAAATCTAATAAGATAAATAAATAATAATAACAATAACTTTCTGCCTACAGACCTAAAGTTTTCTCCAGGACCATGACTGTATTTACCAACATCACTGGTGGTAATATGCACCCCAATGGGTTAAATCTCCCCCATACCGTCAGCCTATCTAGACAGCGTGTGGTGTCTGCAACAGTCACACGAAGTAGGCAAGTCACCATTTAGTTTAAACTCCTGTCAGAGAGTTTATATTCATAATAATCAAATATCACACTATGAATGGCTACCTTCCTAAGCCTCACTGAGTATCTCCCATACAAGAGAATAACAGTTCATTATGCAAAGGGGTATTATCCCACCCTCATAGTCTGATGTTCTCCAACCTCAAAACCTGCACTTTTTACATTAACACTGGAGGAACAATCTTAACAGGTTTGAGACAGTTCCCGTAGATCTAGTTATTTTTAACACTTTCAAATCAGTGACAACTGCCTCATGGTTGGTAACAATAGCCTCAAGGAAATAAATCTATTATCTGAGAACCGAGAACTCCATGCATCAAGAATTCACCCAGTTTTTCTTCTGCAGGCAGAAAATCATACAGGTATCTAAAGAGGTCAATTTTCTGCAAAAGTTGAAATTACAGTAAAAAAAAGGTTTTTTGTTTGTTTTGAAAAAAATACACTGACGCTTTAGGAAAAATCAAAATATATGCTGTACTTCTGCTGATATAGCTTTTATAAAATTGCACTATTTGGCATACAGATGGGATTTAAGAATAAATATCATTAGTTTCTATAAGTAAAAATTCAAACGCAATACTTGAAAAAGAGGTGCAAACTGTGCTATTATAGCCTTAAGTTGGGCACATTCAATTTAAGAATGTGTCACAACATAGGATCTCCTCACAACCTCAATACCTTACCCACCCATCACTGCCAAAGATTAAAATGCCCCATCCTTCTGACTCTAATCCAGCTCTAGCCAGCCAGTATCTAAACAAAGAAATGACTAACGAACCAGGCACACTAAATGTCTGCCTCTACCCAGTGCAAAGATCACAACAACTTAAAATGCCATAGGTAGCATATACTTAATTCTCAGATGTTACAACAAACTTATTTTTGTGACTAACATTACATGCCTTTTTGAGTCTGCACCCCCCCCAGCTCAGAAATACTAATTCAGAATGTGGGCACCTGGGCAAATCGGAGTTTCCTCCTCACAAACGGGGATTCTAAACCATGGTTTAATCACAGCTGAGAACCCCAGTTTGTGCAGAACAAAACTCCAACTAGCCAATACCCACTTTCAGATATCAATTTCAGTATCAATATCTACTAAAACTGAAGGAGATCAACCTACCGTATGACATGTAATTGCGGGGGGGGGGCTTTTGAGTCCATCAAGAAAACAGGTTTGTGTCTGTCACAAACAAATCTCTGTGGGTAGTCCTGTTGGTCTGAAGTAGCAAAACAAAATCAGAACCCAGTGGCACCTTTAAGACCGACAAAGATTTATTCAAGGCATAAGCTTTTGAGTGAGGAAGAAAGCTCACGCCTTGAATAATTCTTTGTTGGTCTTAAAGGTGCCACTGGACTCTGATTTTGTTAAACAAATCTTTGGTTTGTGGTATCTGGAAAAATGTCACTGTAAACTGCAGCTCATCAGGACAGTAACAAGCCCTTGCAGGAAGGCTTCTATAGCAAAGGTTTTAGAACTGAATAGGATGCTTTAAAAAAATCATTTCAAGTCAAAATGGAGTGAATGTTTCCAGAACTACTTTGAGTCTTGGTGAGAAAGCTGGACTAGAAATAATACATTTTAAAAACCTCATTTTTAATCCACACATTATATAGAAAGGCTAAACAACAACTGTTGGCAATGGAACTGAGATTCTTTTCATCTTTCATACAGGATGTATATATAAAGAAACATACAGAAGTTTTTGAAAACTACTATATGCCAAGATGTTACAGGAGTCAAGGTAAACTGCATGACACAACAAGAAAGAAACATCATCCCTAATAATTCAAATTGCAAAATCTTTCTATTTTGAAAATCAATTTCCTGAAATAGATTTCCTAGGTGAACATGATGCTGAGGAACTTAGATTCCACGTTTCAATAAAAGACAGCACAACTCAAATACCATTTAAAAAAATCAAAGCCAACCCCTAATTTCAAAGGGGCTCTATAAAATAATAGCTGAGAAGTCTGAGCCATCTGAAAAAGTAGTCCCTGGTTGATGAAAGCACATGCAATAAATGGGTTGGTTTGGCTATAGCAAGCTAACACAATTACCCCTCAAATTAGCATAAACCAACTTTAACTGTTAGTTTGAAGGAGCTACAAGTAGTAATCCTTAAAATCTCATGTCAATCCAAGTAGGAAGTCCGATAACTTAAGACTGGATCCAATATACACTCAATGGGGTAACACTCAAAGAACAAATATTTCTGCCTTTTCCCCAAAACACACAGTATACCCCCAAATGCCATTTCTGGGGCTCCCTGCAGAACAGTGTAGGACAGGACATCTGGGGAGCTATAGTTTGGCCACCTCTGGTATATGGTATCGTGTGGGGTCCTAAAGTGGAAAATTTAAAAAAATCAATTAAAATCATGCAACTCCTTCTGCTGGGCGAAGATCAAGTACGTCCAATCCTTAGCTTTTTAACATAGAATGGGATATATTCCAAATCCAGAACATTTTCTATTTGGATCCATAAATCAGAAGAACTAACTCAGTGGCTCAGGAGCCACTTTGACATGCTACCTATCACTCTTCCCCAATATGACAACTGTTCCATGTTTCAGAACAGTAGACAAGGCCCTTGTCTAGTGAGGAATGTGGTTGGTAGATGGTTTCCACAATGAATCCAAAAGCATGGATAAGTTTCAGTCTCATGTTGGGGGTAGTTATAAATGTGGCTCTTTTGGTTGCCAGGAACTGCAAATGTGCCTCTCCATGACTGCTTCCACACCAGGAATTCAGCCCAACTCACCACTTGTCTAGAATTGGACCAAATTCCCACTTCCCATGATGACATCAGCACCAGTCCAGGCTGGTCCTGGTAATACTCAGACCCTCAGTTGGCACATTACAAGAGAACACAGATCCGCATTCCCTTTTTTGCCATGGGCTTCATTGGGGCTTATGTCGGACTTGGGCTATCCAGAAGGGGAAAAATTGGGCCATCCTGGCCCAGCTTCTCCCCGCTCCCACCTGCATTACCGTGTTCTTACAAGTAAAAAAGAAATGCCCCAGGTAGTTCTGCTGCACTGCACAGCACAGCAGAGCTGCCTGGGGCATTTGTTTTTATTTGTACAAATGCAGTATTGCATTGTTATGCAATCACACATTCTTACTAATAAAAATCAAAAGGTCCATGCTGCCACGCAGTTTTGCAGGACCTGGCCGCCTTGGCTGCCTTATGCAGGAGCACTAATCCAGGACGGGCAGGGGGAATATTCCCCTGTGTAGTACCGGGAAGCATCTTGGCAACCTGCCCTAAGCTGGAAACCAGGCAGCAGTGCAGTGCAATGCCTCCCATGTGGTAACAGTCCATGAGCTGCAGAGTGAGGATGACTGCCATAGAAATAAACTGAGATATGTGACATGAAAATCAACAGTTTGCATTTGTAGTCAAAGTTCTGTTGTTTATGAAGGCATCACATTAATAACCTTTTTAAAAGGGCTGCAGTGAAAACCTGTCTTGTTTCTCTGCCTGAAGAATGATACTCCTTAACAAACTTGTTCAAACAACTATATATTTCAGGGAATAGGTCTATAACCCTAAGAACAATTACAGCATTCCTCTTGGATTCTGAGTACTACTTTAATAATGAAACCACTAACAGTCACTAACACTTCAAATAAGAAAAGCAGGTCAAAAATGTCGTTGTGTTATTTCAGAAAGGCCATAGCTTGTCAGTGCCAGAACAGAAGCTTAACTAGTGTAAAGACCCAGGCTCAATCCATATATCTTCTTTGGTAAATGAATTTCATGAAGCAGGATTGGGAAAGGCCTCATTGGGGACACTGTTGTTGGGCAGAGTTGACAGCTCTCACTTAAATATCTGACTCTATATAAACTAACTCCTTACATTCTTATATTTGTTACTATGTTATACTAAAGTACATTTGTTTTTGGAGCTTGTTTAGGAAAATCTACACTAACTTTGCTGTGAGCTTTAATTTTTAAAGTGTTCCTTTTTAATTACTCATGAAAACTAGTATCTATTAAATACCTTCCTTAACCTTATTATACTGGTCAATCAGTAAGTCTTGGGGAGTGGGGTAGGGAAATGTACTCTGATACACAAAGAACATATATCCTTCTAAAACACCTTCAAAAACCACAACTTGCATTGGAAAAAGAATAAAAGTTCCATTATTCCCTGGCATCATACTATCTACAAAATGTGGCAAATCAAACTCTTAGGATAAAATCATTTAGAATCACAACAGTATCTGGAGCAAAATTTGCATCCATCCTCTTCCTCTCTATATATAACCTCCTTCCCTCTGCTGTCTCATTACAGAATCAACATATATGGAACAGCCATTTACTGTTGTTAGATGCTGGAAATAAATAAATACTACCCTTTGGCATGTTTGCTGCCAAATGACTGTTTACGTGGAAGTCATCATGAACACCTCAACCATTAGCCCTGTATGCATTCAACCACCTGACCACAGACTATACTGGTATTAGTGCCACATTCAGGTGAATAATCAAGAACCAGGCACCCCTTGCATAAAGAGAACAATTTTAAAAGCAGATCTATAAGCTTACTTTTTAATTTGATCACAATACGACCATACAGAAAGACAGCTCCACTTAAAAAAAAATCTCAGGTGGCAAGTATTGGGGTAAGACTTTTCTCTGGAGATTCTGGCTAAAAGTCATAGTCAACAACACCGAGCTAAGCAGACCAATGATCTGACACTGTATAAGGCAGCTTTGTTTCCATATAACTATCTTGGCAAGTTTCTTATTTTTTTTACTACAGTGCTCTCTTTAGAAACACAAAACAATATTTTCTACAAAGCCGGGGAGTGAGTGTGTGTGTGTATAGAGAATCTTTCCTCCTATACTTCTAATATTAGGCATTCAAAGTCTCTGAAAAGCTACGGCTTAATAGTTAAACGTTCCTCCTTTCACATCACAACTTTTCTAAACACGAAGGAACTCTGAAACTGTGATACTCGAGTGCAGGTCCAAGGCGCCTTTTCCAAGGCATACCCAAGGGCGGAGCGGGCCCTCGGGGCCGCCTAGGCCGCATCAGCTGGGACCTTACCGCGAGGAGGGCGCTGCTGCGGCCCGGGTGCTGTTGCTGCTGTTCACCGCCCGCGGTGTCGGCGTCGAGGCCATTGGCTCCGGGCCTGTCGGAAGCAGTGGCGGTAGCGGCAGCACCCGCGGAGCCCGGGGCCGGCCCGGAGGGTGGCGGCTGCGAGGGAGCCGCTGGAGGGGGAGCTGCCGAAGGCGGCGGCGGCGGCTGGCGGTGCTTCCCGGCGCGCTTAGCCTTGGCCTGCAAGCAGCGCTGATGAAGAGCGAAGGTCTGCTGGCGCTCCAGCTCCAGGCGCTCCGGGGACACGGCCTGGTAGCGGGACTCGCAAGCGCTGTGATGCCGCCGGCAGAGCTCGATCCTCCGGCGGAGCCGCTCCATGACCGCGCTGTGCCGCGGCACCACGAAGTCCGCCATGGGACAAGGAGGCAGAACCATGAGCCGAGGGAGAAGGAGAGAGAGAGAAAGGGAGCGGCCGGGCGGCCTCTTCACACGGCCATGGCGAACAGCGCAGGACGCCGGGCAGCCCGCGGCCACAACTCTCCGGCTGCCCCTGTCGCCGCCCTGCCCAGACGGGGGCGCCGCAGTCCCCTCGGGACCCGAGCAGCCCGCTGCCCAGCTGAGGCTCGGCCACCCGCGCCGACCTCCCGCCGCTCCTCCTCCCCCCCCCCCTCAGGCCCGCAGCCCCCGAGGCCTCCCGCTTCCCATTGTTATCCGCGCCTCAGTCGCCGCCATCTTGAAATTGTTTTACCCCTTTGCTTCCCTCCCCTCCCCCGCCTTGGAAGCCAGACCAGTTCAGAGAGGGCGGACTTTCCTGGGTGGTGCCTGACGTCACAGCGCACACGCTCATTGCTGTTGGGATTTGACAGGCACTTTGGCAAACCAATAGAGCGTGAAGATGGGAAAGGGGGTCAGGCAGGAGGCGGTACGGGAAGAGTCTACATGCTCGCTTAATTTTCCCCTCCCCCACAAGCGGGACGACCTTTCCGGAAGAGTATAAAGGGCGGAGCTTTATAATTGAAGAGAGGTGCGTGCGCCACTTCCTCCTCTGCCTATACTGGGAGTAAGCCTATGTAACTTCTGCAGCTCCGTTCGCCTCACAGCCTCATGTTACTATTGATGAGAATACGCCAAGAGAAGATATTCGGACAGTTTAGTATAGACATCCCCTACCAACAAGAGAAAAGGCTTCCCCCCACATCTTGGATTTGAAAAGTGTACATAACTTCTCGTTAAGGTCACATTGCTGACACGATGCCCTAAATCCTGAAGTGGTTTTGGATTCGAACCTAACTCTTCTATTGTAGATTTAACATGGCTGCCTTTTGAAACCATCCACTACAAGACTTTGCAAGGTCCTGTAGGAAGTCGGTAGATTTCGTGCTGGATAACAAGCAGGCCTTAGGGAGACTAATGTGAAGTAAAGGGGTTAACCTCAAGATCATCTACTTTGCCTCCAAGATTTCAGTGGATGATCTTTACAGATTCACAGAGCAGCTGGTCATCTGCTGTCAAAGCTCAAGAATACTGGAGTTTAGAAATTATGAAATACCACCAAACAGCAGCACTTTACCATAGGAATAGCCTTTTCATGGTGCTTGAAAGTGATAAAACCTATGAAATCAGCAGTAGAGATTCAGACCAGCACAACACTGGCTCAAAAATAAACACAACCAGGTAGTACTAGGTTAATATACTGGTCTCACAATTGTAATGTTTGTATAAGGTACCACTCAACACATTTTGACAATTAACCACAAAATAAACTTATATACCAAAGTCAAATCTACAGAAGTGCTCACTGTCCCGCCATACTACCTCCTAAGTTTATTATCCACTTGCTTCCTCAATTTTACTGTGAGTGCTTTGTCAGGTTATATTTTCACTGACTCTGGTTACAGTGAATTTGGATGAACAGGGATCAGAACTAGCTCTCTGTAGTCTAAATCTTCATATCTAAATTAATCAATTTCAAAAGCCATGCACCTGTTTTCCGCCAGTTCAGCTGACTACACTAAACGCCTTATGCCTTAAGTTCATTAACAGGTATATCCACTTTAACTATGCATATTAAATAAGAGGCTTGATAGTAAAGCTCTAGGGAAAATACTGTTTCCAACTAACTTTAATTTCCTAGCAGTTATTTTTTAAAGAACTGTGACAGACTGAAAGCCTGCAATACCTGGACTTCCTGATATTGTGACAGATCAAGCCATACAAAGCTGCATGAACAAACCAAAGCATTATGGAATTTAGTGAACAAGGCTACAAGATTCTCCATGAACCTTAAGATACTTAGTATTAAATAGACTTCTAAAAGCATCTTACTCACTTTAACTAACTTGATTTTCTGTTTCTTGGAATGCTTACTGGCCAGGGCATGCAATTCATGTCAGTAACTAGTATTTACCAATTCAAAAATGTTTTTTTTTGTTTGCCATTAGCCTATTGACGGCACTAGTTAAACGCCTCTCTCTGTGTGTGCTGGCTGGTCTCATAGTCTTAGGAAAAACAACCAATTTCCTTTAGAGTTCCTTGCTGAGTCTTCTCCTCTAGCTTAGGTTTGCCTTAAATGGAAGTATTAAAAAGTTATAGCAGACTTGACAAAATGAAACAAGGGTAATTTTGTGTTTCTTTATTAATCAGCGTAAGCTTACATTTCTTCATAACTTAATCAATATATTATATATGCATACTGAATATTCAGTTCTTTAACAGTCAGGACTTTGAGAAGTCGCAGTCTTGTTTACTAACACTTGCTGGGGTTGTATCAGAAACAACTTGTACAGATGCAGTACTGGCAGAAAACTATAGTGGGCAGGTAGATTGGTGCCAAGTAGTAGTCATTAGTACCATATACTGCCACAAATTAAGAAAAGCCAAGCATTGAAGAACTCGGATACCTTTTCCCATTAATGATTGTGTGGGACTTCAGTCATCCATAACAGCCAAAATATTGAGTCTCAGTACATTTGACTGTCTGCATGTTAGCACTGTAAAATATCCAAAGGCATGCCACATTCACTGAAGGAGCATTACCTTGTTAAATAGTATCTACTTTTCACCCAACATAGAAACACACATTGGTTTGAAATTTCTAAATACAACTTACTATTTTCCAGACAAAAGAATCAGTCATCGCATCCTATTTAGTGCAATCTGAAGTCATGTTCTGTGAAAGGGAATATTGTCTTAAAAAAAAAACTTTGCTAATGCAGTATCTGACTCTAGTTCCCCAGTATCAGTTGTAACTTGATATATTTTTAACAGATTGCAGGCTGAAGTAATTTTAAAAACCTCTTTTTGGTCAGACAGAGCCTGAAAACTATAATCCACTTGAATCCTTACTTCTTTCTGAAATAGCTAATGAAACAGTCCCCTCTCAGTGTGGCACATTACTTAATATGGGTTTCACAGTTAAACACTGGGCTAAAGGTTTTTAACACAGTACATTTCAAGCAATAGACTGCAAAAATGTTACTGTAGTGCCTTATAAAATTTCACTGAGGTCAGAAGAACCAGAGCATGCAAATAGGAAAGTCTTCTGAAGAGGTTACATGGAAGAAAAAAAAGTTTTATTGAAGCATTATCTCAAGAGCTTTATTTGAAAATGAAATTAGTATTTCATTTCTCACAGTGTGCTGGAGAAAAAGGAACACATGTTTAATAGAAAAAGGAGTTGTTGAAGTAACTTGTGTACAAGGCAGACACTATTAACTCAAGCATGTTAAAACAGTACACACTGGAAATAGTCACTGTATATCAACCATGGGTTGGAATAAGACAGGAGATAGATGGGGACAGCAGTTCCATTTTTAACTTGCTATCTAACAATATTTTAGATCAGCGACCAAAAAAATATCTAATTTAAAAAGCCATGCTTGTAAGCCCTTTAGCTTCCATAAGGCAGTAGTAACATTGTGGAAATATCAGATAATTAGCAAACTTCTAAATAAAATAATCCACAAGTATATAATGCCAACAAGAGTCTTATGTGTGTATGATGTCCACAAATACAGACTTTAGCTGACTTGGAAATGCATTGACCATATTGAGATCAATAGGGCAATTATTGTAAATTTGAGCAAGATAATCATATCTCATATACAGCAAAAGCTGTGTTTATAGGCAACCATTAAAATGTTATCTGAACTAGACTGACCACTTTGTAATTTTTTAATTCATGAATAAAAATCTTGGGAGTGTTTCTATTCAGTGCACAAAACACATTTTTTGTGCACTGAATAATGCACATATATGCCTGAATAGAGAGATAACAGACAGCACTCAAGACACTTAATCTTACCCCTTTCCTGACATGTTCCAATACAGTGAAGGGATTACAGTCTTAACCTCTAAAAGGCATATATTCTGGTAGTTTTCTGTATTGACACAAAAAGGGCTTTTTGAACTGCTAGATACTCAATGGAACACATTTTTTACAAAAAAAATTTATTTAGCTGGAATTTGAACCCTCTAAATTCACAACATACATGAAGAGCAGATGGAAACTCAAACTGTTACATATAACCAACAATTTGTTTTACATGCTCCTCCTTTAGCCACAAATACTGACATCTGCTTTTAGGTGCAAGTCTCAGATCATCTTGCTTACACTTTGCTCATCTTCTCTCTGTCATTAGCATACATACAATGGCAACAATGAGAAAGTTAGCAACACTGCCTTGTCCACAGCATTTGGACCCCCAAAATAATTTTACCTTTTGAGATTTAAAAAAAAATAACAGATTTAACAGTGAGCTGAACATATGTATTCTGTAGCAGCCATGCTGCATTCTGCAGGAAATGTAGAACAGCAGAAGCAGTTACCAGAAGAAAGAATTTTGAACCAAGAAAGAAAAATAGAAAACCCAAACACAATGAAAACAAACGCCATATTGAGAAGTGTTTAAGGGCTTAAAAACAAAACAAAACAGGACATCCAGTCTCAATCTTAGAACCTTAAATCAAAACCTGCTCCCAAAATCAGACCAATGAAAATACTGTTATTAAGTAGATGATGCCCATACCCAACATGGATAGTTATGGCCTATGGGCTTTTTTCCTCAATGGAAAAGTAGGAAAAATATTTGAACACTTGATATTGTTTTTTCTAATAAATTTTAAGTGCCCATTCTATTTTTGACTAAGCTTGAAAAATTAATGCATTGCATTGACAACTTGGTTTGAACATGATCAAATCAAGAGAAATAATGTATAAGAATATCCATCTGTAAAAAAAATTATAAAAGCTGCACATCAGCTAGCATTTTTTCTATTGTTTGATGTTCATTTCCATTGATAGGTTAATACATTAATTTAAAGCCAAGTTTGAGACTGGCAAATCTACCATTCTATTAAAAACAAAACAATTCTTTAAACACAAAATAAAAAACATTAGTTCATGTAACATTCCAGAAATCCAAAGCGGGGTTGTGTTAAATGCACTCTCTTTCTACAGGAATACTCTAAAAACACAACTGCAAATATTTTACTGCTAAACACTCATGTACATTGAAGAGCATTTGACAGGAACCTGTGGATGGTGAAGTTTTGAGGTTTTTCTGAGTTTCAGCAAAAGGTATCCAAGGTCCTCTCCCAAAACCATGTTGGGGAAAATTAACCAGGACAAGTTTTTGTGGTATTTCAATCTCTTCTTGGTTTTCTGTTTCTGGGGGATCTATTCGCAGTTTCTTCTTCCTACAAAAAGGCAAAATACAACTTCTGCATCAGCAAACCAGAGTGTAATTTTCCCACCTGAATTTCATCTTGAGTTCCTGATGGTAGCAATTCAAAGTTTTTTACTTTTGTTAGCCTTATCTGCTGCAGTTCAAAGTAGCAATATGAACTTACAGTTCCCACTTTTAAAGGTGGCTTGCCTGTTCAACTGCTAGTCAAACTGAACTTCATGGCTATGTACCGGTTTCTCTTTTGAACCACAGCCAACAGAACCTGGTGGATAAATCATATTCTGCACAATTGCACCACTTTGGGGTTTCTCAATGCCGGAAGAATGTTTCAGAAGTTTATCAACAATAAAAAAGTTGAAAAATTAAACACTGGTCTCATCTGAAGGTTTCTTCTCTCCAGTGGGGCGAAGTCATCCAGAGCCATGCCTCTGCTTGCTCAGATAGGGCAACTGTATTGCAAATTTCGCAGCCCTTTGGCTGGTGACCAGAGCCAGACTCAGTTCTTCCCAAGCCTGTTTCAGTCTATGCTATCGATGGTGAGGCATTTTCTATCTGGTCATTCTGGTGTCAGTGCTGAAAGTAGCAGCTTTTTTTTTTTTTTGTCATGAGTCTACAGTGAACACATTCCTCCCTTTGGAGGAATGTGGATGACATCACCACACCGGAGAGAAGAAACCTTCAGGCGAGTCCAATGTTTTGTTCTCCTACAGTGGGGCCAAAGTAATCCAGGGTGGTTAGCTATACCAAAGCAATAGTCAAGGTTAAACCCCTTAAAGTTAGTCCTGTATGGCTTGCCACAAAACTCGGCATCTGAATGTAGCCCCCAGGGAGTCCACCTAGTCAATGCAGTAATGTTTGACGAAGGTAGAGAACGATGACGATGCTGCTGCTCTCTGCTACAGGTGCTCTGGTGGAGAAAACCGTGGATGATGCAGCAGCTCGAGTGGAATGGGCTATAATCCTGCCCGGCATTATCTTGCCTTGTACCTCATAGGCCTTGATGATGCACTGTGTTTCTGGAGTTCCTTGTCTCCCTGTGTTTTAGGTTTGGGAAAGAAGGCACGGAGGGTGACAGGCTGATCCATGTGGAAACGAGAAGAGACCTTGGGAATAAAGCTAGGGTCTGGCCATAATTTGACTGAGTTTTTTCTAAAGGTGCACAGTTCCTTTCTGGATGACAGCATGGCCAACTCCAACACCTACCTGGCTGATGTTATGGCCACAAGGAACACTACCTTACAGGACAGGTACTTGAGTTCAGTTTGCCGTATGGCAGTGGTTCTCAACCTGTAAGGACCTTTTTGGGGGTTGAACAGCCCTTTCATAGGGGTCACGACAGGGCGAGCAGCTTGGGGGGGCACTGCCACTGTTGCTACTCCTCCTACAGGTGCCTGAGCTCATCTGCCAGCCACTCCAGCAGTGCCCCCAGGAAAAAGAAAACAATTTATATACAATCATGAACAATGCATCTTCACGCCATTGGTCAGTTTCGGTTAAATTCCTGTGAAAGAACACTTGCATAATTTTATAGTTGGTCGGTTCTTCCCTGCCCATTTTAATGCCACAACGTGAAGAACTGTATTAAAGAGTCGCGGCATTGGGAAGCTTGAGAACCACTGCCATATGGGCTCAAAGAGAGGTTTTATTAAGGCACGAAGAACTAGCCTCCATGTGAGAAATCTATGTTGTATGGGAAGGTCCGGTTACTGGGCTCCCTTGAGAAAACGATGGGTGTACATGTCAGCTGAAAAGAAGTTAGACCTCTTGAGCCCTAAAACAGTGTATAGGGCTGCCACTTGCCTCCTAAGTGTTTTTGCCCTAAGGCCCTGTTTCTGACCTTCATAAAGGAATGCTATCACATCTTTGTGGGATACCTGAGTTGGTGCCAGCCCATTCTTGGTGGCTCATCTTGTGAATGTAATCCAGGTATGGTTGTAAATGCATCTGATAGATGGTCTCCTGGCCTGCCACATATTGTCCTCTGCTTCTGAAGCAAAGCCTAGGCTCTGTAGAGACTGCCGCTTAACTTCCAGGCTTCCAGTCACAGCCACCCTGAGTCTGGATGTTGCAATAGACTTTGAAGACGAAGGTTCCTCCTGGTTGGTAATAGCCAGGGGTCTGTCGTCGAGAGTTGGATCAGGTCGGAGAACTATGGCCACCAAAATGAGGGGCTACAATGATTATTGTGGCCCTTTCCTGCCATATTCTGTGGAGTAACTTTCCCACTAGAGATAGCAGAGGAAATGTGTACAGGAGTCCCTGAGGCCATGTGAAGGTAAGAATGCCCTCCCCTTCTGCTGCTTTGTGATAAAATTGTGTCAGAAATTTTGGTGTCTCTGCATTCTGAGGTGTTGCCAATAGGTCTACTATTGGTGACCCAAATCGGTCTGTGACTTGGGCGAATACCTCCTGGTTCAGGCTCCACTCTCCCAGGTCCAGGTCCTGTCTGCTGAGCCAATCTGCTTGTTGGCTTGTGGCCTCTTGCAGGTACTCGGCCCTGAGGCCAGCCAAGTTCTTCCCTGCCCATTTTAGGAGACATGCCTCTAAGTAAAGGTAGTGCGACCACTGTCTCTTGATGTGAGCCTTCTCTGTCATATTGTTTGGGCGCACCAAAATGTGGGTGTTCTGAAGAAGTGGCTGAAGTTTTTGGAGGGCCAATCTCACTGCCTGAAGTTCTAGCCAGTGGATGCTGTGCTTCTGTTCCAATTGTGACTACTGTCCTTGAACGTCATGTCCTTTGCAGTGAGCTCCTCAGCCACCCTGGCTTGCATTGGTAGTGACCACTCTCTGTTTTGGTTGAGTGAATGGCTTTGGAGATGGTGCTGGCACTGTCCACCAGTGGAGCTGATCCAGAATGGAATCTGGGAATACCAGTTTCTTGTCCCATCTCCTCACAATGTCCTGCTGAAACATGAGAAGAATCCACTGTAGCGGTCTCCAGTGGAAACAAGACCATGGTACCATGTCTATTATGGAAATCATGAGTCCGTGGAGGGCCACAAGGCTCATGATCCCCACTGGCTCAGCCACCTCAAATTGTGCTACCAGTGAGATTGTTTTTTTCTGTTTGTCTTCTGGGAGAAAAACTGTCACTAGTCACGTGCACAACCTGGCTCCCAAGTAGACCAGATCTGGTGTGGGTTTCAGGTGGCTCTTGCTTTCGTTGATTAAAAATCCATGTGCCTGTAAGGAATGATTTTGTGTGATGAGTGGCCTCTTCCACTGTCTCGCAATCCTTGGCTCTCAGCAAGAGGTCATCTGAATAAGGGTATACACAAATCCCCCTCTGGCGTAGTTGCATCACTAGGACTACCATGACCTTGGTGAAAACCCAAGGAGCAGACAACAGCCGAAGGGTAGGACCATATTCTGAAAGTGCCTTCCCTGGTGACTGAAGCAAAGGTATTTTCTGGATGCCTTGTTTTTTGGGATGTGGAGGCAAGTGTCCCAATTGTCCAGGGAAGTCAGCATGTCACTCTACTGAAGAGTTTGTAGAATATGCCATCAGTATTCCATCGGGAATTGTTTTTTCCTCACCTTTGGTTGAGTCCCTTCAAGTTCATGACTGCACGCCAGTCCCCCAATTTCTTTGGGACCATGATGCTGGAGAACCATTCATCAAATGGCACCTACTCGATGGCCCCGATATTGGCTAAGTGTTGTATAGCTTGAGACAGTAGCAAATTTCTGTACAGTGGCTTGGGCATGGGAGACTGAGCAAAGTGATTTGCTGTGAGTTCTATTTGATAACCTTCCAAGAAGACATCTAGAGCCCACTGGTCTGTAGTGTAATGGCTCCAAACTTTGCAGAAGAAGCAGAGCCGCCTCCAATCAGGGAGTCAGGCAGCAGGCCATCTAGTCCAACCCCCTGCTCAATGCAGGATCAGCCCAAAGCATCCAAGAAAAGTGTGTATCCAACCTTTGCTTGAAGATTGCCAGTGAGGTGGAGCTCACCACCTCCTTAGGCAGCCTATTCCACTGCTGAATTACTCTGACTGTGAAAATTCTTTTCCTGATATCTAGCCTATATCGTTGTACTTGTAGTTTAAACCCATTACTGCACGTCCTTTCCTCTGCAGCCAAAGGAAACAGCATTCTGCCCTCCTCCAAGTGACAACCTTTTAAAGTATTTGAAAGGTTGTCACTTGGAGGAGGGCAGGCTATCATGTCCCGTCTCTACCTCCTTTTCTCCAGGCTGAACATTCCCAAATCCCTAACCCAGTGGTCCCCAACCTTTTTATCACCAGGGATCACTCAACGCAGGGGACCACTCACCGGGGACCACTCAACGCCTTTTACTGAGGCCCAGTCTGGGGGGGTAGTTTACTCCTCTACTCTCAACCACTGCCCTAACGCTCTCTGATCACTATAGTAATGTTTAAACATCTCTTCAAAATAAGATACAGACACGCCACAACAATGAAGTGTGTTGTAAAGGGCTGGGGGGGATGAAGTAAAGGGCCGGGGGGTGGGGAGAAGGCATCCTTCGGGGCCCACCTCCAATTAGTCAAAGGACCACATGTGGAGGCAAGTGTCCCAAGGCCCACAGGTTGGGGATCGCTAACCTATCTTCATAGGGCTTGGTCCCTTGGCCCCAGATCATCTGCGTCTTCCCGATAGGGGTGAAAGGACTGTTGGTGCCTATATTTGTTGTCTCTGTCTCAACTGGAGTTCGAAGTGGCAAGCATGGCTTTCTTCTTTTCTTCCATCTCTATCAACACCTTGCCCAGGTTGGATTTGCCAAAGAAGAATCAGCTGGAGAATTTTGACATGGATAGTATTCTAGGACAGATGTAGTCAACCTGTGGTCCTGGAGGACCTCAGATTGACTACCCCTGTTCTAGGATGTGTGGTCCACCTTCCCATGTTTAAGCCATATGTTGCGGTGTAATGCCACATTAGCTACCTGTGCTCTGGCACAGAATTGGATGGTGTCCTGGGATGCATCAGCTGTGAATTCCACTGCCCACCTGATCTTCAAAATTGACTGCTTTGTCTCTGGAGAGAAGTCCAGGGACTTCAGCATGTCATTTGTCTACATGATGATGGCCCTAGTAAAGTTGGATAAGGTCGCAGATGTGTGAATCACCATGGGAAAAGCCTCGTAATTCTTCATGAGAGTGTATTCATTCCTGTTGTGCACAGAGTCTTTAATTGGATTGTCACCGTCTTCCATCAGAATTGCCCCCAAGTGCAGAGCCACCATGGGTGCATCAAAGCGCACCTTGTCTTCCTTAAGTGTGTATCGTTGCTTGGCGATGGAGGTGGGAGAGTTTCTGATCCCTGAGATGGCCTATTCAGCTTTCAGAATATCATCAAAGCTATCTGGGAACAGGTGAACAGTCTGGACTGGCATGGGTCCCTTAAAACCTCTAGTGTCCAGATTGGCAGAGGTTTTTGATATGGTTTTTAACTGAACTTCCATTTCATATTTTAGTGTAGGCAGAATATGTTGGAGAAATTCTGCTTGGAACTGTCTTGTAAAAGTGTTTGCAGCCTCCATGGTTTCTTCCCCTGAGAGTTCACCCTCTTCTTTATTGGAGATGGCCTCTGAGAGGGAGGGTACAGAGTGGAGACTCACTGGGGGCTTGTGGTGAGCCAGCTGGACAATAGGGGCTGATCAGCAAATGTCATCTGGGCCTGGGCAGGCCCCCCCCTAAGGTGCCTGAGTCTGGATTCCTCCCCGTCTGATGAATCAGATGCATAACAATCAGAGGCCAGCCACTCCTGTTCTCTGTGGTCCCTCTTATAGAGTTGGTCATAATGAGTGTCTGCTGCAGAGGATTCCATGGCAGCATTGTGTGCCATGTAGGAAGTGCAGAATGAGTTGCTGCTCCTCTTCCTCTCCACCTCCTCCTCCTGGTAGCTGATGAAACAGTGAGAAGTTCATGCCTCCCTCCCACTTCCTGGTCGAGTGGTCTGCAGCCCAGTCAGAGGGGGCATAAGTGACCTAGTTCTCTGACTCATCGGTGCTGCCATAGGAGTCCATATCGGGGAGTTGGGGAGGGAGGTCTGCTATATTCTTCTTCCTTGTGGGTGGCGCCATCTTGAAACTACGGAGGCCTACATGGTTCAAGGTTTGTGGCTCTAATGGGGATTTGTTTCCAGACCTCCAGCTGGCCTTGTCCCTATCTATGGATGGGGTCAGGGACCTGGGGTGCAAACTCATAGCTTGTTGATCACCTGCAGTGCTTGCTGGCTGGCAGGCTGTCGACATCTTGTGTGAGAGGCAGATCATCCCGGTTCTCTGGTAGCTCGTATTCCAGAGCACTGGAATGCTGCTTGCCGCATCCTGCACCATTTTGGGAAGCTGAGCTCTTCTTTTTAGGTGCTTGTTGTGGAATTGCCTCGTTGGAGCCACCTATTTTTGCCCTGCTGTGACCTTTCTCTTTGCTGGTGGTTCTGATTCTGCTTGACTCCAACCTTCCTTCCTTCCTGTTGTGTTGCTGTCTCTCCTGCCTCCATAATGAAACTGTTGGAGGAGTAGAAGCCCAGCTCTCTGGACCACTCCTCTGGGTCCAAGGCAGCAGGCCTTGACCCCCCACCTGTGTGCGTGTCTCTGGAGCCTAGAGTTCTGCTGGTGTTCCATCCATCTCTGTTGTAGTCACAGCCATTTAAATGGGTCCTGCAAGTTCGTCTTACATCCCAGTGATGTTTCAATTGGAATCAGGATTTCTTAAGGTTTCCCTCCTAGTAGTTATCATATACATGGTTCCTCTTAATATTTGAAAAACTGGCTGGGGGGTGGAGTGTGTCCAGGGTGTCCGAGTTGGAATTGGCCCGACACCTACAGCTCATGGCCTCCCTACCCAGCCGCTCACTGCTCCGCAAGTCTCAACACAGACGTGCCTGCCTACCAAGGCCAGCATGTCTGCAGCACTCACCCACTCCACACGGCAGCCTGCACCGCTGGAGCGCTAATGCCACCAGCTGTGCCAATGAGGGGCCAACTGAGGAGGCCCCACTGAACAGACTGAGCTGCCACCACACACCAGCCGCATGCTGCCACCGGGATGAGTTGGCAGCGGCGCGCATGCCATGGCGGGAAGTCCTCCCATATGGCACCAGTGATGCACGCCACACTCAGCAATAAGATGGGAGAGCCGCTAACACTAGAAACACTCCGCTGGCAGGCGCGCTGCTGCAGCCCAACACAGTGCCCGCCAAGCACAATGATGAGGTGGACATCCCCCCCGCTGCACCACAGCCCCCGCCACTCCGCTCCCTGCGCCACCTTTTGGTAAGCCCACCTCTGCCCAGGACCCACCTGTGGCCGACTGTACCCCATCTTCACTCCAGGGAGCTGTCCACCGAACCGGGAGAACTCTCGTGGCTCCAACAGCTTGCCTCCCAACCCCCCTCAACCCTCACTGTCACTAGTGCCTGCTGCATTTACAATTGCAGCGGGCTTCGATACTAGTTTAGTTGAATAATTCCTGATCAGGAGCAAGGCTGGAAGGTCAGATTCTGGTCACTAGCTAGAGGGCTGCAAAATTTGCATTACAATTGACCTACCTGAGTGAGTGGAGGCGTGACCTAACCACTCAGGATGACTTTGGCCTCACTGTAGAACACTGGTTATATCAACAATTTAGTATCCCATTTTATTCAGGGAGTATTGTAAAAAAAGGAAGGCAGTAGCAATTTGTTTCTTTTAATCTGAGACACTCATAGTAACAATGTTCTCTTTAAAATACTTATTTAAAAAAAAACATTCCACATGGGAGCTGCACTGAAGAATGCTATCTTTTATTATAATATCTAGTAGGGAAGTCCATTTTCAAGATGGGTGGGGGGCCCTTGGGGGCCTCCCCCTAACTCTTGGCATCCAGGAAGCTGGAGGGAGGGCATGGATCAAAATCGCTCACTAGAAGCTAATAATGCCGAGAGAGCAGGAGGGCTGGGGAGCAAAAGGGACAAAGTGGAAAGTGCACCTGGCCTCCTGCTCCCTTCTCCAGAAACAGCGAGAACAGTGGGAGGCGTGGAACATGCTCTCGGCCCTCTTTGGCCTACCCCATTAGTAGATTGGAGAGAGACGCACACGGGCAGGGATCGTGGCAGGCCAGGGAGTGTAAAGACACCCTTGAGGGAGCAGGCTTTCTTTGCCAGCTGTAGGTGGCAGGCTTACTTTGCCAGCTGTAGATCACAGTGGCGCATTTTTGATGGGGTGTGGTCTTCCCACTGATTCACAGTGGGGAGGAAAGCAGGGAAGCTACAGAGGGCAGAAGCAGGTCTGGGAGAGTGGCACCATTTTCAAGGGGACGGAGGGCCCTACAAAGCAGAGGGCAGAAGGGCAGCAACAGCCAATCGAGCCTCCCCCAGTGCTTCTTGGCAGTGGGCCAGCCCCTCTGAATGGCCCTCAATGGGGACAGCCCTCTCCCCAAGGGCCAATCAGAGGGCCAGCACTCTGTCAGAAATACCCTTCACATTTTATGTGTTGATGATGATGCCTCCTTGTGGTATATCATAATGCAGTGGCAGTGCTCTAAAATTGAGTGAGTTTAGATGGTTTACTGAGCTGGCTCATTTCAATTATTCCCTGAACACTGGAATGTAGCAAAAAGTTGATGACAGGAAAAATCAGGATGTGACAAAACTCAGGTTACTGTCAGATGCAATTTAGAAATGTATAAACAGAAATCTTGTATTGACATAAACTAAGCCACATAAATTTTCAGTACAATTTCTGTTCAAAAATATTTTTCTTTTGCATCTTACTGTTGTACTATATTAGGCTTTCAGAATTCACAGAAAAAGTCCTATATGAGAATTCTTTGGGCTAAGTTACAAAAGTGATCTACTTAATAAGTGGTGGTGAGTTTGTGATTCACAATTTTAAAAAGCGTTGTACTGCACAATACTCTCAAGAAGAAGTTTACAGTATACTTCCTTTAGTGCAAAGTTTTTCAACCAAATATTTACCTCTGCAGTGGGTTTTCTTGCTTCTTCATCTTCCTCCTCTTCCTCCTCTTCCTCTTCTTCCTCCTCCTCCTGACTCACAGTTTCTGCATCACCATCAGTCTTCTGCTTCTCTTCTAAAATGAATATATAAATTTCATCAGTAAATTCCTATGAATTGAAAAATATCAGTTATTTTTCTACTGCTGAATCTATTTGGCTTACTTGGCTTTTCATCAATAATTTCTTCTTCCTCTTCTTCTGCTTCTCTCCTGTCTCTCTCTTCTACCTTCTCTTCATTTACATCGGGCTGTGGGGCATCAGTCTTTTTGTACTCTGCAGCACTTGGTTGTTTCTGAAACAATTGCCAAAACAACTCTATAGTCACCTGCTTCTCAGAAATCATTTCTGTTTTGATTCTACCAGACATGCCTCAAGCTCCTTCCAGAGAACATACCTTTCCAGAGCAGCAGAAGAGGATGACAAGAAACAATGGCAAAGCCACAGTCAGGAGGTAGACTATCCAAAGCCAGGGACGCTCTTGAGCAGCTGCCATCAGTTGACTAAAAATACCAGGCTAGAAAACAAATCAAAACCGAAATTTATATATTTTATTTATTTATAGTTACATTTGTTAACCACCACTCTCAGACTCAGCTGGCTCGTGGTGGTTTACATAATAGTTAAAACCCCTCATAAAAACAATATCCACAACAAACAGACAAGTGGTCCCTCAAATAGGTGGGACCCAGGCTGTGAATGGCCTTGAAGGTAAGAACCAAAACCTTGAATGTGATCTGGAAGCCAATTGGCAACCAATGCAGCTGCCTCAGCACAGGTTGGACATGGGCCCTCTAAGCTGACCTTGCGAGGACCCTAGCAGGTGCATTTAGCACCAACTGCAATTTCCGGGTCAGAGACAGGGGAAGGCCTGCATAGAGTGAGTTACAGAAGTCTAATCTGGAAGTGACTGTTGCACAGATTACCATGGCCAGGTGGTCCGAGGACTGGCAGGGCACTAGTAGCCTAGCTTGGCACAGGTGAAAAAATGCCTTTTGTGACCTGAGCCTCCATAGACAAGGGGGCATCAAAGATCATCCCCATATTCTTGGCCTCAGTCACAGCTGTAAGCTGCACCCCATCCAGGCAGAAGAGGCACACTTTCTGCTCCTGTCCTATTCCACCCAGCCTGAGGACCTCCATCTTGGAGGGTTTGAGTTTCAGGCGACTCTTCCTGAGCTGTCCAGATACAGCTTCCAAACAACTGGCAAATGTTTCAAGGGAAGAATCCATCCATCCAGCCAGCTATCAGGAGATAGAGCTGGGTGTCATCCACATATCGATGACAACCCAAGTCCAAAACTCCAGACCAGCTGTGCCACAGGGTGAATACAGACGTTAAAAAGCATCGCCCCCTGCAGCACCCCACAAGGGAGCTCAAAGGCGTTTGACAACTCTTCACCCACTGCAATGCTCTGTGTCCAGTTATGGAGAAAGGAGACCATTGCAAGGCTGTCCCCCTAATCCCCGTTCCGGCAAGGTGATGGGCTAACAGCTCATGATCGACAACATCAAACACTGCCAACAGATCTAAAAGCAAGAGGATAGCCAAACCGCCTCGATCCAGCTGGCATCAGAGATCATCCATCAGGGCGACCAGCATGGTCTCCATCCCGTGGCCAGGATGGAAGCCTGACTTGTATGGATCAAGAGCTTTCTTCCAAGCATGCTAGAAGCTGGTCCGTGGCATCCCTCTCAACCACCTTTCCCAGAAACACAAGATGCAAGATCGGGCGATAGTTGGCTGGATCCCACAGATCCAGTGATTTTTTTTTTCAGAAGGGGGCAAACTACTGCCTTTTTAAGCCCTTTAGGAAACTCTCACAATGTCATGGAGAGGTTGACAATATCTCTCAAGGGTCCTCCTATCCGGTGGTCACCCGATCTGAGTAACCATGACAGACAGGGATCCAGGTGGCAAGTCAAGATCGAGCAATGTAAATACCAGACAGGGTTGACAGTCAGCCCAAGTCAGTATTTCTTTGAATTACTAATATTCAGTGTATCAATATTTACAATCTGAACCCAGGTTTGTAAAGTCTCAATCAGATTACTCAAAAGAGTTTCTACCAAAAATGGTTTAATATTAATAATTTTGCAGAAAACTGCCACATTTATGTTGAAGAAGAAGAGTTGGTTCTTATATGCCACTTTTCCCTACCCGAAGGAGGCTCAAAGCGGCTTACAGTCGCCTTCCTATTCCTCTCCCCACAACAGACACCCTGTGGGGTGGGTGAGGCTGAGAGAGCCCTGATATTCCTGCTCAGTCAGAACAGTTTTATCAGTGCCGTGGCGAGCCCAAGGTCACCCAGCTGGTTGCATGTGGGGGAGCGCAGAATCGAACCCAGCATGCCAGATTAGACGTCTGCACTCCTAACCACTACACCAAACTGAGAACCTAAATCTTGGAATTGAATATATCTGGCTCAAAAATCTATTACCTGACCATAAATCAGTAATTTTTTAAACCTAGACTTCCAAATGGTAAAGCAAAGATGCTTCTCTTTCTCAAACAACTTGTGTACAATCTCACTAAAAGACATTTCAATAGAGAAGCCAAAATTCTGCTTGATGCTCACTCTTGAACCTGAGTATTCAAAAACACACATATAACCCAAAAAACTTTGGAACACAGAATGGAAAGAAAAGGCTTCTGCGTTCTGTTGTTCCATCTCAGATCCATGAAAAGAAACATGCTTCACTCCTCACCTCAGCTGCACCATCAGCGGTCTTCTTCAGACCCCATCCATCAGTGCCCCAGTCATTTGCTACTGCCCGATTTGTGCAGATGATGAAGTTGTCAAAGAATATGTCAGAAGTCATAGACCATAACTCAAGGCCCAAAGCACTAACAGGAGACATTTTAAAAGGCTCCAAATCTTCAAAGAAATCTGGGTTTGGAATCTTCCTCGGCTTCCAGATGCCCTAGAGAAATGCAGGCACCAATTAATTCCAGCACAAATACAGACATCCACTGAACCTTCAAGAAAATATCTGAAGCCATTTTATTCACAGTTTTTATCCAAATTCTATCACTGCCATATAAACTGTGCATGTAATGGGAGATTTTCCACTGACAGATTTCCTACATATGCAGCACTGTTCTATCTGCATCAGTGAGAGGGACTTCCTTTTCTGACAAAGTCCCAAATCCAATCCCTGATATCTCCAGTTATCTCATATGCCTTTATTTCTAAAAAGTGGGACTGGGAAAGACCTGTTTCAGAGCCTCAGAGAGCTACTGCTGCTAATCAACGTAATTTTATTAGTTTCTCAGGCTTAAATTACAGTAATCATTCACCCTAAAAATGCAAAAATGTCTTAACTCACTTCCTATGCCTTAAAAAAATGCATGTATGACTATAAACTGGTTTATATTCCTGCCATGCCTTGATACAACATATACCCAACTTACTATACACAACTGAATATAAACTAGCCAAAAACACATGCACCTTAACCGAGATCTAGAAATAGTTCCTATATAGAAAGCCAATATAGGGTCACAGTTCACAATGTCTGACTAGGATCTGGAACTCTCAGGTTTGAATTCCAACTCCACCATGGAAATTGGCTGGGTGACCTTGGGCCACTGATAGCCTAACCTTCCTTTTATGGTTGCTATTGTGATGATAAAATAAAAGGGAGAAAGTTGCTGTAATACCCTTTGAGCTTCCCACTAGGGGAGGAAATGGGGTGAATCTAAGTGAATAGTTCAGAATATATCAGAGTCCAGTGGCACCTTTAAGACAAACAAAGATTTATTCAAGGCACGAGCTTTTGTTTTGTTGTGCTGCTTCAGGCCAACACGGCTACTCACTTGAATCTAGTTCAGAATATGAGAGAGTTTACCTGGTAGTTCGGGTTATCTATCATGGGAGGCTTCCATTTGCCTTTATAGCTGGGATTGTCAATCATAGGCCGCTGCCAGACACCACAGCCAGGGGCCGACTCACATTTGGGATTTGCAATCTGAGGTGCCTCCCACTCTCCATCCATATCCTCATCCCTGAAAAAAGGGAACTTGTTAAGACTCCACATTGGGTTTTTTAATGACAGAGCCTTTGACCTATTTACAACAGTTTGTCTTAAAAGTCAATATGCTGAACAGCAAACACGAGAACTAGATCACAGCAGTTCATAAACTCCTATGGGTTTTGTGTACACTAGTATTAACAGGTAAACAATCAAAAGTTTTTCCAACATACAAGGTTTTTTAGGAATAAAAATTACAATGAAACATAACACTAGATTAGTTCTTATTCCAATAGAATTCTCCAATCAGCAAACCAGAAAACAGTTTTGCACTTAAAACAGACATAGCTAGAGAGATGGAGTAAAAGCCTATGCCCACAATGCATCTAACAAGGGCTCTCAGCATGAGGTCCCAGGCCTCCTCTGATGCTACTCAGTACAGGGGCCAAGCACTACCAATCCTGTCTCAGCTGTTTTGTTTTCTGAGCTGCCAGTTTGGCAGGCCAATAACCTCAAGCAAATCCAGGTTAATTTACCAATCCTCTGGTTTCTCTGCATCAGGATCAGCAACGTATTCTGGCTCATCATCTAACCAGCCTTCTGGCTTCATGGCATCCTCATCTGGAATCTTAGCAGGAGCATCCTCATCCCTAGAGGAGGTCAGAAAAGACACCATGCTGTTAGCGTTGCCAATGTTAATATACTGGAATCACACTTGCCATGACATTGTTCAGCTGCAGATAGCAATACCAGCTTTCAGCAGATTTCATTTTAGTAGCCACTTCACCATGTCAAAACTCAGCCTGAAAGAAAGAACAGGAGCCAAGTATTTGCTCATCAGCAAAAAGAATAAATGGTAAGTTTGGAAAGTTACTTGCTCTAGACCAGACTATAGATGGAATCCTGCATAAATTTTTCAGAATTGGTTGGTGGAGCAATGCTCTCCACTCCTGCTGCAGACCCAATTCGCTTTAAGCTGTCCGAGAGGATTCTGTCACTTTGAAACATGAAAGTAAGTCTACAGTTTAGATTTTCACAGCAATACAAATAGAAAGTAAGATTTAGAGCTTGCTACCTAGACACAAGCTCATTCTCTTTTCTCTGACAGGCAAAGGACAGAGAATCAGAGTCTCTTCATTATAACATACATGCATACAAACAAACAAACAACCAACCACTAATGAACAATCGTATGATTGCACACACAAAAGACACAGATTTAACTGAGTCTCCCATTCGCTCTCATGCACACTAATATACTTCCACAGTACTTATTAACTATGGAGGCCAGATGAGTTGTCAGATTACTGCTATCATCACCACTGCTGCTACCTGGCTAAAGACTAGGAGGCAAACCAGATGAGGGCTTGCAAGAATGTGTGCAGATGATAAAACAAAGGCAGCCAGTTCCATTGAGCTTGCCTCCCCAGGCACATGTCACTGCTATCAGTAGTAGCAATGGCATCATGAAGAGGGGAGTTTGGCACTGTGAGCTCAGCTTTCCTGAGCTCTAACTTGCTGTCTCCTCTGCAAGAATGGCATAGAGATCTAGCTAGCAGCAGCTCGCAGAAGGTTCTTCAAACAGCATGGATGCAGGCCTGTATAGTTATTTGAAGCTGGATCATTCATCCCATTGCAGCCAGTGTGTGTCTGCATGTACTTATGCAGCTTCCACAGCTGCAAGACATTTCCCAGTAAAGTAATTTGGCTGCACTTTGACCAAACATGCAGGGAGTGCAGAAACATTGCCAGCCAATCTTGGCTCTACCCACAGTATGCCTGCTTCAGTGATCCATCAGTGAAAGCTGGTGGTCACGGACCTTTCCCATATTTCCATCTCCCCAGAAAAACATACAGATTTCCAAGACATATGTGGATTAAGAAGATTGAAATGGGGAGGGTTTGAAATCCTACCTTTTTGGTCAGCAGAGCTGTGTTGACAGAAGAGACAAAGAATAATTTCATCCCCTTTGTCCACCACACTGCAGCTTCCTAGCTCACACAAATCCTGCAGCCCCTGAGAATTACTTTACTGGGGTCAGAAAGTATTGTGGGCAAACTGAAAACATGGGAAAGATCCAGAGAATCTGAGAATAACAAAACCCCAACCCATACTATGAGATAATCTATTAAAACTGCCCCTCATTTATGTCTTTATCTTTAGAAGTTTCTGATAAAGATGTCTTATTCAACCACTTACCAGTCATCTGGTTTAACTGCATCTGGATCTGGAATCTTGGCTCTCTCATCCCAATCCTCTGGTTTCTGATCGTTTGGGTCTTCTATCTCTTGTGGAGGATTCACAGGAGGAGTCATATCAGAGAGAAGATTCCCGCTATTTACAGTATTTTGATCAATGAGGATTTCAAAGCTGTTGTCTGGGTTCAAAACTAGCAGTATACCCCAGGAAAAGCAAAGAGAAAATGAATGCTTTTAGGGAGACATAGTAAAAAGAAAACCCCAAGTAGTTCTGCTTTCCATCTTTAATCTATTATCCTCTTCTAATGTCAACTAGTTTTTTCCTTTAGATGTTATTCCCTACAGCTAATCAATAACAGCAATTTAGGTGAGAGGAAAGAGAATCTCATAACTGCATTACCATGATTCAACAGATCTTTGGAATCCTTTGAACTGTCAATTATTTTTAGCAACAGTTAACACTAGATTTTCAGGTAAGAGAAGAATAAGAATGTTATACTACTAAAAGCAGAAGGGAAACATAAAAACAGGGTTGCACTTACCTGTAACCGTTGTTCATTGAGGTCTTGTGTGCAGACACACATTGGGATTATGCAAGGGCAGGCCGGCTGCAGAGGTCTTCTCTAGCGTTAGCCCTTTAGGGGACGCTACCATTCTGTCACAGCGCGCAGGCGTGTGGTTTCCTGCTGAAAACACGTGTCCTAGACGGAGTGCCCCCTCTTACCTCAGTTCCGAACCACCACCACCGCGAGCCTAGGCTGGAACTTTACAGCCAAGACACAGGCTCATAGCGGGGACTGAGGAGGGAAAGTGTGTCTGCACACAAGACCTCAATGAACAATGGTTACAGGTAAGTGAAACCCCATTTTCATTGTCTCTCTTGTTGTGCAGCCCCACATTGGGACCCTCACAAGCTAATACCTGAGGATGGCGAGATGAACCCTTAGGAGAACAAGGACTGTAACGCTGCTCTGCCAAATTCTAAATCTCTCCTGTCTTGGAGATTGATGGCATAATGCTTTTCAAATATCTCTTCTCTTGCCCAGGTAGCTGCATGGCATATGTCCACCATCGGAACCTTCCTGTGGAACGCAGCTGACGAACCCATGGCCTGGAGGGAGTGAACTTGTACACCAAAGGGGCAAGGAACCTTTGCAGCCAAATAGGCAGATTTGATGGCCGAAATCATCCACCTAGCTACTGTGTTAGGAGAGGCCTCGTTACCCTTATTGGAACCCCAGTAACATACGAATAAAGAATTTGACTTTCTAAATTCCTTTGTCCTACTCAAATGATATAATAATGCCCACCTAACATCCAATGAATGGAGGGACCTCTCGGAATTGATGGTTGGGAAAGAAACTTGGCAGGGTAATAGCCTGGGCCAAGTGGAAACTAGATATTACTTTCGGGAGAAATTGTGGGGCAGGATGTAGGATGACCTGAGACAGAAAAACCTGTAGAAAAGGTGAATCAGCTCTCAGCGCACTTATTTCACTCATTCGCCTGGCTGAAGTGATAGTAACTAAGAAGGGCTGTCTTCATGGAAAGCAGCCCTAATGAAATCATCCCCAGCGGTTCAAAGAGAGGTTGCATGAGTGCGGCCCAAACCAATGATAGGAACCACTGAGGGGTCACTCTAGGTGTAGGGGAAAACAAATTGGTTAAACCTTTTAAGAAAATGCTGGGAGAGTTTATGGGCAAACAGCAAGCTGCCCTAGACCACCTTATGGAAGGCCAAAAGAGCTGCCAGGTGCATGCAGATGGAAGACACTGCCAAGCCCCCTTTAGTCAAGCTTAGCAGATATTCCAAAACCTGCGGAATGGGCAAGAAAAAGGGCACAAGCCCCTATCTGCGCGCCAGTACTCAAACCTTGACCATTTAGGGTTTTAAGAGTATCTAGTGGAGGTACGTCTGGAATGTAGAAGCCTGTCTTTAACCTCCTAGGAGAAGAAACATATGCTCAGTGGAGCTTCCCTGTTGTTAGATGCAGGTTCTCCTGGTCAAAATACAGGGGAGAAAGGAAGGACAGGTGGTCTGGGCTGTTTGGGAAGGTAATCTTTTGACCTGCTGCGAGAAGAGTTGGATACCAGCACTGGCATGGCCAATCCGGTGCAATTAGGATCATTGAGGTGCGATCGTTTTGCGCCTTGTTTAGAACCCTGGGAAGGAGTGGGGGGGGGGGGCCCTGTCTGAGGCATAGAAGATGGTTCCAGTCCCCTGGAATTGGAACACAATCCCCATCAAGTTGAGACCTATTCCTGCCATGGAACAAAACCATAGGCATTCGGTCGACAACAGATCAACTGTTGGGAGGCCCCCATCATTCCAGGACTGGCACTAGGAAGTTGTAATTCAGGAACCAGTCGTATGGTGGAACGAATGATCTGCTAAGGGCCTCTGCTTGGACATTCAATACTCCTGCTATATGAATGACCCTGAAGTCTATACCCAGCCTGATGACTGATTCCCAAATTATCATGACCTCATGACAGAGGTGCTAGGAAGACACTTCTCCCTGCTTGTACAGGTATAATATACAGGAGGTATTGTCCGTTTGGATCAATACCTTCCTGCCCTGTAAAATGACTGCAAAATGGGTTAAGGCTAAATGCACTGCATGCAACTCCAAGGAATTAATATGGAACTGTCATTCAGTGGTAGACCAAAGACCTTGGATAGACCTACCCAAACAGTGGGTCCCCCAACCCACCAGAGACACATCAGTGGTTAGGGTTAGATCAGGGCTCCAGAAGCCAAAGAGCACTCCCTGTAAGACAGCATCTTCCTTTGTCCACCAAAGGAGAGATCTAATAATACCACACGGAATAGAGAGACTTTAAAGGGACTATCTCGCATGGGAGAAAATTGTTCAAAAACCAGCATTGAAGTTCCCTCATGTGAAGCTGAGTATATGGAACAACCACTGTGGTAGAGGCCAAAAGGCCCAAAAAACCTTTGGACAAATTTGGCATGCCTCCAGCGGTTCCTGGAAAGGGCATAAATCATAGCACAGATAGACCTCATATGGTCATGTGGCAAAAAGGAATCCAAAGATACATTAATGAAGTTAGCAACTCTAGACAGAATTAAGTGTGACTTCCACCTGCAGACCCAGCCGTAGGCAGAAGCCCAAGGTCATGGAAATGTGTGATTCTAACTGGCCCGGAGAGGGGGCAACTAGGAACCAGTCATCCAAATACGGATATATCATGATAGCCTGAGTACATACGTGTGAAACTACCACTGTCATACACTTGGTCAACACTAGTAGGGCAGCAGCCAAACCAAATGGTAAAACCATGTATTGGAATATTTAGGATCCTCTTCAGAACCGTAGGAAACATCTGTTTTGCAGATAGAGATGTGGAAATAAACATCCTTGATATTAAGGACCACAAACCAATCTCCGAGGGAAAGGAATTCCATGACAGAAGGCAGGGCCACCATACGGAAACGTGAAACAACCAAATTTTTATTAAGTTCCCTCAGGTCCAGGATTGGACAGGTCCACCATCTTTCTTATCAACCAGAAAGAAGCAGGAGTAAAAACCAAATTTCAAAAGGCCATCTGGGACCTCTGCAACTGCCCCTTTGTCCAACAACTCTTCAACTTGAACATCCAGTTCCAAGAAGGAATTAACAGGTGCTTTAAAGCCTACAATTTTAGGCAGAACAACAGAAAATTCCAACTAGTAACCATGTTTAACTATGGCCAAAACCCACGTTTCTGTGGTAATCAAGCCCCACTCTGAGGCGAACTTGGCAAGGCAATTGCCAAAGACCATCGGAGTGGTCACTCAAAGTGTTTGTCAGAAGGCACCCTGGCCTTGATGGCGATGTTGGGTATCCTTCTGAAGGTATTGTTGTTGCCCCTCGGATCAGACAGGTTGACGTCTCCTGGGGTACTGCTGAAAAGGACGTGAAGGATATGGTTGATGGTACTGTTGTGGTGGGAGAGGAGGAGGACGGAATTGGGGTGCCTGGAAACGCTGGTGGCAGAAGGTCAGTTTGGGTTGGACGGATGGAGGAGGAGGGAAGGAACTGAGTGATCGGGCGGTCTGACAACTTTTTTTCATCGAGTTGAGGAAGTTATCCATGGCAGCAGCAAAAAGGGTGTCCTTTTTGAATGGCAGGTCCTCAACCTTGCTTCTGGCATCAAGTGTTAAGGAAGTTCCCCGCAGCTAAGAGTAGCGGCAGAGGGTAATCGCTGTGGCTATGGCCTGGGCAGCCACTTCTGCTGAATGACCTGCACTAATTGCCTGCTTGGATGTCCACAGGGCCTCAGTCTGAAGGATCTTAGCTAGGCCTTTTTCCTCAATAGGAAGCATGTCCAGGTATTCAGAGATACCTTCCCATAACACCATGTGATATCCTGCACTAATGGCCTGGTAATTAGCTATGCAGAAAGACAAGGCCGCAGATGAATAGGCTTTGCAGCCTAGTCCATCAAGTTTGCGGCTTTCCCTGTCCAAGGAAGCTGCATGCTGATCAGGATGCTGCTTGATTTGCATATCCTGCAGGACAGAAGAGGTAAATGGCGGGTGGGTGGAGAAGAAGGAGGCAGAATCCGCTCTCACTTTATAAAAGGAATTGGGCTTCCTGGTGATGGGGAAGGCAGAAGCTGGCTTTTTCCATATCGGGATGGTGAGATCCTTGAAACGCTCTAGGATAGGAAGGAAGATGGAGGTGGAAGAATATAAGCAGCTAAAGACCCTGTCCTTATGGCAAGCATCTGTTGAAGAGATATCCAGCTCCAGAACCTTGGCCATACGAAGGAGTTGCTCCAAGTGGAAGCGATAATCCTCAGATGGATTCAAGGGAAAGGAATCCCCAACCTAGGCCTCCAGGGAGGGATCTGAAGCGGTACTAGAAGGTGGAGTTTGGAGGAGCTTGCCTTCTTTCATTGCAATCTCTTGGTCCTGGAGGTGGTATTCCTCAATACCAATGGACGCAGGTAGTTCACCCTCGTACGGCTAGTCCCATTGACCCACGTAGACGGGGGATTGATCATATGAAGCTTGTGAGGCTGAGTACCAAACCGTCGGAGCCGAATGTGGTTGCAGTGAATGACTGGGGCCCAAGGGGACTGGAGATGGAGTTTGCTGTGTCAACGGAACCATAGATGGAACCAATGGAGGTTGAGCCTTTAAAGCCGAACAGGAAGCCTGAATGGGAGGATGCTCTTGGAATGGAACTGTAGAAGTAGAAGGAGCCATGGATTGAGCAACTGTTCCATAATCCAAATGGGAAGAACGGGAGTTGTGTTTAGTCTTTCTTGCCTTCTTGGTATGAACGTCTGAAGACTGAGCCGGAGTGGCTGGAACCGGAATGGCTTCCAAGGTTGCGGGAGCCAGGGACAGACAGAACCGTTTTGAGTTTTTCCACCTAAGTTAGAACCACGGTCACAACAGATCTGGTGGAATGAACCGATACCGATCTGGGGGTAAGGACAGGATGGAGGAAGGCTCAGATACTGGCTTGAAAGGGGCTGGAGGTTGTGGACCTTTCAGGGCTTTTTCCCAAAACGCTGCCTTCAGTCTGACAGAGCAATCTGACCTGGCCTTCGAGGTAAAGCGTTGGTAGATCTTACATGCCCCAACATTATGAGCCTCGCTGAGGCAAAGGAGACAGAAGTCGTGATCATCCGTTTGCAGGATCTTCACTCCACAATGATAACACTTCTTGAAAATTGCCTTTGAAGCCCTATCAAAGGATCAGAGCTAACCATAGAGCGACTATTCTTCACGGTGGCAAAAAAGTAACTGAGGGAAGAGGGGCGCTCCATCTAGGTCACGTGTGCGTTACGGCGAGAAACTGCATGCATGCACACCATGACAGAGTGGTAGTGCCCCCTATACAGCTACAGCTAGAAAAGACTTTTGTGGCCGGCCTGCACTTGTGCAGTCCCAATGTGGGGCTGCACAAGACAGACAATGAAAAGTTAGTTCTTCACAGCACAGTTCACTACTACAAGTTAGAGCTCCCAGAGTCCCTTCTTGTGCCATTCATAAGAGCTATCCACACTGGACTTCCACCCCAAAAATACAAAGTGTCTAAATATGAGAGCTAGCATGGCACAATGATTAGAGTTTTGGACTCGGATTTAGTAGACTCAAGTTCAAATCCTCACTTCTGCCATGAAAGATTTCTGGGTGACCTTTGGCCAGTCAAATGCTGTCAGCCTAACCTACCTCACAGAGATAATATGGGGAGAACAATGTGAGCCACTTTGGGCCCCTACTGGGGAGAAAGGTGGGCTATAAACAACATAATAGATAAATAATAATATGCATTGCTTTACTCAATGTATAAAGATGAGTCTTTTTATCTGTAAAGTAATTCTTCAAGTCTGCATCAGGACGCTTTGCATGCTTCTCCTCATATTTGCCAGTCTTTGGGCTCTTGTGTCGAAAGATGAAGTGCAATTTGTAATCTTCCCCACATTTGTCAGGGCCAAACATGATTGTATAGGGAGTTTTGTCATGGAATTGATCCTTTAAAAAGAAACAGAGAAACCTTTTTACTGGAATAAATGGGCTTCAAAAAATGGCATAAATGATTGCTAAGTTTCATTCTTCCTATGCTCAGTTAAACACATCAAGAATCTTCCAGAGACTGATTTTATCAACAGAAATAATTAAAATCCAACACAGAGTTTGCCTGATGCCAAGTGTCCTGTTAAAACGCTGTAATAATGTATGTGGTCTGTAGATACCTTGATGCTGGTCAATGACCGTAATAAATAATCAATCAATCAAGTTGGAGTATCTCTTCTCCTTAATACCACAACTTTGGAGGGCAAAAAAAAAAAAAAGGTAACTGAACAATACTATCTTCTTTATACATAAAAACCTCACCATCCTTCCAATTATGTGTGCCTCACCAGGGGACTGACTGGCCCTCACTAGGGAATAATTCCCCCAATAAGGTAAGAGCTCTCCCTCACAGAAGCCAATCAGAGGCTCTTCCCCACCCCAGTCTTCCACCTCCTGGCATGTCCCATATTTTCAACGGCTGGCAGGAGGTAAACTTCTGGGGGTCCGGGCGGCCATCCATGTGACCTCCATCCTGCCACCACACTCTCTGCCCTCCTGCCTGCCAGTAGGCTGTGGAAGGCCGAGCAGGCATGCTCTGAACTGGTCCTGCCACTTTTGCTGGCTTCTTCACTGTCAGGACAGCAAGCAGAAGGATGAGTGGACACAGTCCATGCCTACCCAGATGTTGTTGCCAGCCTTCTAGATGCCAGGAAAACTGGGGGCTCCTAGTAAAATTATAAAATACAGACTCTTAAAGAGAATGTCACGTTCACTGCCACTGCAGCTAGTATTCTAAATGCATACTGTGTTTACAGTTTATGCAGTGCATGATACCTAAATGCAGTGCATGATACCTAAAGAGATCTAAAAGAAAGGTTTCATAGTTTATCAGAAATTTAAGAGAAGATTTGTGACTGACAAGAATCACCACCAGCCTCCCTAGACAGACATAGAGAAAAGCTGAAAAAGCTAAAGCTTGTAGTCAACAATTTTAATTACACTTTACAGCATGTGTGTTACTAACCAGGTTTAGTTCAGAGGTTTTGGAAAGCAGCTTCACATATGCACCACCACATTCTATCCCATTTTGGAAATTTACTTCATACCTGATTTCAATTGGAACATAAAAGCAGAAAGAACAACATCACAAAATATCCTGAGTTTGCTCTAGAAGACCATTTCATACTCTAAGGAAGTCAGCAAAACATAATACCAATTCTCTTTTATAGAACTTTTAGATTACATTACCAACTGTACTTTCTTAGCAGCAGAAATAAAAATAGGATATACTCAAAGTATCGGTACACATAAAGCTACCTCATACTGAATCAGACCATTGGGGTCTATTAAGGTCTGTATTATCTATGCATAGAGGCTGTGAATCTTCAAGAACTTGTGCTGAGGTCTTTTACATTACCCACTACCTGATTCTTTTAACTGGAGATGCCAGTCCCTGAACCAACAACCTTCTGCATATAAAGCAGATGCTTTACCACTGAGCCACAGCTCTACCACAAGGAGTAGAGGTAAGGGTAATTTTATTATTTAAGCTTAAATGAACATTTCTCCTAGGTTAACAGTCTAAGGAAGATATAACTTTCCCAATCTCCTAATAGCTGACCTACCCTTCCTTCCCTCCTCCCTTCTTCACAACAGCCTTGTAAAATAAAACATTACTACCCACTTTTTAGGTGCAGCAGGACGGGTGCACTAAGAGAACAACATGAATATAAGACCAAGGCAAGATCTGGAGACTTCCCAGCTCACAGTAATTCTATGGAACATAAACATCCCTCCTGCTCTTCCCCTGTAGCCCCTAATTGCCTGTTTAGAAGCATTCCCTGTGAGGACACCCAATATTAAAGAACTGTCTGCTGTCAAGGCTGACTTATGGAGACCCCACAGCACTTTCAAAGCAAGAACCAGATTTTGTCATTGCCTGTCTCTTATCGTTACCCTGGTATTCCTTACTGGTCACAGGGCCATCCTTGCTTAGCGTTCTAGATCTGAAGAGATTGTCCTAACCTGGATAGACCAGAATAGTCCAAACAACCCTCTACCTGAGGTTATTCAGAAAGCCTCCAGGCTTCTATCATTTTGCAAAGAGCACAAAACAGGGAGCATTCTTGTAGAGGCAGCAAAGCTGTGGTATGATGGTTCAGATCAGGGGATGACATATTAGGAGTAATGTCTTTTCTGTACTACCTTATTGCCTTAAAGAGATGTTTGTATATTACAATGACTGTGTTGTTGCCTTACACTTGCAAGCATTGTGTTTTTTCTCCCTGTTCTACAATCCAAGGGCCAACAGTATTTTGTCTTACCAGGAATCTTGCTTGCAGATTCAAACATTACCACATCTTGTAGTCCATTCACTGATTGCCTGATATATTGTGTAATCACTTACTTTTGCCTGATATATATTGTATAATTCTTTACTGATTGGGAGAGTTTTCAGCATATTTGCAGTTCATCTTGGACTGCAACTAGCTTTGCCTTAATACCTTTTGACAAACATATTCAGCACAAGTGTCACATTTGCTGATATGATTTTTCAACTGACAGAAAACAGGGTTGCACTTACCTGTAACTGTTGTTCATCAAGTGGTCTTCTGTGCAGTCCCCGTGGCAGGCCTGCGATTCCGCAGAACCCATGTGGGACTGCACAGAAACCTGAAGATGAACACTGGATACAAACAACTATTTCCCTCTTTCCTTTGTATGTAGTACCTCTTTTTTGAAGTTTGTAGTGAATGTAGCCCATATGTTAGGAATATTTCCATGAATAGGGGATATTCAGGAAGACTCACTGTAGTTCATTGCTGCCACATGCTCTTGCTCCTTGCCCACCCATCCCAGATATTCAGGCAAAATGCCAACTTTGTTTTTCTCTCTTTTAAAATTCAACATGAATCTGTCACATCTAAGAAAAGAGTGAAGATCCATTTTTAAAAGAATCTCTATACCACTCTAGGAACAGGAGACATATATGACATTGCAAGTTTTCACTTACTGCACAATGAGGGGTTTGGTATCAAAGACAAATGTCTTGGTAAGTTTGGCAGAGATTGCATGATGTTTAGCCCGGGACAACAGTACAAGCCCTTTGTCCCCTGGAAGTTTTGTTTCCTTCATCTCTTGTATTTCCCATTTGCCTGTAAGAAACAACATCAAGTATGAAGCAGCTCCTGGCTCTTTTATATTTCATAATTAGACTACTACTGCACACAACAGACTCCTACATAACTTCCAATCCTCCTATTTATAATCACTCGAGTTTCCATTGAGTAAATTACACAACGTATTGTACTGGAGCACACTATTTGCTACTGATGACAGCAATAATCAGCAATTAAGTTCAATAGTAAATACAAATGTACAAAAGAAACACAATTCTAAACCAAACTGGTACAACTAGGAGCTACTTCATGCTGAAATTAATCCATGCCAAAAACAGGCACGCATTGCTCTAAAAGATCTGCTTTAATACATACAAGAATTCTACCATATAGGTGCCACTGGATATGTTCATGTGGGTGAATACATGCAGAGAACATTGTTGTAATTTAAATCTATGTGCATTTTCCAGAAGAAATTCATGAGCCAGCTACTAACATTCTGTGTATAGTTGTTTACTGAAATGACTGTGTTGACCTTCAATTCCGGCATATTTTCTTTTATTAATATTTTTAATTTGGTTTAAAAACTAACAGAAAGAATAATGAGCCATTACAAATAGTGACACATCCCTCCAACCCTCCCCCTCTCGGAGTATTGGTGGTTTCTTAGTAGATCAATTGTAGAGGTAATCCATATAAAATGTCATTGTTCTTGGTATTCTTCAGGCAATTTTCTATTGACTATTGAGGTGAGTTTTCCATTTTCGATAACTCAGCCACCTTATCCAGCCATAATGGAATAGTTGGTGTCTCCGTGGACTTCCATATCTTAGCCAATATTAACCTCACTGCCATTGTAGCATAGAAGAAGAAAGTTCTGACATGAGGAGGTAGTACTTCAACAACATAAATACAGGTCTCAAAGGAAACTTAATTTTAAACATCATTTCTAATACACCATGCACTTTGCGCAAAATTTATAAACTTTTTCACATCTCCACCACATATGGAGAAAGGATCCCACTTTTTCTTTACATTTCCATCAATCATCATTATATCCCTTGGACATTTCAGCAATTGCTTTAGGGGTTATATACCATCTATAGAATACCTTATATTAATTTTCTCTCAAAATTTGGCTATTCGTTAATGTAGGAATCTTACACATAAACGTTCCCAATCTTCCATAGTAATATTAGTCTCCAAATTCTACATCCATTTAAGCATACATGTCTTAACCTCCTGTTTTGTGTCAAATCTCAGCAACAATTTATAGATTTGGCCTTGCAGGTGTGGTTTCAGCTTGGAATAGAATATTCTCAAATTCCGGTGGTGGCACTCCCAAGTCCATTTTCAAGGTAAATTCAGGTTTAAACCTGGAAAACAGCTGATTGTGTTCTAACCATTGCATTTCCACTCCTTTTTTAAGGCTTGAATGTCCTTGAATTCTCCTATCTTAGTTAACAAGTCCCTATATTTTCAACAGGTTAGCTTTTTTTGCTGTGTTCTGGTGAAATAAGGTTCTACTAGGGATTTTATCAAAGAGGGCAAGGAAGAGAATCTGCTGTTATTTCTATTCCATATTTTCAACAGTTCAGAAGACCTTTCATTAAGATTTGTTTTCTCTCTCTCTTTTTTTTTTTACTCTTCGAGACGGGCCAGAAAATGCTGTGAAATCCTTCTCCTAAACCGGCTTTTTCCAAAGTTGAGTCTCTGGCCATTGGATCTGTAATCCAGTCTGCATGATCAGTTAGAGTGGTTGAGTGCAAATAAAGTTTCAGATTTGGTACAGCTTGACCACCTCTTTCTTCTCCTCTTGCAGAATTTGAAAAGCCAATCTTGGTCTCTTATAGTTCCAAATAAACTTATTTATTTCAGCTTGCCATTTATTGATAGTCTCATCTTTAATTGATAAGGGTAATACTTGGAACAGAAAGTTAAGCATAGGTAAGATCAGCCTGGAAGAATCAACCCCAAGATATACTCCAATATATATGACTGTCTTTGGGTTAACTTCACAGCCAAAATTAACTCTAATCCATTGCATCTCATCATCTGGTACTCCTATCAATATAATTTTTGTTTTGACTCTAAGTCTTTCAACAGATCAAACAGTTCTGAAATGGCTGTCAATGGGTTAGTTAATATACAAACAACACCATCTGCATAACTTTTTAACATAAAATTCCTCTCCTTCCACTTTTATCCCTGTAAGCTTGTCCGATGCTCGTATTTTAATTGCTAACATTTCCAAAACCAAGTTGAACAGCAATGGAGATAGTGGGCAGCCTTGTCTGGTACTTTTTCCTGTTTGAATTATGTCCTTAGTCAACATTCCATTAATCAAAATTCTTGCGTCTTGAACGGTGTATATATGTTGAATTAAACTTGCAAATATCTCTCCGCATTCTAACCAGTCTAAAGTAGCTTGGAGAAATTTCCAACAAACGTCAAATGCTTTTTCAGTATCCAAAAAGAGAAAAGCTGTCTGCAAGTGGTTTTTACGGACAACTACTGCGTTTAAAACAAAACATTATTCCTCATTAATCTCTTAGGCATAAAACCCATCTGATCAGTATGTACCACATTGCTGATACACCTTTTCAGGCTCTCTGCTAAGATCTTTGCAAAAATCTTATAATCCACACTAAGCAATGAAATGGGTCCATAAGAGTTTGGGGAGAATGGGTCAAAGCCTTCTTTATGGATAAGAGTTATTGCTGCTTGATGCCAAGATACTGGTAGTTTCTTCTCCGGGTGATCAATTACATCATTTAAGATCTGGAGCAATGCAGGTGTAATTACGTGAGCCAATTTCTTGTAATATATTGAAGAATGACCACTGGTTTACATACCGAGAGGGGTCCTTCTCCTCAGGGGTCAGGAGGACAGCTGGATGGGTGTTTCCCATCTCTCATTGAGGGAGGCAGGTCATTTGCATATTTTGCCTTCTGGTGGGAAACGCCCCTTCATCTCCAGTCGAAACTTCCGGAGCGCCATTCCATCCATCTGCGGACCTCTGAGTAATATCGTCTTACTCTGAAAAGCAATCTGCATTATCTCGAACATACAAGAACTCAACATGGAAGGCAACCAGCCACATATGTGCCATAATCTCAGCTAGTCTGCGCATGCAAGGATTTCCCCGAACCAAACAACAACAGTGATGTGATGGACCACCTTATGGGTGGGACCAGCTGTCCTCCTGACCCCTGAGGAGAAGGACCCCTCTCGTTATGTAAACCAGTGGTCGTTCTCCCTCCGGGTCAGGAGGACAGCTGGATGGGACTTACAAGAACAGTCCCTAACCAAGGGAGGGTCCAACATGGTCCATCACGTGCGACAGAACTCTGCGCCCGAAGGCTGCCTGTTCCGTCTCTCTATCCTGAATTCTATAATGTTTGACAAATGTGGGAGTAAACCAGGTAGCTGCCCTGCACACCTCTTCCACTGAGGCGTTTCTGGCAAAAGCCGCCAAAGTTGCAGCACTGCGCAGCAAATGCGCTGTAATGCCCTGTGGAATCTCCTCCCCCGCAGCCTTATACGCTTCCACGATGCAGGCTCTGACCTGCCTGCTGATAGCTGCCTTAGTCAGTGGCTCTCCCACCTTGGACCCTGACAGGAATACGAACAGCGAATCAGACTTCCTAAGATTGGCTGTCCTCCTAACGTAAATCTCAAGGACACGTCTGACTCCCTGCGCCGGTGTGCCATTGTACATCGCCCCCCAGCCGAAAAGGCTTGCATCTGTGAACACCTGCTGCAACTGCTCGTGGAGGAAAACCTTTCCCTTGTTCAAATGGGATCTGATAGTCCACCATCTCAGTCTGAGCTTGACCTGTTGGTCTAACATTACTGGCACGTCCCTTTTCTTCGATATCCACTCCTGGAACGGTCTGAGTGCCTTTTGAAGAGGTCTGGCCCGAGCTCTGCCCCATTGAATGGCCTCTGTTTTGGATACCAAGACTCCTAGAACCTTCGCCAGCTGCAGAAGCGATGACCGTCTGGCCTGAATCACCTGAGACACTAACTGAATCGTTTTTAGTATCTTGCTCTGAGGAAGAAACAGGGCACAAAGAACTGTGTCTATCTCCACCCCCAGATGCTCTAACCTCTGCGCTGGGACCAGGGAACTCTTTTCCTTGTTGACTACAAACCCAAAGTGCTCGAACACCACGATCGCCCTGTGTGTGAACTGGCTCGCTAACTCGAGCGATGGCGCCCTGATCAGATCGTCTAACTACGGGTGTATGTGCATGCCCTCCTGTCTCAAGATGGCCACCATATTCACCACTAACTTCGTGAATACCTGAGGAGCGGTGGAGAGCCCAAACAGGAGCGCTCTGTATTGATAATGCCGCCCCCCGGCGCAAAAACGTAAGAACCTTCTGTGTTCTGCCGCTATGGGTATGTGCAGATAAGCCTCTTTGAGATCTAAGGATGTCAGAAATTCCCCTTTTTGCAAGGCCTCTGCTATGGATTTTAATGTTTCCATCTGGAACTTCTTTAAAGGGATAAATGAGTTTACAAACTTTAGATTGAGGATGGCCCTCCAATCCCGTCTTTTTGGGCACCGTGAACAGTAGAGAGTAAACTCCCTGTCCCTCTGGTGGTACCGGTTCTATCGCTCTTATGGTTACTAAGTGTTCTATAGCTTGAAACATACGGCCCCTTTTTACTGGGTCCTTGGATATGGGGGAAGGAAAGAATCTGTCTGGAGGTCATTATCTGAACTCTATTCTGTACCCCCATTATACCAATTCCTGAGACCAGCCGTCTATCCTGGGATCCCGCCATTCCTGCGAGAACTCCAGCCAGCCTTCCCCCCACTGGCAAACTCTGGGAGTCATGCCTGAGATCCCTTGTTGTCACCGTCTGCGCGATCTGGTCTCTGCTGTCTGACTCTATTGTTTCTATTATTGAATGTCCCCCTACGGAAGGACTGTCTTGATTGACCCCAGGACCCCCTTCTGCCTTCCGGTCGAAACCTGGGACCTGAACCCTGACCCCGGAAGGCTGGTGGAAAGGGCTTCCCATCCCTGCGAATGCGCCTTGGGAAGGCCTTTTTCTTATCCCTGGTCTCTATCAATACGCGATCTAAGGAATCCCCAATCAATTTATCTCCCTGGAAGGGGTATGCCATGACTGTGGTCTTAGAATGGCCTGCCAGGCCTTGAGCCATAAGAGCCTCCTGGCCACTGCTGCCGATGCCATGGCTTGCGCTGCGAAAACCACGATATCTAGAGAGGCATCCACATTGAAAGCTGAAGCTTTTAGAATCCTACTGTTTCCCTCCTGCAACCGCCCCTCTGACTCTGGAATGAGTGAAAGCAGCTTCTTGCACCAGGCCATAGACGCCCTAGCCACCACCGAAGCTGTTGTAGCTGCTCTAATAGCCATGGCCATCGCTTCATGCGCCTTACGCAATGCAGTCTCAGACTTGCGATCCATCACGTCTTTAAGGAAACCTTCCCCATCTTCAGAAACCAGTCCTGATGACTGGAGCGCTGCCACTGGTCCATCTATGACTGGCACCTGTAGGAAGGACTCAGCATAATCAGGTAAGGCATACCTTTTCCTGATGAATGATGGAAACTGCTTAGTCACTAGCGGTTTCTCCCATTCTGCCCTAATCTTTCTTTCAAAAGACTCTGGCATAGGAAAATTCTTCAAGTTCGTCTCAGGCTTGGGAAAAAATTCACCACTGCCCCAAGGGCCATAGTATTTTCTAGCTTGTTTGGTAGGTGGTTCCTCTGAACCTGACTGCTTTAATCCCAAAATAGAAATGGACTTATTTAACAAAAACTGAAAATCCTCAGCATTGAAAAAACGTTCAGTCTGCTGAGGTACCTGAAGGCTCCACCTCTTCCACATCTGTAATAAATTCACCTTCTTCCCTCTCCCTGATTTCCATTTCCTCCTCAGAGGAAGGAGATTGCTGCCGAGAGCAATGAGGCCTCTTCTGCGCTGCCTTAGTTGGCCAGCGAGCCCTGGGACGTTGCGCCCTGGGAGACCTCCTATGGGAAGAGCTCCTCCTGGATGCTCTGGACTCCGGGGAAGAAGACCTGGACCTGGAACATGAAGGCCTGGACACACTAGGTAGCAGTTGTTGACATACTTTGGCAATCTCCGTCTGCACAGTATTTTTAACCATTAACAATAAGTCTGCAGGTAAAGAAATCTGGCCAGAACTGGCCTCAACATTACCAGTGTCCTGCCGGTCCCTGGTCTGCACAGAAGAGGTGGAGTCCTCAGTGCCTGCTTGCCTCCTGGCTGATGAGCTAGGCACATCTTGATCCAGCCCCTTACCCATAGCCGCTGAGTCAGACGGCTTTGGGGGGCAACGAGCACGATTTTTGGCCCTGGCAGCCTTGGAGTGCTGTCCTTGCTCCACTGCCATCTTCGTCACCAGATCAGGCCCGCTCGTCTCAGCCACCTTCTCCCCGATGTCGACAGGGGACTCCTGGAGGCTGGTGTCCTCCTTGGAGGAAAACACGCCTTCCTGGCGCTCTGCCGCCATTTCGGTGAATGCCACCCAAAATGGCTGCCGGCCACAAGCCAAGCACGCGGTCGCCACCGCGGAGCTCTCTCCCGCTGCCCAATCCGGCGCAGCCGAGGAGGGAGAGCTCTAGCTCGTCGAATGCGGCCCGAACAACAAGCGCGGCTGATTCTAATGCAGCCCACAATAAATTCTTTCTAACTCAGTCTCCTTGCACGCAGACAGAACAAGACACTAAAGTCACATCTGCTCCCTCGCGAGGCAGGAAGAAGACTGGAGATGAAGGGGCGTTTCCCACCGGAAGGCAAAATATGCAAATGACCTGCCTCCCTCAATGAGAGATGGGAAACACCCATCCAGCTGTCCTCCTGACCCGGAGGGAGAAAGGCCATCCTGCCCCGGAGCCTTTTGAGGCTTCATTGCAGTAATAGCCTCATTTATTTCCTGTGTCAAGATTCTTTGATTCAGAATTTTATGGTGTTCTTCTGAAAATTTATTTGCAGGAATATCTTTACAAAAAAAGGAGCCATCCATTTGGTTGTTCCTTATCTGCCTGGTATATTTTTTGAAAAAATTTACAGCCTTCACCAAAATAGACTTCAAGAACCAACACTGATCAATCCTGGAATAGGAGTGATGATGATGTGAATAAATTCCAGCATAATATTTTCCATACGCAGAATTCCAAAAGGGAGTGAGAAAATGTTTAAGAGAGCTAAATAATTTTTTTAAAAACCATTGCAAGTAACAGGAGAGTAGACATGGTGAGAAGGTGAAAATTTCAATGCTCTTGAAGGATTCTGGCCTACTTCCTATTAGATTATATCCTACCACTCTGTGTAACGGCAGTAGATCCCGTTAGATGGATTCACATTAGGATGATGGCACTCACTGCCTTCACCTGAGCTTCAGGATACAACCCACTGTGTATGGTTTTTGCCACTTCAGACTGTAGCTGAAATCATAACTAAGTGGTCTTCCTTCCAAAAACATACTTTAAAAAACTGCACGTCAGGGAGAAGACTAGGCTATAACCCTTCTCCTTGACAAGCACACTTTTAGGAAATCCTTGAAGTGACAGAACACAGACACAAGTTTACCACTGAAAACAGCCTTTATACGCTACATAAATAAACAGGCATAAATGCAGAAGTAGCTTTAGCTCCATTTAAGTCAATAATGAAAGTTTATTTCAGTGGACTTAAGCACAAATAATTTTATTTAATTAGGATTTTAGTTTGCTTTATATCATAATTCTCTAAAATCAAACTTACACAAATTAGATTATATTAAAACTAGAGTTCAAGCCCATTGTTGGCGATACAACGGGCACTAGCATGGTGCGTGTGTGTGCTTGGGGGGAGTTAGTAGGCGAGATCACGAGAGTCTGGTCCCTTCCTTCCCCGCTGCATTCCCTGGCTGGGCCAGGTCGCCGGCCTGCAGCACTCTCCGCACTCACTGCGGAGGTTGTGGATGCACTCGGAGTGGCTGGCGCCTCCCGAGTTCCAGGCCATTGGTAGAGAGACTCTGCAGAGGCGGTAAAGAGGCGCCTTCAGCGCTGCGAATGCACAGAGGACTTTGCCCAGGAAGGACAGAAGCTGCAGCACCGACAGGCACCAGCTCCTCCTCCCCCACTCCTGCAGCAGGTGCTGCTGCCGAGATGCATTTGCCAGAGGGAGGGTCTCCTTGGGGACCCCCCTACGCCCTCAACACTGTAAACTTTTGCCGCCGGCCACCATGGCCACTGTGTGCAGGTGCCCTGCACCAAATAAAGGGGACAGGGCAGACTCGCCAGATGGCCTGGCCTGCTGTTTTCCACGCTGAAAGTGGATGCCAAGCAGATGAGGCAAAACACTGATAGCAGGTCAAGCACTTTCTGTCCACAACCCATCCCCAAGGAAGCACGCTCCACCCCCCGGCCGGTTTCCAAAATATTAAGAGGACACACATGGATAAGATTAGGTTTAATGAAGATAGAAGTATAAATTATTGCTGAAAAATAGTAAGCAAACTCATCTTGCACTCTTAGTTATGCAAGTACGGTAGCTAGAGATTTCACACAAATCTTTTTTCCATCATGCATAGCCACATAAATGTTCACTGTAGGGAAAGTCTGACACGTCAACTCTACATGATTCACAACCTTGGCTACAAAAACATGTACTAACCTAAAGGTGTCAAAATAATTTTGCAAGACAATCATGTTGACTTAAATTGTTTTGAGAAGTATTTATTTTACAATGGCTGAGTGAAAACCCCCCAAAAAGACACAGTATTGGTACCCCAAAATTTAAGAGTTCTGCTCATACCACAGAGAAGAAGAGCAAGCAAAGTGCTGTACTCACCGTCATATTTGGCAATTTCATCATCTGTGTCTTCCTTCTTAGCCTTGGAAAGAGCCCACCTGAAATTAAAAATCCACTGGACATTAAAAACCAAATACTACAGCAAGGGCATTAACGGACAAAAAAAAATCCCACCAGGCATTTAAATTGGTGTGCTCAACAGTTATGGCTTAACTGACTGAGATGTGCAAATCGCAAAGCCTCAACTTTTTAAAATACTGAAAGAAATATTATTATATAAGTCATTACTAACGGCTAATAATGAGCGATAACTGACCTGTAAGCTTTGTTATAAGACATGCTTTCCAGGTATAAATTTATGAACGCTTCTTTCGACTACCACTTACCCTGCAAAAGTTCCTTTATCAAAGTTCTCAGCAAAATAAACTTCTCCTGTTGGGACTGGGGCCTTGTAAGTTACCTAATAGGGAAGAATATACAATTTATATTTATTGATGCAAATAATTTGCTGATTGCAATTTTTTAAAAATAGTCCTAATAATCAAATCCTTGGGAGGGCCGAAAGCATAGACATTTTGTAAAAAGAAGTTTAAAATATTTATACACCAGAGGGCAAGCCCGTTGTTGGCGTTACAACGGGCACTAGCATGGTGCGCATGATTGGGGGGGGGGGGTGGAGTTGGTAGGCAGGATCGCAAGAGAGGCTGGTCCATTCCCTCAGACACCCCAGACACGCTCCACCCCCCGGCCCATTTCCTAAATATTAGGAGGACACACATGGATACGATTTGATTTTCACGTCCATTATTATAGTTGCATCACATCATACTTCTAGATTGATAGCATAATTACCAACTTAGCATAATTACCAACTTAGGCCAACAGCTCTTCACCCCATGTATACCCTTGTCAATTATTCTTCAGAGGGTCATCAACAGAACCTTTGCTTCACACCCTGCTGCAGTTGCTAGGCTAAAATCGCAGGGCAGTAAAATGTCAGCAGCTGAAGGCAGTGCCTTCCTACTTCTTTTGCCTCTAAAAACCAGCAGCTCAAGCAAAGAACAAAAATAACAGTGCTCAACACACAACCAGGGCAAATCTATGTTGTATTTCTGGCTTGTCTTTCAGTTTTGCTGTGTTAGCCATATTTACAGCCAGCATAGCTGCAATACATTTTCTAACTCTTTTAAAATTAATCAAAAAATTCCATGAACCACGCCATACTTATTTAAGGGTCTGGAATTGTCCATACTGGTTTGAGTTCCTAATACCTGAAGGACCCCTTCCATCCACATCAACCTACCTGAACACTTGAGAACCCAACAAACACCAGCTGTATCTGAAGAGGCTGGATGGAACCCATGGAAGACTCTTTTCAGTTTCTACCTTAAGAACTAACCAAGTAACATATCTGTTTCAGAAAGCCTTTGGGCTACACTAAGAGATGGTGGAACACTATCCATTGGTTTGAAGAGGTACTAGGAACTTTTATGTATGCTTTAAACTCTTGCAGCTTTAATTTTTTTACTGTAATTTTTCTTTAGAGCTAGTTTTCTTGGGAAGCATTTTGAAGCCAAATCAATGGCCTGCATAGTGTAGGGGGTTGACCTAGATGACCCATGAGGTCCCTTCCAACTCTATTATTCTAATGATTATATATATATATATATATATATATATATATATATATATATATATATATATATATATATATATATATATATATATATATTTTTTATTACATATATAAATTATATGTAATTACAGTTTAATCCTCCAAAGTTTAAACAGGCAGAGTTGTCTTTCCAGGATGTCAGAATATGATTGCAGTTTGCCGAATATCTGTTTGCAAGGTAGCAATTGTTACTTCCCAAAGGAATGCAGCAAATTCCTAGCCAGGTTAAAATCAAAGGTAACTGTGAGCAGAAAGATTCAGATCTTTCTGCATGAGTAAATTTATATCAAGCATAATTCTTGGCTGGGGAAATATCTTGTAATCAAGAAATCAACCAAACCTTTGGGGGTGGTGGAGGAGTACTGGATTCATGTTTCAGCTCCTCTACCTCCTCAACACCATCATCAAGGTCATCTTCAATATCTATTGCATCATCATCACCGTGGTCAAATTCATCTTCATCTGCCTGGATACTGGAGGTTCCAATTAACAGCAATGTTGCACACAGCAACCAGTTTAGTTTCATGGTCTATACAGGGAAGAAAGAAAAAATGATTCTGTATTCACCATACCTAACCCTTACATCCCAATTTCCAAGTAGACAAAAAATGTAGGGTAAATGGCTAAATGAAAAAAAAAACAGGCATGTGTCTTATTATGTACTTCTCACAATTTACACATTGAACAGTAAAATTTCAGCAGCATAGAGATGTATTTCCAATACTTGAAGTAAATGAGAGATGCTCAATGCTAAAATGACGCAGTTGCATTTAGTAGGTTATGAAATTGCAAAGGAAATAAATAAAATAAATAAATATCAGTCAGAACTGGCAGGAAGAATATTAAACTCATGAACATCCATTTGTCCAACTTTTTCAAACAATGCATTTTTTTCCGTTTTGGTGGAGCCATTCAAGTCTACAAGCAGTACAACATTACATGGGAAATTCCTTTTTCCTCTTTTTATGTGTTGCTGTGGATAGCACAAGTGCAAAATGCAAATCTATGGACAGCATCACTATCTACAGGTCATTTGGATTCTGTAAAGTATCTCCTCCCAAAATAACGTGAAATACAGAATTCAAATAGATATGTCATAAGGGGTTGGATCCAGCAGAGAAGCCTGTAAAAACAGTGGTTCTCAACCTTTCTAATGCCGCAAAACCCTTTTATACAGTTCCTCATGTTGTGGTGACCCCCAACCATAAAATTATTAAAGTGTTCTTTCACAGAAATTAAACCAAAACTGACCAATGGCGTGAAGCTCCATTGCTCATGATTGTATATAAATTGTCCCCCCCCAGCGGTTTCTCAGTTCAGTTATGCCTCTTGTCCCACCATGCCGATCTTGCTCTTTTCTGCTGCTGCAGACAGACCAACGCTCTATCTCAATCAACCCCTCAAGGCAGTTGCGTGGGTGAAATGGAAGAAGAGCAACATCGGCCACTTTGGGACCCCCTTGGAGAGAAGGGCCATGTACAAACCAATGAAAACCAATGATTTGGAAGAACAAAAATTGAGTCCAGGGGCACCTTTAAGAACAGCAAAGGTTCAATCAAGGCACCCTCCCTCAGACAAAATTTATTTGGAGACACCTGTAAAGGGATGTGGACAACAGTGGTGGTACCTCCCCCCGGCCAAGCTACTCGCCCTGCCGTGACCCCTGGGAAAAGTCATTTGATCCCCAAAGGGGCCCCGACCCCCAGGTTGAGAACCACTGCTGTAAAACAAGTTGACAGGGGAGAATTTTCTCCACATTCTCCTTCCTCAATCACCCTGCCATTTGTCCTGAAACTCCTCTATGAGGATTGGAGAACCTCATTAATAAAAGGAAGCATATGACTGAATGCTACTCTGATGAGGAAATCAGGTAACAACTGCTTCCTTCTCTCCTCCACTAGAAGAACTAGGAAGCAATTTTACTTTTTCCTTCTTGCTGCCTCATCCTGTAGAGCAGTGGTCCCCAACCCCCAGTCTGGGGACTGGGACTGGGCCGCGGCTCCTCCTCCCTGGCTGCTCCCTGCCACTCTGATGCCATCTCACCTTTGGTGCTCTCCAGAGGCCGCCATGGCTGGGGCTCCCCCTCGGCGTGGCACTGCGCAGCTGCTGCTGGCAGCCCCCCCAGCGGATGGCAGGAAGTCAGGGGCGCTGGTGGGAAAGCGAGTGGAGCAGGGGCTCAGGAGGCAGTGACGTCCCTCGGCAAATCATAGAATCATAGAGTTGGAAGGGGCCATACAGGCCATCTAGTCCAACCCCCTGCTCTACGCAGGATCAGCCCTAAGCATCCTAAAGCAAAACACTACCCCTCCCCCCCCCGGGCATCAGTAAAATTGTCAAGCATTGACCGGTCCCTGGTGATAAAAAGGTTGGGGACCACTGCTGTAGAGCACTTTATTTATGAGTGACTCCTCACCCTCAGAGAGGCGTTTCAACACAAATTGTACTGTTAGGAGAAGAGAATATTCAGTGGGCCAACTCCTACCACATGTGCTTCTACTGGGTCCAACCCAATATGTTATCTTCAAGGGGGAAAAACTGTCTCCAGAATGTCATAAATCTCAAGAAAAGACAATTTTAACAAGATGACAGGTAAGGGAGAAAGGAACCTTACTGTGAGCCTCCAGAAAGTCTACTGATTGTCAGCACTGGTGAAAGGCTTGGAAACCATTTGGTTTCCGTCTACATAGAAACTTCGAAAATAACCTTTAGACATCACTAGGCCAGATTCAGCCCTATACAATTATCACAGGGCTTTCTAGAATAATGCAGACATTCCTACAAAATCTTTTGTAATGAAAAGAGTTTTTATGTAACCTAAATAACAGCATAGACAAACAGTGTTTTAAAAAATCTAGTTGTTTAAATGTGACTAATGTGGATCTTAAAATGCTATGTATGTTTAAAAGTACACTGTTCTCAACATTAAGCTTTAAACTAACATAGTTTATATTTCTATTCCTAATAAGACTGTATGGGATAGACTGTATTTACTATAAAATCTGTGTTTTCTGTTTTCAATGGTAAAAATTAAAATATATGTCCTAAGGTAGACTAGGGACAGCAGTTTGCAGCTCTCTTGTACTGGGTATATTCACTTTTTGTAGAAATCTCAGGCATTTATATTTTTACGTTTTATATATATGAAAGATAGAATTGTATCTATTGGGGCAGCCAAACTGTGGCTCTCCAGATGTCCATGGACTACAATTTTCATAAGCCTGACCAACAGCAAGCTGGCAGGGGCTCATGGAAATTGTAGCCCATGTACATCTAGAGAGCCACAGCTTGGCCACCCTGGTATATATAATGTAAATGAAGCCTTCTGTATTATTAAAACCGTAATATAAATTCAGGCTTGATAAGTACTGAATGTATTTCAATTGTTTGCCATTTTTAATGAATCCCCTCCAACTTTATGATTTTTAAACATTTTACATCTCTGTCTTATAGCATCTTACAAACCAACAGACATTGAAGGCATCAATCCAAAGCAATCTTTAAGGTGCTAGTCTTTAAGGTACAAAACTTTTAAAAATTACTGCCATAAACTGAAACACCTCTCTCTCTTGAATTCACTACTAATGACTGGTGCATCCTTAAATGGATAAAATCACTGAATATGTTATCTTCTACTTCTGAAAACATAACATTTCTATAATACCTCAACCCAATAAGGAACACAAGTATTTCCTCCAAATTGTTACACTATTTCTAGTCAACTTAAAATACTATGATTTTGTAGACGCGACTAGAAAATTCAAAATGAAACAACCTAACATCAAAGTTGGGGCATAATTTTAATCTCACTGCACTAGCCAATACTGAAGTACACTGAAAGAGTTTCATTGCTTCTTCAGATATCTACTTACAATCAGAAACAGAATACATATTGCCAAATCTAAGCTACATTTTATGTTTATTACACATACAAATACTTGGAATGGACTCGTTCTGGTATTACAATTGTTAGGAATTAGGGCCCTAAAATTCAAAGCACACATACCCAAAGACTACTTGATTACTAAGAAATCTAAAAAGCTCATTTTGTTCCCAAAACAGGGATTCTAAATGTACCCCTAGTTAATCTACTTCTATACTACCCTTTAAAGGTAAAGGTATCCCCTGTGCAAGAGCCTCTTGTGGCGCAGAGTGGTAAGGCAGCCGCCTGAAAGCTTTGCCCATGAGGTTGGGAGTTCAATCCCAGCAGCCGGCTCAAGGTCGACTCAGCCTTCCATCCTTCCGAGGTCGATAAAATGAGTACCCAGCTTGCTGGGGGGTAAACGGTAATGACTGGGGAAGGCACTGGCAAACCACCCCGTATTGAGTCTGCCATGAAAACGCTGGAGGGCGTCACCCCAAGGGTCAGACATGACTCAGTGCTTGCACAGGGGATACCTTTACCTTTACCTTTTTATCCCCTGTGCAAGCACCGAGTCATGTCTGACCCTTGGGGTGACGCCCTCCAGCGTTTTCATGGCAGACTCAATACGGGGTGGTTTGCCAGTGCCTTCCCCAGTCATTACCGTTTACCCCCCAGCAGCAAGCTGGGTACTCATTTTACCGACCTCGGAAGGATGGAAGGCTGAGTCGACCTTGAGCCGGCTGCTGGGATTGAACTCCCAGCCTCATGGGCAAAGCTTTCAGACTGCATATCTGCTGCCTTACCACTCTGCGCCACAAGAGGCTCATACTACCCTTTATGGTAACGTAAATTATACCCCCAAGATGGTCAAAATATTTCCTGGGTGACCTGAGCAGCAGCTATGAACATTCACTTACACTTGTACCTTTGTTAATCCAACAATTCATTCAAAACTAAAAACAAATGTTTTAATTGTTTTAATTTTTAGCATTTGCATACTAATACAAATGACCTTATTTTTAAAAGTCAAGGTCTTTGCAACAAACAGGGAAATTAATTTTAACATGTAAACAAGTATATGAATTACAATGCACTTGAGAATAGTGCTAACAGTTTAAAGTTGGAATTAAATGGAATTTCATTGTTCTGAATATACTCAAGTATTGTACAAACAAAAGAGGAGAGCTGTTGCCTTTATGTCTTGCTACTAAACTGACCACTGTTAGAAAGATCACAAAAACTTTGAATGCGGTACTTCTGTTCTGACAAAATGGAAGAACCTGGCAGGACCTTCAGGCTTCTAAGGTGTCCTCCTTTTTGGCTATTTCCTGGATTTCAGCAAACCATAGTTTTCTATTACATCTCTATTGGTGTGTTGTGTTTTATTTTTGCCCTGCAAATAGGATTGCCAATACTGGGTTCAGAAATAACCAGATATTTCAGTGTAGAGCCTGGATGAGTGGGCCTCAGGGGGGAGAGGGACTTTGGCAGGGCATAATGACATGCAGTCCAGCTTTCAAAGCAACTATTTTCTCCAGGAGAAATAGAATAACTGTTCTAAATAAGTGATTTATGTAACCTGGAGATCAACTGTAATTCCAAGAGATCTCCAGCCCTCACCTGGAGATGGCAACCCTTCCCGTGAATATCATATTGGCTTGCAGGGCAGACGTGCAGCAAAAGAGGGTGTGCAAAAGCTTAGAGATTCTTACGCAGTGGCACATCATGGTTTGGTTTGTCTAACCATGCCAGGATTACACATTAATAGGGAAAACACAATGGTTTGTTTTCTTAACTTTTACTCTTACCATATTGGTTGTTCTTTAAACACTGTGAAACACCTTCTTCTGACTCAGAAGAATGCTAACTATATTGCTTAGTCTGAAAGAGAAAGATCAAAATCTACATGTAACCCTGCATAGTGTAAAATGAATTTCAAGTGAAAAATGTAAAGTTCAGAATCATTATAACATGGGGGAGGCCTGTCTTGGCAGTAGTATGTATAAAAAGGATCTGGGGTTCTTAGTAGACCATAAACAATGTGAGTCGGCAGTGTGACTTAGTGGCTAAAAATGCAAATGGGATTTTAGACTGTATCAAAAGTAGCATAGTGTCCAGATCATGTGAGGAGATGGTACCACTGCTCTGGTTAGACTTCACTTCTACTGTTCATTTTTGGGAACCACAACTCAAGAATGATATAAACAAACTGGAGTGTGTCCAGAGGAAGGCAACAGAAATGGTGATGGACTTGAAGAATAAGACATATGAGGAAAGGTTGAGAGAGTTTGGTCTGTTTAGCCTGGAGAGAAGATGTCTAAGAGGTGATATGGTATCCATCTTCAAGTACTTAAAGGGCTTTAACATAGAGGATGGAGTGGAGTTATCTTCTGTTGACCCAGAGGGTCAGCCAGAAACAATGGGATGAAATTAATTCAAAAGTATTTTCAGCTTAACATCCGGAAGTAGTTTGTGACAGAGTGGTCCTCAGTGGAACAGGCTTCCTCAGGAGACAGTGAGTTCTCCTTCTTTGGAAGTTTTTAAGCAGAGGCTAGATAGCCATCTGACAGAAATGCTAATTCTGTGAACTTAGGCAGATTGTAAGTAGGTGGGCAGAAGAGATTGTGTCTGAGCTTGGCTCTTGTGGCCCTTTCTTGCATGCCCAGGGAAATGCTGGTAGCCACTTTGGGGTCAGAAGGCAAATTTCCTCCAGACCAGAGATTCTGGAGGTTTGCTTTTTTTTTTTTTTTAGGGGGGTATGATCTGAACATGGAATTGGGGTCACTGTGAGTGGACAGGTAGTTGCATTTTGCAAGGGGTTGGACTAGATGAGCCTGGAGGTCCCTTCCAACTCTATGATTCTACTATTCCCTGAAGCAATTGTATTTTTCTTCAGAGATAAGTTGTGCATTAAGTGCATTGTTGTTTTTTTTTACTTACTTTCAGTAGAAAATACTTGGACAGATTTCTTATCCTGTCTCCATATTACTATGCAGAAGTAGTTTCTGCCTCCTTTTGTCTCCCAGTTAGTTACTATATTCAAATTTTAGAGTATGCTAAATATTGATACAAGGCTTCCCATGAACTGTTACAACAGGTAGCCTCATGTCAGGTTTTATTGTAATGCCTTGCCATACTTCTCACTGCTAATCATTTGGGAAAAGAACACGTAGAACAGTCCACAAAGTAGCTTTTTCATATCATATGTTATCTTACATAGATTCACAAACAGGCTGATATTGCATATTATGTGAAGCATTTCATCATGAAGAAATATAAAACTTCCATACAAAAAGGCAAATTCTTGAACATTTATGTCAATGTTTTTTGTATGGATTTTGTTATAGTCTGTGTTATCTATGCGCAGGTCAGAGGATACATGCTTCATGGAACTTCGCATTACAGAGAAACCAGGCCAGTGTTGTTTCAACAGAACAGTGACCAACTTGGTCACTAATACACTATTTCCCACTTTTCTTATCACAATGCCTTCTCCATTTTGTCTCACCCATCTTGGTGTTCAAATCCTGCATTCCTTCATATTTTGCATTAAAACAAGTAAGCAAATATGTGGTCTGCCCCAAACAATAATCTGAGATTAAAGGAAGCAGGCATGACTACATTTAACCATTGCTAGCTGGATATAAAGGCCTCACCCACAAACAACATTCAATTATTAATCGAGGACTCACAACTCTCTTCAGTAGGCCTTTCCCCATAATGGATTCTGCTCTTATCATCATGTCAAACTATCTGAGCAAGGATTTTGGATCCTACCTTCATTTATTTATTCATTTCCTGCTATTCTCCCCAAAAAAGCAGCCCACAATACTGCTCTTTCCACTTCAATTTTTTTCATTATAACAACCTTGTGAGGGCAGTTAGACCTCTGCTTTCTACTTTTCACTAGAGCAATTTGCTTCCCCCAAACCTAACATTCCCCTTCTAGAACCACTCCAGTGTTACTTGAGCTACAAATGCTCTTTTTGGAACTTACCTACTCCCAAGGAAGCAGGAAAAGGGAAAGGTTATGGGGGCTTTCAGAAAAGAGAAAATGGAGGGGGCCGGATGAGATGCCCCCTGAAAGTTCCTCACTTGTGCTACACTGTCTATTCACGGTGTACATGCAGAGCTGAAGAAAACAAATGACAATCCATTTCATTTTTATCTACCATATTTATCTTCATCTAAACACCGGCCGCGGACTAAATAAAACGCTAAAGGGTTCTGGGGCGGGATGTGTCCGTGACGAGGAAGGGTCCGGATTGGACCCTTCCTCTGGACAGACAATCGGAGGGACCAATTGGCAGCCCCAGCAATTGCGAGCTGCGCACAGCGCGGCTCGCAGTTGCTCCCAGCCTGACGCGGTGAGAGGCGCAAAGCGCCTCTCGCCGCATCAGGCCGCCGGCCTTGCGAGCCCCCGCCAGCGTTTTGGGCGCGGGGTGTTTTGGCCGGGTGTTTTGGCCAGCTCGCAGTTGCTCCCGGCCTGACGCCCGAGGGAGCCCCCGGCAGTCGTGTGGAGAGCGGCTGCCGGGGGCTCCCTGCCCGGTGGCCTTGCGAGCCCCCGCCAGCATTTTGGATGGCGGCGGCGGCAGCGGGGCCCGTGAGGCTCTCTCGCCGCGGATGCGCCGCGCCAGCTGGATGTCCTTGCCCATAATGGTCACGCACTTGCCGTGGATGGCGCACAGGTTCGTTTCCTCGAACAGCCCCACCAGGTAGGCCTCGCTCAGCCGCCTTTCCTCACCCTACCCTCGCCAGTCCCTCGCTCTGCCCCGCCTGCTAGCGCCCATTGTATTTGTTATACAAGTCTACCATATTTTAGTAATCCTATGCATGCCTTACTGCTTGTCACACTGAATTCTGTGGAACTCATTTCCAAGTTAAAATGCACATGAATGGGCTAGCATAATTATACAACTACAGCTTGGAAGCAAGCTTTATGCTAGAATGTTTATGCGAGAACCTATATGCAGCATCATATGCAGCAACATAATTTACATGTATTCCTCATTTTAGGTGACTGACAGAAGATTAAATTAAAACTCCCCCATAAATCTCATACCAGATATGAGAAGTTCCAGAATGTAAGTGTATTGTCTTACTGCCTTACCACAGGGTGGTCAGATGCTACAATAAGACCTCCAAATACCTACTAGTTGCAATGCTGCATTTTAAAAGTTTTTGCATAGTGAACTTGAACAACTTTCAGGTTTGATAAAATGTGGTATTACTGCAGGGAGCCAGAAAAAATTGTTTCCTAGGTGGATTAGATTAATCCCTTACATGCAGTTACAGAGGATGTAAAGTTCCACATTCACTGCATATTTCTAAGATTGAATCAGGATGACCTGAAGACAGATATTTCTATATCCTTCTCCAATTATTAGTATTTTAAAGCCAGTAGGGTGGGCCTTCCAAAATACTGGAAAGGAGAAAATACTTCCTCCCACTTTCAACTACAACAATGTATGTGTTCATTCTTGACTCATTAAGGAAACAAGGCCAAACATTCTGCATCCAAAAGCCATATTGAATACATGACTTGATAGTTAGGGCATGCATGCAACACAGTAATATTTCAAGGAATAAATGCCTCTAAACACAATATTTTAGTGAAAACTAAAATTATATTCCTTAGAATCCATAATTCCAACAAAACACAACATAATTTCCTGGAGAGAAATTATAATTGTTTGTTCTTTAGTGTGTAACTAAAAGCACATAATTGGAAGGGGCCAATCTAGTCCAAACACTACATCAGCCTAGTTAACCTGGCAAGTGATAATCCAGACACTGCTTGAAGACTGCCACTGACGGAGAGCTCAAAATCTCCCTAGTTGCAGACAATTATGAGAAGAAGAGTTGGTTCTTATATGCCGCTTTTCTCTACCCACAGGAGTCTCAATGCGGGTTACAGTCGCCTTCCATTTCCTCTCCCCACAACAGACACCCTGTGAGCTGGTGAGGCTGAGAGAGCCCTGATATCACTGCTCAGTCAAAACAGTTTTATCAGTGCAGTGGCGAGCCCAAGGTCATCCAGCTGGCGGCATGTGGGGGAGTGCAGAATCGAACCTGGCATGCCAGATTACAAAACCGCACTCCTAACCAGTACACCAAACTGATGATTTATAATATAATATACTAGAAATCTCCACTCACTTGTTCTGTAGCATGAATGAAACCTGCATGCAGATAAAGCACATTGCATGATTTTGTTTGACATTTCTCATTTTTAGAAAAGCAAACAGAACATTGTTTTAACTGCAGTTGTGTTCCTGAGTGGAACTCCAAGCGAGAACGGTTATGGTGGATATAGCCCAAGCTCCCTTTCTTCCTTCCAGCTTTAAGACCCATAGTCCTAATTTTGGAAGCATGATGAAGAGTAGCTACCAATGAACATTAGTGTAGCAATTACAGCTGGCCCTGTTGAGCAGCATACGAAAGAATAAGAAAGGAGAAGAAATGGAACTGGACAGGGTCATCATCATTTACAGGGATACAAGGCACTGTAATTTTGCATTACAATTGCAAGCAAACTCAATTTAGCCATTATTCGCTGTAGCTAGACAGTATCATATCACAACTCTTGTCCTCCTTAGCATTAAGTTGTCTCAACAACACCACCGTGAACTGTTGCCTAACTAAGTGTCTCTGTATCATTCAATCATGATTGACTTTCTAAGTCAATAATTTAAAACTTCCAGAGTTTTATTTTTAACTTAAAACCTTCTTAGCATATACCTGCCCAAACTCCATGATGCCTCTACCCCATAAAGGCAAGAGCATTGCTCCTTATGAAGGTGAACTACACTAGATTCAGAACTAGAAAGCAGAACCAAATTTTTACTGGATCGCAGGGAAAAGAAAAATCATCTTGCTCTTGTCAACAAACATGTATCTCATAAATAGAAGACTTCTTCAATATGGGAAAAATATATTTTTCTGAGCAAGTTTAAACTCCGTCATTGAGACACATATCTACAGACTAAGGAGAATTGGAAAAAAAATTCTGAGGTTTTGAATTGTATCTGGGAAAATATCCAATACTCCCTAGTGAAAGACATTCCATTCCTCATATAGAAGAATGGCAGGTCTAGGAAGCATTATATTTATGTTTATACAACTATAAAAATAAAAAATCACAGAGGCATCTTGATATAAAGGAGAATAGGAACTCTGACATGGTAAAATTATTTTCAGTAGCAAGTCAGTGCAAACATTACATGCAACTTAACTGAAGTAAATTTCCCTAAAGAATATTTACTTTAAATAACACAGTATTTCATTAATTTCTGTCTGGTTCCAGCTTAGGCACTATAACTACAATATGTCCTTTATGTGAGAAATAACCCTTTTTAAAGAACAGCTTCTCCAGTTTCCAGTTCTGTATAAAACAAGCAAGTAATAACTTCTTTCTTTTGTGAAATATTAAATGGGTAACATTACTACTGCCTCCTAGAATGTCTAACTACATGTCAAATAAAAGCAGTTAATCACATTTAAGACTGCACCCAAATATAATTTTCACTTATAGATTTTGTATATTTCCAGTTCAATTGAATAGTCACATAAAGCAAATGAAAAGTACCCATTATTGTCTTTCGACAAGAATGGTATAAACACTTAAATTTCCTTTTACTAACTTTCAGGATTCACATAATTCACTAGCTTTGCTTGAGATGTTGAAGTGCATTTATTAATTTATTTTTGCTGGGGAGAATATTTATGTAACAATGTTAAATGTTATAATCTCACATAATAATAGAATACTAGTAATCTCCTTATTTGCAAACAGCTGTTTGTTGGTATTCAAATGTAGTAGCTACCATTACATCAGAAAACTGCATAAAACCTTCTCTGCCTTGACAAGCTCAATTTTCCTTCAGTCATTTCACCAAGCACAGTTTGAGCCTTCAGTTAATACATCTAGATCTTTTACAGAAAAAAACAAGATCTATAAATTCATAAATATTTAAAGACCTTCAACGCAGTATTTAGAAGTTCTTGCTCCAAAATGGTGTTTCTACTTCATGCCTGTATAAAGAAAAATGCCCATCATATATAAATCATATAGCAGCAAAAGAAACAGAATTCCAGATAGCCTCTTTGAAATAGTTTGATTAAATACACAAGAGGAAATACCAGTTTAAAGTTCAGGGTTCCCACATCTTATGGGACTCCCTGTATCCACCCTTTGTAGTTCACCTTTGCTCTCTGATACTTTCACATGGCACATTGTTTTACCATCATTTCCTACTTCACACCAAGCAAGTCTTAAGTCTCTTTTCACTCCACAAACCCAATAAATTCTTCTGTTCATTCAATCCATGGTACCAATACAGAGGAAGTATAAGCTGGGGCTTATTGATATTTTACTATTTTCAGAGCTATACATTCAAGAATATCATTTTAATAGCCTGGCAATTAACCAAGTTAGCCCAGTGTTAGATTAGCACTAGGAATTAAAATTTTGAGAGCACTCACTACAAAAACCACCAATAATTACCAATACTAATTCTTCAGCAGTTCAAATATTGCCAAGCATTAAAGTCTTTATTAAATTGGTGGGCAGCTTATTGGAGTGCTCTAATAGCAGAAAATATTCTTAAAGACTACTCTTTTTTCAACATTAGATGCATCAGATGGTACATTTCACCACCTTATTTTACCTACTGGAAACTGTTCTAAGAATCCTAACCTTCCATGGATGCCCTCCCAAATATAAAAGGTGCCCACCTCGAGGTATTAATTTTGACCCCCACGCGACAAATGATTAGTCATACCACGCATATACTGCATCATTACCACATCGGTCCGCATGTCTGAACACTGCAAGCTCACCTCCCCCCCCCCCCGCCACCCCTGCCCAAGTGTCATAAAAAGACTCACGTTAGGCACAACTATCCCAGGTACTGCTTAGCAGGAAGGATCCACTCAACTCACCGAAATCCCCCCCCCGAAGGCCTTGAGGCCCCAGCACATCAATGCTGTACCCTCCCCTCAGGCCCTTTATACCCTCGCCCACCCGTTTCCAAGGCCAACTACTGAAAGCAACCTTGCCCGCCCGCCCGCCGCGTCCCCCCATCCCTTCTCATGACACACAACTCACTACTAGTCCCCCCATCCCCGCATGCACACACTCACTCATCGCCCTGGCTTGGTTCATGCCTCCCCCGCCCCGCTCCTGCCCCCGAATCCAAGCGCGAGGGAAACGGGACTGCAGGTCGCCTAAAGGCTATTACTCCCCTTTCCCGGATTGGGGGGAGGGGGGGCTCCACACTCACCTCGCCGCACACCCCACCCGCCTAACCGCTCCGGGCAGACCCACTGGCTCTTGTCACGTGCCCCTCCAGAAAGAGCCACCACCCGCTCGCGCGTTCACTCGCCTCCCCGCTATTGGCCACCAGCTCCGCCTCTACCGCTCGCTGTCTTTCTATCCCATTGATTCTGACGGCTGCTGACTTCCCGCCCCTAGCCACTTTTCGGGATTTCATTGGCCAGCCGGCGCTGCCATTTTGGCGAAGGGACCTTTAAGCTCCGCCCCAACGGAGCTGCCCTTCGTGGAGGGCCTCCATTGGCTACTGGTCCAGCCAGGAAGTGGACGTTGATTGGCAGCTAAATTGGAAAAGGCGGAGTAGGAATGAAGAAGAATCCGATTCATTCTTAAAGTGACATTGGACTCCCTAATATGGGATGGCTGGGGTGCTTGCCTGGCGGGCGATTGACCAAGCGGTGGATGCAGGGTGATTTTGCTGTTAAATTATATTTAAAGTCCTACATGAGACACAAATGAGGAAACCACATGTTATAGGCAATTATACGGATTATAGGGAATAAATACTCTAGTTCTAGAGAGTTCTGGGCTACCCCGTTGTACGTGATAACTGTACTTGTAGGGTATGGAACGTTCTGAAACTACCAGTTAAAAGTCCTGTGGTCATTCAGGGGGCTGTCGGTGTCCGATGTTGGGTAAAACTTCCCAAAGAAGACTGAGAGCCGGGGCGGGGGGGAGGAGGGAAAGCTGTCCAGCAGAAAAAAATGCTGGATTTTTCTGTAAGGAGGCAGAAGTTGCAAGGATGTTATTATCTTCAAGCAAGGGATCCTGGAACCCGAACCCTGGTATTGTCCCATGTTAATGGAGCATATACAAAGAATCCTAAAAGAAGCATGTCGAAGGGACTGACTTGCATCTTCTATCCAGTTACTATCTCTGCAGCACACTCCATATAATACAGTGGAATTTCTCAGTAACCCTGTCAATGAACTGCTGAGGACTGTCACTCTGAAATTTTTCTATATACATGGAAATAAAGTGAGCAAAACTACCTATAATGTCTTTATGACATGCTTGTAATAATTGCACCTAGAATTGTTTGGATTATTTTACTGAATTATTAGGGACTAGAGTTGCATGTTACTTATTCATTTAAAATATCCTTCCTTTCTATCCATCAGGATCCACAAAGGGGCTTAACAAGATTATAAAAACAACAGGTGAAAAATACTTAAATAGCAATAATACACAACAGATGCAGCAGTAGAAGAATAATGGGATTATCAAGAGGAATAACAAATCAGGTATCCCAAATGTCTTATGAAACACAACAGCATTTTAACAACAGTGAACTGCTTTCTGGAAAGATTTTAAGAACTAAAAAGAAGGCTGTACCTAATGCAGCAACCCACTAGATGGCAGAAAGATGCTGATGAAGGCTTGTAAGGATGACTCGAGTGTAAGAAAGCAGCTACTAAAATATTGTTCCAGCTATCCCTCTCTTATTCAAAATATCACATTTATGTTTTTAATTATTATACTTCATCTGTTTGTGCAGTTTCATAAATAGGCTACAACCATCTCCCTAAGACTTTTTTAAAAAGTACAAATGGTTTTGCTTATGCCCCATAAATTCAAGAACACAAAATTGTGATCCCCCCCCCAAAAAAAATTGTTTAAGGAAAGAGAGAAACCTAGAACTTGTATAGTAGTAGCTAAGGCTGCAATCCTGTGCACACCTGACCTTAATGTAATTCTAACTGAACAAAATAGGACTTATTTATGAGTAAATATCCAAAGAGCTGGATTATATGAATGTGAAGAGTGCTCCAGTAAATGCCTGTTTCAAACATTACTTTAACCATACTCCACCCAAATTTTAGGCCCGCCTTCATCTCTCTTTCTGAAACTTCATCTGCTACTTCAGGGTAATAATAATGACTGAAAGGCTATTGAAAGAAGAGAATGTCAAATATTCAAAAGCTACATATCATGCTAAGTAATTATTCTGTTGCACCCCAGCCCACCATCAATAGTTTGCTTGGCTAGTGATGTGCAGGTGTGTGCATCTCTTCCCAGTGTTGGTCCTTACCAGCCTATGGACTGAAAATGGGATCTGGAAATATCTGGACTGATGTACCAAAAGAGAACATTGACCAGGCTGGTACAGACTAGCCCAATCCCATTCGATCTCAGAAGCTAAATTAGCATTTGGATGGGAGCCCACCAAGGAATTTCAAGATTGCCATGCAGAGTCAGGTAATGGCAAACCATCATTGGACATCTCTTCCATCGAAAACCCTACGAGGTTGCCATATGTACGCTGTGACCTGATTATACTTTACACACATACATATCCAAAGAGAAGAAGCTCCTCCAGGATCAGCATATGGAAAGCAAATCAGATAGGAATGTGGGTCTGAACTCTCTTTCTCTGCAAAATGTCATTTTTTGTGTGTTCCTAGATGGGTATAAATACTACAGTTTTTATTCCTTTTCAGAGTTTGTGCAAAATCAATGCCCGAAGATTTACGTAAATATCCAATTTTGGGTTTGTTTTGGGGAGGAAGAAAGGATTACAAAAAATGAAAATATCTCAATATTAGTTTTGCACCTATATTAAATATATTGCTGAGCTAACGAAAGCTAGAATCTTTCCTATTGTCACCTTCTGTACCTTTAACAGCTAAATGACAGATAAAAACTCAGCAAGAGATTTTCCTGATTGTTACACCTCTTTGCAACTAAAAATACTTCATAGGTATAATTTCTCCTTGGTACCTGATAAAGGGAGCTTTGACTCTCAAAATCTTATACACTGGAAATCTTGTTGATCTTTACGGTACTACTGTATTTGAAACTTGCTGTTTATACTGTTGTTAAAGATGCAGAATTCCTGCATGAGAAAACAGTGATAACCAGAATAGAAGGGAACATGAAGGGTTCACGTTATGTAACAGAATGGGCTGGGTTCCTAAAAACTTACACATAGTACTATTGGCTTCTGAGACTGATTGTACATATGCTATACAGCCAAAGCTGTAATAAAGGCTTCCAAGGTGTCAGCTCCCTCCTTAATTAATCTTAGTCCATTTGCATGCTTGTCTTTCTGGACCTCAGCCAAATTCTTCCGTACACTCAATCTAGAGCAGTGGTCCCCAACCTTTTTATCACCAGGGACTGGTCAACCCTTGACTATTTTACTGAGACCTGGGGGGGCGGTAGTCTTTTGCCGAGGGACGTTGCCGCCGGAGTCGCTGCTCCACTTGCTTTCCCGCCGGCGCCCCTGACTTCCCGCCGCCCGCTGCGGGGTGCTGCCAGCAGCAGCTGCGCAATGCCACACCAAGGGGGAGCCCCAGCCATGGCGGCCGCTGGAGAGCACAAAAGGTGAGCTGGCGGCAGAGTGTCAGGGTAGCCCCCGAGGCAGCAGCTTGAGGAGGGTGGGTTTATTGTTATTGTTATTGTTATTGTTATTGTTATTTGCATTTATTGCCCGCCACTCTCAGATAAAATAGGTAAATAAAATCCACTAAAATCCCCTTAAAACCGAGAGTTAAATTACAATCTATCAAGAAAATATGGTGGCAGCCAAGCTCCCCACCGACCCCCGCTGGGGGACCAGGCGAACAGATGACCACCACAGATGGAACATGGTGGAATACTCCTCCTTTGGGGAGGGGCATAGATCTTCTCCTCGCCCTGGCCTCAACCATAGACCTGATGGAAGAGCTCTGTTTTGCAAGCCCTATGAAAAGCCGGAAGCTCCTGCAGGGAGTAGGGAGGAGTGTGACTTCGATGAGTATAATGCCATAGAACCCAACTCCCAAAGCAGCCATTTTTTTCCAGGTGAATCTCTGTTGTGTGGGAATAGAGATGCCAGTTCCCAGGTGTGACCTGGGTATCCCCTGGTTTTCCAGCTCATCTCCAAACTACAGAAATCTGTTCCCTTGGAAAAATGGCTACTTTGGAAGGTGGACTCCATAGTATTACACTCCATTGTGGTCCCTCCCCACCCTAAATCCCGCCCACTCCCAGCTCCAGCCCCAATGTCCCCAGGTATTTCCCAGCCCAGAGCTGGCAGCCCTATCTGGGAATAAATAGTAATAGCAGGAGATTTTAGCCACACTCTGGAGATTGGCAACCCTCGCCTGACCTGAGTCTTAGCTGTTCTATCTGTGCTACCTGGTAAGGAACAGGGAGAAAATGGGAGGTAGTGGTTATTGAAGATAAACTCTGGTATTGAGTGTTTCTTGGCTCACTTGGCTTGAAGATGGAGAAAAAGAGTCTGTTGTGATTTTTATTTATTTGTTTGTTTGTTTATATTTATATACCGCCGCTCTCAAAAGTCTCGTGGCGGTTTACAAAATCTATAAAACAGTAAAAACCCCTAAAATCACCCATTAAGCAAATTAGAACCATAATATAACATCAAGATGGCGGACAATAAATACATACCCACTCCCCTCTCCGTTCAGCATGGGTCTATCGCTCTTTATCTGGAGCGAGTGATTTAGTTGATTTCAGCTAGAGATCCTCATCTGACAACGCCGGGTCTCGCTCTGGCCTCAACCAAATGCCTGGTGGAAGAGCTCTGTCTTGCAGACCCTGTGGAAACCTGGCAAATCCCACAGGGCCCATAACTCTTCCGGGAGCTAATTCCACCAAGTGGGGCCAGGGCCGAAAAAGCCCCGGCCCTGGTCAAAGCCAGGTGTATGTCCCAGGGGCCCAGGACAACCAATAAATTCATACCAGCAGAGCGAAGAGTCCTGTGGGGGGGGATAAGCAGATAAGTGGTCCCATAGATAAGTAGGACCCAGGCTGCATAAAGCCTTAAAGGTTAAAACCAGAACCTTAAACTTGATCCGGAAGCAGACTGGTAACCAGTGCAAAAGGCGTAGCACCAGCTGAATATGGGCTCTCCATGGTGTTCTAGTGAGGACCCTCGCAGCCACATTCTGTACCAGTTGCAGTTTCCGGGTCAAAGCCAAGGGTAGGCCCCTTGAGTAAATTATAGTAATCTAGTCTGGAAGTGACGGTTGTGTGGATCACTGTTGCCAAGTGTTTAGAGGGCAGGTAGGGCACTAGTAGTCACGCTTGGCGCAGATGAAAAAATGCCATTCAGGCAACTTTCGTGAACTGAGCCTCCATGGAAAGGGAGGCATCAAAGGTCACACCCAAATTCCTGGCTACTGGTACTGGTGTTAATTGCACCCTGTCCAGGCATAGGAGGCACGCTTCCTGCTCCTGCTCCCTTCTACCCAGCCACAGGACCTCCGTATTGGAGGGGATGAGTTTCAGGCGACTGCTTGAGCCATCCAGCCACTTCTTCCAAACATCTGACAAATGTATCCCGGGGAAGTCTGGCCGGCCATCCATTAGGAAGTAGAGTAGGGTGTCAGAAAACCAGGGTACCCCACCTCCCCTACATTGGAGCCGGGGCTGATGCAGGACAGAAAACCAGGGCAGTGCTTGATCTTTCAGGTGACTGTTTCACCCTCATGTGCCCAGGTTTCCATCATGCAAGCCAGGTCAATCTCATGCCTTGCAAAGTAGTCTCGCAAGGTTTGTTGTTGATTGACCTGGCATTGCATAGCATAGCATCAGTGCCGGTTCCAACCTAGCCCTCTCTCGTACGAATTTGGGGATGGGCAGGAGATATGAAGGGAAGCCCCTGTATCAACCAAACCGCCATCCATGGAAATTCCATGGATGGGGCCTCCATAGACCTGCGTACTTCACTGACCCCCTATTATTGGATCTTCTCCCACCACTATACCTGCCTTGGCCCAGAATTACTGGGGTCTGTGTCCCAGGCAGGATCTCTGTTCTCGTGCCCTCGCTCCCATCCATAAGACCCAACTATAGACCCTTAGCTGTCTAAACTAACCCCCCTCCCACAACCCCCCACCCCAAAAAAACCATCCTAACCCGCCCCAAAACTAACCACAGCTAAAATCCTAACCAACCAGTGAGGTGTGTGTCAGGGATCCTAATGGAATCCATCAGCTCTCCTCTGACACTATAACCCCACTGCCTAACAAAAACCCCTAGCGAGGAAGCACACTTACCCACCCTGGATGGAGTACAGCTATCAGTGGCCCAGTCCACCAGGAACCTGGGAGCCTCTCAATGGAAGCTCAGGTCACGACGGTAGCACCTTCGCCAAGCCAAACTACTAGTGCCCTACATGGCTCCAGAACACCTAGCCACAGTGAGCCACGCGGCGGTTACCTCTAGGCTGGACTTCTGCAACTCGCTCCATGCAGGCCTGTCTTTGATTTTGATCCAGAAGCTGCTACTAGTGCAACTAGTCCAGAACGCAGCCACCAGGGTCCTCACAGCAACACCTTGGAGGTTCCACACTCAGCCCATCCTCCAGCAGCTGCGCTGACTTCCAGTTGAATTCCGGATCAGACTTAAGGTTCTTGTTATCACCTTTAAGGCCATACATGGTCTGGGCCTAATGTAGCTGAGGGATCGGCTCTCTGCTTACACCCCCAAAAGAGCCTTACACTCTAGCACTTCCAACTTCCTGGTGATCCCTGGCCCCAGGGAAGCTTGCTTGGCCTCAACCAGCTTTCTCCATCCTGGACCCCACCTGGTGAAAAGCTCAGGGCCCTGATGGAACTTGAACAGTTCAACAGGGCCTGCAAATGGGAGCTCCTCCACCAGGCATTTGGTTGAAGTCAACCTGTACCATCACTTCCCAGGGCCCTCCTCCTGAGCCTCCCTCCTATGGCACCCACCATAATTCTGCCCAACCCACTGAGCTATCAGTATGAATTAATTTAATGTTTCCCACATTTTTCTACTGTTCCACGTTGCTTGTTGTTTCACTTCATTCATTATTGTTAATCTAAATAATCTGTATTGTTTCTGTTTAATGTGAACCACCCTGAGCCTTTAGGGAGGGAGGTATATAAATATAATAAATAAATAGATAATATAATATAATTACTTTCCTTCCAGATGTAGTACACAATGGCTGTGATTCTGAATCAACTACATGTTTAGATCTATACTGAAAATTTCTGTCCCAGACCCTCATTGGATCATATGCAACCAGGAATATACCCTTTGTGGCCAAACAACCTTCTTCAGTTGTCAAAATTACACATTATACATGGCTCCAGAATTTGAACTAATCAACAATAATTTCAAAAAGCTGGACCCAGTTGAAATTGTTCTAAATGCAAAGGGAAGAAAAATATATGTTATCTTTAAAGTGGTGCAGTATTACAAATATTCATTCATTCAGTCAGTCAGTCATTCTGTCATTCATTCAGTCATTCATTATATTTATATACCACCCACCCCTGAGGCTCAGGGCAGTTTACATAGAACTCGAGAAGTGGGCTAAACTGAATAAACTGATAGGCTCGAGAAGTGGGCTAAAGTGAATAAAATGAAGTTCAATAGGGACAAATGTAAAGTTCTGCATTTAGGTAGGAAAAACCAAATACACCAATATAAGATGGGGTAGACTTGTCTTGGCAGTAGCATGTGCGAAAAGGATCTAGGAGTCTCAGTAGGCCATACATTGAACATGAGTCAGCAGTATGACTCAGTGGCTAAAACGGCAAATGGGATTTTGAGCTGTATCAAATGCAGTATTATGTGCAGATCACGGGAGGTGATGGTACCACTTTACTCTGCTCTGGTTCGGCCTCACTTGGAGTACTGTGTTCAGTTTTGGGCACCCCAGTTGAAGAGGGATGTAGACAAACTGGAGCATGTCCAGAAGAGGGCAACAAAGATAGTGAGGGGTTTGGAGACCAAGACATATGAAGAAAGATTGGGGGAGCTTGGTCTGTTTAGCCTAGAGAGGAGACGACTGAGAGGAGATCTGATAACCATCTTAAAGTATTTAAAATGGTGCGATATGGAGGATGGAGCAGAATTGTTCTCTCTTGCCCCAGAGGGACAGACCAGAACGAATGGGATGAAATTAATTCAAAAGAAATTCCATCTAAACATCAGGAAGAATTTCCTGACAGTTAGAGCAGTTTCTCAGTGGAACAGGCTTCCTTGGGAGGTGGTGGGTTCTTCATCTTTGGAAATTTTTAAACAGAGGCTAGATAGCCATCTGACGGAGAGGCTGATTCTGTGAAGGCTCAAGGGGTTGGCAGGTTACAGTAGATGAGTGATAGGGTTGTGAGTGTCCTGCATACTGCAGGGGGTTGGACTAGATGACCCATGAGGTCCCTTCCAATTCTATTATTCTATGATTCTGATTAGCAAACGGAGAACAGTACAGATAACTGTACAGTACAGATATTACTTTAAAAATACAGAAGATATATTTTGTGTGACTTAAAATCAATAACTATTACTTAAGGCAGATATATAATGTAAAGGGCTTTTTATTTAAAAGTTCTGCCCTGGTTAAGGACACATATTTAGGATGGTAATTCTACACTATATCTGAAAAATTCCAAAACACTCTAATAAGCAAAAGAAGTTTAAATTTTTTTGAAAAGGAACTCAAAACCTTTGAAAGTAATTAAATTCAAATAATGCATAATCAAAAAAATCAAGAATATTCGTTTTTTTCTGTTTTGAGGCTATCTTGAGGATATAAATGTTTTTAAATTATTTTGTAATAAATTAATTCTTTGTATAAGTGATTATTTTAACTTTGTATGAAAATGTATTTATTTATTATATACGGTATTATTATATTCACTAGGGGCAAAGCCCGTTGTATCCAGGAATACAACTGGTACTAGAGCTTGGCTGTGGGAAGAGGAAGGGGAGGAGTTGTCCAGTCTGTAAGGGCATGGGGTTGAAAGTGTGTTTTGCGTGGGAGGTTGTGATGGCGTGGTGACAAATGGGGGCATGGGTGTGGAGATATGGGTGTCAAGAACCTGTGGTTTGGAATGTTCATTGAGTGTGGGAGAGGAATTATGGCACAGTGGTTACAGATGAGCTTTTCAGAGCCATGTCTTCAGATATGTGAAGGGGAAATCAGACTGGAGACTCTTCTTAGGGGGAAATTACATGGCAACCAATTCCTCCCAGTTCTGTGTCATTTCCCCTTTTGTGTGAATTAGGCCACAGACATTGAAATGTCCCCCTGCACTAATACGCATGGGGTAGTCACAGTACACAGATGTTCACCCTGCTCCTTCTGTCTCCATTTTTTAACTGTTGATAAAATGTTATGTGCCCACATGCTTCTTTCATGGTTGCTCCTTAGCAGAAGAAGAACTGGGGTTTTTTTTGACCCTGTTGTTTACTACCCAAAGGAGTCTCAAAGCAGTTTACAAACATCTTTTCCCTTCGTCTCCCCTCAATAGGCCTTAGGTGTCTCAAAGCAGTTTCCAATTGTCTTCCCTTCCTCTCCCCACAGTAGAATCCCCGTGATGGAGGTAGGGTAGAGCGCCTCACATGGAAGCTGGTAACCCTGAGAGCACAGCAGACTTGACCTTAGTAAGATTTTGTATACTGTTTTTTATTTGTCAGGCCAAGCTTGAAAAAAGTCACTTCAGTTCCCATGTCTCTTCAGCCATTTACTTGTTCACTATTTACAGTTTCAGGCTGTAAATATTCTTTATTTAGATCTTCCTGCACTTTTCAGACTCACAGGACTGATACTGGTCTGTCTGTCTGTTTGTGCCCTAGAATACAAACACTTGCTAGTAAGGGCTGGCCATAGCCCATAGCCCAGGAGAGACACACCTGCACAACTCCCCCCCCCCCTCCAACTGCAGTCTGCAAGCCTCTACCATAGTATCTAGATTGCTGCTCATCTCTGGATTATAATGATTAACTCTGCAGGCAAAAATGGCTACTTTGGAGGTCAGACTCTGAGGCATTGTATGATTTTGAAGTCTCACCTCCAAACCTCCAGGAATATTTCTAACCCAGGGGTAGCCAACCTCCAGGTAGGACCTGGAAAGTTCCTGGAATTACAGCTGTTTTTCAGAGTATAAAGATCAGCTCCCCAGGCAGAAAGGGCTATTTTGGACAGGGTTGTGGTGGAGAAGAAACATGTAAGGCCTCTCACACAGGTTGTTGTTGAATTGAAAAACTTGAGGCCTACTGCACAGGGTTGTTGTGCAGATGAAACTGGAGACAAAATAACCTCTGCAACGGCATTCAGTTTCATCTACAGAATAATGCTGTGCAGTAGGCTTCAAATCTGCAGAAAATTGTGAAGAAGAACTTCACATGGCTTGGCTGTGTTTAACCCCCGGCCAGAGCAGTATTTTAAGTGAAAGGGGGCTTTTCTGTGGCCTCCCTGTCAGCCAACTGTTTGGCAGAAGGGGAAAGTTCCCTCAAAAGGAATGCCCTCAGGCTCCTCTGTGTTGCTCGTGGAAACGCCTCCCTCCCCTCAGTCAGGGCTGATATAGATTATATAGATTTGTGGAACACAATTGAGAACACAAATACAGATTTGTGGAACACACTTTAGACACAGTCTGTCTATGGTTTATTTTTAGGTCAGGCAGAATGTATCTTGAGTTCATTGTGGCACCATGTGTATAGTTCTTTCTTTGTCTCTCAAAGTAACCTTGAGTTTGTCAAAAGCAGATAGCTCCTGAATGTAGCATCCCTCCATATAAAGGAATGTATTCTTTGAAACAGAGCGAGAAAATTGTAATGATATATAGCCATCCGTGATAGGTCAGATTGTACGCCCTTCGTCGTTGACCTGATTGGTCAAAGGGACAGTGAGGGACTGAGCGTCAGAATACCTCATGATGACGTATCAAGGTCTTAAAAATGAGCTGCACTGATGCAGACTTCAGAGAATGCACCAATTAGCTTTCTCTCCATGCTTGCAAACATGTATCCTAAATAAATCCTCTTGCTGCTTAGCTGTCTTTGTTGTGGTCTTGTAAATTTTACACTGTATGATCCATAACAGGGCCTGTCAGAGGCTCCTTCGCAGCAGGCATGAAGGGAGGGGGTGGGATCGCACTCACCAGCCTCCTGCCAGCTCTGTCAGGATTCTGAGGCCATTTGCAATTGGACTTGACAGTTAGAACAACCTGGGGGCAAAAAGGGCTGGCACAGCCTGTCCAAGCCTCTGTTCTCATCCCCCTTGGCAGCCCTACTGACCTCCTCTCCCTACGGTGGTCATGGGATGACTGGCAGTGATGTCTACAGATTGCCCCTGGCTGGGCCAGGTGGGCAGGCCCTGTCAGAACTTTGGCCCAATGATTGGGCCAACCACCCACTTAGCCCTTAGGCTCCACGTGTGGGGGGCGGGGTGGGAGGTGCTTTAATTGGGAACCGGCCCCGCCCCCTCTCCGCCCTCCGGGCCCTCAACCAAATATGAACGGTTACAGATATACTGCCCTCCCCTGAGGCTCAGGGTGGTTTACATGGAATGCAAAAAACAACAATACATGGAACTTAATTTTTCCATAAAATGTAAATAACTACAACAATAATAATCTTAACATTAATAACTATAATAGAGGTAACGGACTGTAACAGTGCAAACAGGTCCAGGGGCAGAATGCAATAATGGATTTCTGGGAGGGAACCTTTAGCCTGTTCTGGAATTCAACTAGCAACCACTGCAGTTGATGCAAAATGGGCCGAATGTAGGACCTCTACGGTATTGCTGTGAGGACCCTGGCCGCTGCGTTTGGACCAGCTGCAGTTTCTAGATCAAGGCTAAGGGCAGGTCTGCATAGAGCGAGTTACAGAAGTCCAGTCTAGAGGTGACTGTCGCATGGATCACTTTGGCTAGGTGTTCTGGGGCCAGGTAGGGCGCTAGTAGTTTGGCTTGGCGGAGGTGGTAAAATACCAGCTGGGCTACTTTTGTGACCTGGGCTTCCATTGTGAGGGAAGCATCCAGGATCATGCCAGGTTCCTGGTGGAGTGAGCCATTGAGAACTGCACACCATCCAGGGTGGGCAGACGTGCTTCCTCATGTGGACTTTTCCTACCCAGCCACAGAACTTCCATCTTTGAAGGATTGAGCTTCAGACATCTTTGCTTGAGCCATCTTGTCACTGCTTCCAGGCAATTGGCTAATATTTCTAGGGGATAGTCAGGGTGGCCATCCATCGGAGGTAGAGCTGGGTGTCATCTGCATATTGATGACAACCCAGCCTGAACTTCCGTACCAGTTGTGCAAGAGGGCGCATGAAGATGTTGAACAGAATAGGAGAGAAGACTGCTCCCTGTGGTCTTCCACAAGTAAACTGTCGGAGGTTTGATGTTCTCTCTCCTATTGCAACCCTCTGTCCATGATCCTGGGAGTGCTTTGAATCATTAGGCTCTTATATTTTGAATTCTTTAACCTTTAGGATGTAGGAGATCCAGTGCAGTCTCACTGAATGAACAGATCGGTCACTTGCTAGATGATAGATTAGGGCAGGGAGACTGCGTAAGTGTGTATGCACATGAACGTTTATAACTGGAATAAAACTCTGTTGGTCTTAAAGGTGCCATTGGACCCAGACTTTCTCACCAGATGGCAGTGTTCACAAAGGTGTCATACTGTAGTTGAACACATTATTGTTGTTGTTGTTGTTGTTTAATTTATATCCCGCCTCCCCCCAGAGGCTCTAGGCGGGTCACATAAAAACCAATCCCCTAAAACAATAAAAGCACAGTAAAACATAATATAATTAATACAAAAGTTAAGACAAGAATGGCGGCAAAATTCAATATAACTAAACCAATTCTACACCCACTAAGAAGGGGAGGGGAGGGGTCAAACAGCTTTAACAAAATACCCCCATTAAAAGCCTTTTGTAATTAAAGAGTGCCTAAGACCTGTTGTTTTGTTTCTTTCTCATGAGGTCTGTTGATAATCAGGTACAACATGCACCACACCCAGGGTGCAATATATACCACACCAGTTTTTCTTGTTTTGTACTTCCACAGCCAGACATACAAGATCCCATACTGTTTTTTCTGCTGTTTTAATGTTGTTACCTGCCAGCTGAATGCTGGATACAAGATGCAAATAAAAATTTCTTATTATATTATATTACTAGCCTTCAATCCCGCTTCAGTCCCGCTGCAGTCTAAAATGCAACACGCACTAACGGTATAAAGGGCGGGTGGGAGGCAGGCTGCCGGAGGTGTGGAGAGGCCTCCCGCCTACTTGCCCGTTTCCCAGCCCCGAAGGCAGCGGGGCGGAGGCATGTTGGTGTTGTTGCTGGTGGGTGCAGTGCGGCCTGCAGGGGGTTTCCATCCTACCTCATTGTTGGCAGCGGTGGCTCCTCTCCTGGCCATCTGCAGGTGGCTCCAGAGGGCAGGAGCAGGTGCAGGAGCCGGTGTAGGAGCCAGTGCGGCCTGCTGCACATGGTGTGCAGCGGCGCCGGCAAACCTCCGCAGCCGGTGCCACCGCCTCGTGGCAGAGCTGGTGGCCATGAAGTGCTTGCCGCTGCCACCTCCTTTTCGGTGGTCACCATGGCCAGGTCATCCACAGTGGTGCAGCTGCCTCTTCAGCAGCAGTGGCATAAGTAGCCCTTCCTCGCCACCACAGCCAGCTGCTATGCTCCACCACCACCTGAGTTCAGCAGCGGACCGTGGCAGACACGCTGGCTCCAGGAGCCAGGCATGTCTGTGGGCAGAGCAGTGAGCGGCCAGCCATGAGGGCGGCAGTTGTAGGGGCCGGCCCAACCCTGATTTGAGCTCAGACACTCACTGGACACTCTCCACCCCCCCGGCCAGTTTCCAAAATATTAAGAGGAACCCATGGATAAGGATTATTATCCCACCCACCCCTCCTCTAGTAGGACACCCCCCCCCTCTCTCTGCATGTAACTATCCAGCCAGTCAGATTGTGTTTATAAATATTTAATTGCAAATAAATAAAAAGCTATAGGGGTGGCCAAACTGTGGTTCTCTTGATGTCCATGGACTACAATTCCCATGAAGCCATGGCAGGGGCTCATCGGAATTGTAGTCCATGGACATCTGGAGAGCCACAGTTTGGTCACCCCCTCAGAGAGTATGCATTTTGCTGCGGTTTTACTTTCAGGATTACATACACACTCATATGTTCTCATTTGCAGAATACAAGATCCTTTGGAGCCTTAGGCCATGTCCCTATGTATGGGGTGGTGGTATTGTCCTTGTCTTGCCCAACATTGTTTCCACATGCCACCCTGAATATACATGTGTACAACCTTTAGATAGATTGTATGTAAAATCCAGTATGCAGAGGTCTGTAGTGAACATTTTTCTGATTCTTGGACTGGAAATTAGCATCAGTCACCTTGTTCAAGCATACATGCATGGATTTTACATAGAACTACAAGTAGTAGGGATGCTGGATTCCAGTAGCTGGTTGGAAAATTCCTGGGATCACAACTGATCTCCATGCAACAGAGATCCATTCACCTAGAGAAAATGGCTGCTTTGGAATGTGGAATCTGTAGCATTATACCATACAAGAGTACTTCCTCAAGCTTCATCCGCAAAATCACTAGGAATTTTTCAACCCAGAGCTAGCAACTTTACATATAGATGTCTGATTTTGAGGGTCAAGGGTGAGATCAGTGAATCCAATGGGCATGTTAGCAAAGTATGTCTTGTTTCACACCACAAATATTTATTATTTTTAATTAATTGGATTACTATTCCATAAGATCCAAGTCATTCAAAGGATTCCTGTCAGATTTTAGTATGTGTTACATTTTATGTAGCTTGTTACAATAAATGCTTTCAGGTGCTATCTTTAATCAGTTTGTTTTCTTGCTTATTTCTGTTCTTGGCTGTCATTCTAATGTGTTAGCAATACTGTATTCAAGAACAAGAATAAAACTGAACAAATTTTTAAAATATGTGTTTGTTAATCTTATTAATCAGGGAACAGAAGATTTAAAATATGCTAAGCTAATCAATTCATGACTAAAATAACCTGTACTAACAGTTTGCATATTTCATAAGCCATCTCAAGGTAATTGCACAGAGGACCAACTTCATGTTTTAAAGTTTCTTTCCTAGGCTGTCCTGTAATAACATATCAGGATCAATTAATCTTACCAGACAAAATTTATAGAACTCTCCCTGAACACTGGCTCTTTTGTCTTACCAGTACTAACTGCACTGAATCAGCACCCAAATGATCCTCCATCAGGGAAACACCCTTAAAGAATCTGGAGTCCTATGGGTTATATGTAATATTACAGCAGACTAATATTGTCAACACTTGGTTGTACAATGCTAGCTTAATGAAGAATACAAAAACAAATCAGCATATTTAGTTACATCCACACCGCAGGCACCCAGTCCCCTGAGGTGTTGGGTGGAATGGGAGGTTGGTTTTTTAGCTTGCCCCAATTATTATGGAGTTTTATATTGCTTTACTTTTTATGTGGGGGTTTTATGACTAACCCTTGAGGAGACAGTTTCCGATAGCGGTGGGAAACAAATACATCCAAATAATAAATTAAAAAAATAAAATATATGTGCTACCTTCTAGCAAATGTAATGTTTAATGTTAGACTGTTTTATGATACACTATATGCAACATTATTAAAATATAATCAATCTTTTTTTTAAGTGACTGATTAACAGAACTGGGAAAAATCTAATAATTTGATGGCTCCTGTACATGAGTTTTTAATTTCCGCTGGCATTTTTGCATTGACCAAACAATATAATGCATTCAAAAAAGGCTTTACAAAGATCTATGATCTAGGGCTTAATTTACAAATCTTGAGACTTGTTTTAAGCATTAATAACATAGCATATGTTCATTTTTCATAACCATAAGGTGTGTTTACTTCTAGCATTCAAGCACAACATCCTTCATATCTGTTTGATTTTAAAAGCATCCAGCTTTGCAAACAGCAAATAGGTAACTCTCTATTTGCTGTTGGAACACTAAAACCCTAATAAAATTGACTGGATTCTACAGTTATAATTTGAGAAGAAAGCATCCAAATATTCTTGGTGCATTGGAATAGATTGGACATAAATTTCCTTCCCAGTGTGTGAATTAATGGTCTGGCACAGACATGCAAAGAAAAAAAAAGAAACCTGCCGTGAAACTCAACAGCAGCACTGGAGCTGATGAAGCCGGTCTTTGTGATGCAGATGTGTTACACAAGTTGCCATAGTAGCTGCATCCTTGACAAAAGGGGGCCAGCTGCAGGGCAAACCTTGGTCAGGGGGGAATCTAAATAATACCCAGTTGGAAAAATATCCAGATCATTGAGTTAAGAAGAAGAGGGAAAATGGGAAGGACAGAAGGAAAGTGCCCTTTTTGCAATCCAAGAAAACCTCAGTGTGCCCTTTTAATGATATGTTTGTGATATTATTTAATTTATAGGCCGACCCTCTTTGCAAGTGGCCTATTTATGTTTATGATTATCTCTGCACAAACCTAAGAACAGCATGCAAATGGACAATTAATACACTACTTTCATTTGTTTTTGTAGAGGCCTAAATCCCACACTACAACTCTTATGCCTTACATGGAAACAAATCCTAATGAATGTATAGGAATTTGCTGAATGTAGAGGAACCCACTAAATGCAGAAGAACTTACTTTAGGTAAATGTGGATAGTATTGCAAACAAACAGCTCTTCTAAATTAGTTTATGGCCTTTGTTCACGAGATTCAAGATATATGACATACAATAATGTGTGTTAGAATTCTCAGTGCCTCTGAAGAATATAAAGCATAATATGAAATAAAGAAAGTGGATGGAAAGAGGATGTTGAACCTCATGGTTTCTACCCAGAACTGCTTTCTCAAAGACGAAGATGGCACCATCACATCAAGTTAAATCTGTCACCTTGTCATTTACAAACCTTGCTTGCCCTTAATCTCATCAGGGTTGAAGATTATTGCAGATGTCCTGGTACTAGTACAGTTTCACAAAATATTTCTATTATACACATTTTAAGAGGTTGTATGGAGAACTTTCCATGGCCTATGGCGACATGTGTTTTTCTAAGGTAACATGAGAAGTCTTTTGTGCTGACCATGGATAAGTACAATACCATGACAGGAATTTGGGAACAGATATTATCTGTTTTGTGTTAATGTTTTATTTTATATTGTCATACTTTGTAAGAGAAATGTTATTGGTTAAAAATAATATTCTTTTCTGCAGGTCATCCTTTTGGACCAATACTTAAACTATATATCGCAAATTCAGGGAACAATACATAAAAGGTATAGCAGCACATCAGATCATAACGAGTGATAATTTTTGCCAGTGCCCTCCTTCCAATACAGACCTCTGATATACCCATCATATTGTTCCTGTGAGTCTACTGTCTCCCAGGAACTGCATTTTGAGAAGATTATTAATCTGTAGTAGGAAGGAAGATCTATTTGAATAATAGGAACACTTGCCATAAGCAGCTATGATGTTGCGATCCAGTTCTTAAGCTAGAAATTCTGTGTATCAGCTGTAGATCTCCTATATGGATCTGTACCATCTACATATATCCTACTGCTAATCCATATGTCATGGTGCTGACAAATGGATGCTCTATATATCTATCTACATGATGCAATTATCTGGCACAGACTTTTTGCATTAGGTAAATGTAACCATTGGTGGCACCTTTTGGAATCCAATGTCATTGGAAAAGACAATTATAACCTACAGGGTCAGGATCCAAAGAGACACCAGGTATGTCCAAGAGATTAAGCATGCTCCATGGAATATTACTTTACTTTTGAATGGCACCATATAACAAATTTTGTTTTGAAACTTACTAAAGTTTTGAAAGAAGTTTGCTAATGAGATGGAGACTCCTGTTTGGCAACAAGTCTCAAGCTCCTCATAGCATGCAGGACTAGCTTCAGATTATTTGGATGCAGGTTTCCTCCCCTGTTGATGCTTCTTTGGGTTCTCTGCATAGCTAAAAGAATAAGAGAAAGACTTAGGGTTGTTGTTGTTAGTTGCGAAGTCATGACCGACCCACTGCAACCTTATCGACAATGATCCTCCAGGCTTTCCTGTCCTCTACCATTCCCCAGAGTCCATTTAAGCTTGCACTGACTGCTTCAGTGACTCCATCCAGCCACCTCATTTTCTGTCACCCCCTTCTTCTTTTGCCCTCAATTGCTCCCAGCATTAGGCTCTTCTCCAGGGAGTCCAACCTTCTCATGAGGTGGCCAAAGTATTTGAGTTTCATCTTCAGGATCTGGCCTTCTAAGGAGCAGGCAGGGCTGACCGGTTTGTTCGCCTTGCGGTCCAAGGGACTCGCAAGAGTCTTCTCCAGCACCAGAGTTCAAAAGCCTCAGTTCTTTGACGCTCGGCCTTCCTTACGGTATAACTTTCACAGCCATACATTGCAACTGGGAAGACCGTAGCCTTGACTAGACGCACTTTTGTTGGCAGGGTGATGCCTCTGCTTTTTAGGATGCTGTCTAGATTTGCCATAGCTTTCCTCACCAGGAGCAAGCGTCTTTTAATTTCTTTGCTGCAGTCCCCATCTGCAGTGATCTTGGAGCCCAAGAAAATAAAATCTGTCACTATCTCCATTTCTTCCCCATCTATTTGCCAGGAATTGAGAGGGCCAGATGCCATGATCTTTGTTTTCTTATGTCGAGTTTCAAGCCAACTTTTGCACTCTCCTCCTTCACCCACATCAAGAGGCTCTTTAGATCCTCTTCGCTTTCTGCCATTAGAGTGGTATCATCTGCATATCTGAGGTTGTTGATATTGGCTTAGGGTTAGGTGGATTTTGTTTGCTTGTATTACAAGAAGTATTGACTCATTTTGGACTTCATCGTACTTCACATTAACTATTTCTGCACAGTGCTAAAAATAAGTTAATTCTTTTTTCACTTCCTTATTTCTGACTCTCTTTGCATAGCACCCTTTCCATCTTTGTGTGCCTCTTTAACCAGTGCTGTCGTGTAGGAATAGCAAAAGCAAAGCAAGACTTGGAGGCTATCAAAGCCATTACTGAGCCCCAAGTTCCAGCTCAACTAACAATAGTCAACAATTATCCAGGTTATTTACTTAATTTATATCCTGCCTTTCTTCCAATGGAGAACCAAAGTGGCTTACAGCCTTGTCACCATTTTATCCTCACAATAACCCTGTAAGGTAGGTTATGCTGAGTGTGTGACTGGCCCAAGATCATCCAGCAATCTTCCATGGCTGAGCTGAGAGTTGAATTCTGGTTTCCCAGATGGTAGTCTGATACTCTGCCCACTACAACACACTTGCTCTAGGTCTTCTGTCTCACAAAACAAAAATCATTGCATTAACTTTATCCATACTAATAATATATTTCCTAGTAAGCAAGGAAAGCATCTTGGGAATGGTTCCATTAAAGATCCTATAAAACTGATTTTTTGCAATTAAACAACATGATTTTGGCACCTAAACAGAGCAAAAGGAGATAGCAAAAAGAGGGAGAGATCTCTTGATCATGCATTTATCCATGCCTGTGATAGGAAATCTTAGGGCCATTCCGCACGACTTAAATGTAGCAGAAGTCTTACCTTTGGTAAACACTACTAATTCAAGGTTCCATGTGACATCGCACACAATCTGCAACACTCCCGCAAAAAACGCTTTGTTGTAGCGCTTTTCGGGAAATCGGCAAAAGTGGATTCCCCCTGAGAAAACCGCTACACTTCTGCGCACAAGTTGCAACGAATCAGTGGGAGGGCGGTATATAAATCTAAAAATAAATAAATAAATAAATAAACAAACAAACAAACAAATAAATGTGTGTTCTCAATGTAGCAATAGAAAGAAAGTCCCTTCCTTGCTCCCGCTGCCGAATATCCGGTGAAGCGATCACCATTTTTTTTCCTTAGACAGGGAAAGCAACGAACGAGTGAGGCTTCTCAGAGGCTTCTCCGGCTAAAGTCCCTCCACAGAAGTGATTAAAAGTAAACAAAGCTCCCTACTGCAAGTGTCTTTAAAGTTCCCAAGCACAATACAGCCCCTTGTTTGACACTGCCCATAATTTTGGCCATAAATCTCACCCATGGGGGGGGAGTTAACTTGATTAGCCTGTAAACAATTATGCGCCAGCTCCTACACCTGCGGAAAAGGTCTTTCTGATACATTGAAGGAACGAATATGTGTTGCTACAGGTGTTTTGGGGTTTTTAAAAAAGAGTTCTTAAAGAGAAACACAAACACAACAGTTAATTGGCTGTTAAGGGGCGGGAGGAAGTGTGGAAAAATATCGCCTCCACTATTGCGATTTGGGCGAGACCGGAAACTTGTGCGTTACGAGAACAGCGCTAGTGGGAGAGCCTTTTTTCCCTAGAAATGGCTGTGTGCGTTACCGCGATCTGCTGCTTTTGCCTGCAGTGCTTTTCAATAGTGCACAGATTTAGCCACATTGCCCTTTGTGTGGAATGACCCTTAGTATCTGCAGGAAGTTGCTTTGTAAAACAGTATCTAATTTAGGTACTTGTATGTTTGTCCCAATAGTGAATTTCAGGCCAGAAAAACAGCATAGGAGGTAAGGCTTAAACTGGAGGTGTTGAACTTATTTGTCATGAGGGCTGGATCTGACATAAATATCACTTTGTTGAGCAAGTCTACGTGCACCATAACATGTAATGCCAGCAACCAGAGGTATAAGCTTTATGAAGAATGCAGCAAAAGCAATTCACAATATAATTTTTTACTTAAAAACAAGCCTGCTTAAAACATTAACATTCCTGCAGAATTTCTTTAAAGCATCTCTCTGATGCTGACCCTCCCACTTCCGCAGCCCATTACACATTAGCACGTGGACGGTATACAAGAACATAATACACAACCTCTACAATCTGTCCCACATATATTTTTGGTAAGGGCTTGGAGGAGGAGCGTGTCTCATGGCTTAAGTGCCACTTAAAGCCTAACACCCATTCGGAGCAACTGTCCTTCCCCTGAGTGCCTTGTCCTCCAACCGGCTTGCCTGTCTGTCCAGTGGCCAGCCAATAACCTTCCATCCCATGCTCCTGACCACCCCCTCCTGCTTTCACTTTCATCCGAGGCTCGGAGTGCAGATCCCCGCTGTGTGAAAGCTGCCCCTGCCAGTGAGTTCTCTAACAGCTGCCTGCATCCTTTCCATGTCCTGGGGGGAGGGGGGGGCATCTGCAGAGTTCCTCTACCCCACCCCCCAATCAAGTGCCTGTTGTATTCCTGAATAAAACAGGCTTGGCTTCTAATTTGGCAAGACTTCTAATTTGGCTAGCCAGGTTTGATTCCCTGCTCCCCCACATACTACCAGCTGGGTGACCCTGGGCTTGCCACAGCACTGATAAAGCTGTTCTGAGCAGTGATATCAGGGCTCTCTCAGCCTCACCTACCTCACAGGGTGTCTTTGTGGGGAGAGGAAAGGGAAGACAAATCTAAGCCATTTTGCACCTCCTTTGGGTAGAGAAAAGCCACATATAAGAACCAACTCTCCTTCTTCTTCTTCCTCTAGTTACTTGTGTGGGCCACTTGTGGCCTGTGGGCTGATTGTTTGACACCCCTGGTTTAAACAAAGACCTTGCATTGTGGTCTTGCTCTTGTGTTGCACTTGTTATAGCAGGCTTTCTCAATCAGGGTTTCATGAAACCCTGGGGTTTCTTGACGGTCCTGGAAGGGTTTTGCAAATGGGTGGGAGTTAATTAAATATATGTGTCCAACATGTATTGGGTGATATGACCATATATGTTGACCTACTTCCTGCTCCTCCTGAAATGGCCAATGAGTCTGGAGCAGGTGGGAAGGGGAGGGGCCCTGGGTGGGAATGTACACTGCCATGCTTCTGAACTGTATTCTGCTCCATGTTCCTCCACAGAAGTGCTTAACAGTAAAACAAAGCTCCCTACTGCAAGTGCCTTTAAAGTTCCCAAGCACAACATAGCCCCCTGTTCAGCACTGCCTGTAATTTCGGCTACAAATTACGCCCGTGGGGGGGGATTTCTTTTTCTACTTGAGGAGCATGTAAATGATTAATCACCAGCTTCTACGCCAGCAAAAAGGTCTTTCTGATGCAACAGTTGAACACAGATTCATTGCAACGGGTGTGTTTGGTTTTTAAAAAAATAGTTCTTAAAGGGACTTTTCGGGAGCATGAACACAACAGCCCATTTGCTGTTCCATTTGATAACTTCCTTTGTTGCGATTCTAGTGAGACCGGAAACCTGTGGGGAATGAATGAAACGCTACTGGGACTTCTATATTCCACTAAAAAAAAAGGTATGCAGAATGACGAAATTCCACTATTTAATATAGCGTTTCTGCATTCTGTGAACAATTGGCAACATTGGTCCTGGTGCGGAATGGCCCTTAATCTAGCATCTTGTCTCATGCAGTGAACAACCAGTTCCTCCGGAGGGCCAACAATAGGGCATAAAGGCCGAGGGGTCCCTTGATGTTGCTTCCTGGCTCCGGGATTTAGAGGTTTAGTGCTTTTTAATGGAGACATTCCCCTAAATAATTAATAGATATACTTACCCTCCATACATCTATATAATCCCCTTGTAAAGCTGTTTATTCCTGTGACCATCACTACATCCTCTGGCAGTGAATTCCACATTTTAATCACTCTCTGTATAAAGTAGTATTTCCTTCTGTCCTGAACCTACTGACCATCAGTTTCATTGGAGGCCCTCAAGTCCTAGTATTTTGGAAGAGGGAGAAAAATTTATCTTGGTCAACTTTGACTACCCCATGCATAATTTTATAAAACTCGATCATGTCCCCCCTTAGTTGTCTCTTTTCTAAACTGAAAAGTCCCAGACTCTTCAGCCTTTCCTCATAGGGAAGGTGCTCCAACCCCATAATTGCATTGGTTGCCCTCCTCAGTACCTTTTCAAGTTCTACAATGTCCTTTTCGATATATGGTAACCAGAACTGTGCACAGTATTCCAATGAGGTTGCACCATAGATCTATACAGGGGCATTACAATATTGGCCATTTTATTCTGAGATTCTTTTCTAATAATCCCTAGCATAGAAAAGAGCAAGCGTCCAGTGACACCTTAAAGACTGAAAACATTTCTGGCAGGGTGTGCTCTTTTCTACTGCTACAGACAGACTAACATAATTACCCATCTTGATTGATCCCTAACATAGAGTTTGCCTTTTTCACTGCTGCAGCGCACTGAGTTGACCTTAAACATAAGTGTAGCAAGCCTAATGTGAATTCTAAAAATCTAGTATACAATCCATATATCCTTGGACCAACCTAATTATACATACTAATGTGCAAGTTTTCAAGTTCTGCAGGGCCCTTCTGCAATTTTACCTGCATGGGAGTTGTACTAGTATCATTGTGGTCACCATGAAGATGCCACAACTATTTTAAAGTCATGTAAAAATGGTGAGAGGGCTCAATCATTATCAGGCCTGCAGCATGGTACTCCTTCGTGTTTTCAAGAGCTGAAACAGCTTATGGTGGACTGTGTGAACATTTTGGCACTTGATAAAGCATGAGGGAGGGGGGAACAACAGCATCTCAGCCTGCTGCACTCGCCAAATTTTAAAACAAACCTTCCTGTTAGAAAGGGTTAAACTTCCATGCCTCACCCCTGGTATTCCTTGGAGATCCCCCATCCAAATACTAGCCACAATCAACCCTGCTTAGCTTCCAACATCTGATGAGATCAGGCTAACAAGGGCTAGCCAGATCAGGGGACACACAAATATGTCCATTTAGCTAGTCACCCTTAGCTGTGGGACAGAATAGACCCATTGCCTCAAAAAATGTGGTTGGCCAACACAGGAAAAGTAATTATGAGTCATTGCAAACCACACGATGACACGAGGCAATCAATATGATGCCAGGTATAATTTTAAGAGGGCTGTGAACTCAGAAATGGCAAACAGTTCACCTCTTAAACCAAGCCAGTGGCTATCCGTGGTTTTGGGTCAAGAAAGAACATTGTCAGGTGCAAAGAGCTGTTTGGTGAGCAGAACATGTAGAGAACTGGAAGAAAATGTTTTGTGGCTGGTGGGTCATCTACCTGCATATATTTTGTTAGAAAGCCCACTTCATAGGTGTGTAAAAAGAACTAGAGACCACAAATTAGTTAAGTGGATGCTCCAACTGAAATAATGTATTCTTGTTAAAACTGTGATCTAGTTTCTGGAGCCTAGGCCTTGAAGTGCTATCCTCTTCATGACAGTCAGAACAGAATCATTCCCACCATTTAATTCTGGTTGGGACACATTTGTGCAATCCTCAGCAACACTTGGGGCCCACACTGGGTAGGAAGAGTGCCTGCTCTTCCACATCTGCTACACAATGCCTTTTCATTAAGGCCACCAGAATAACACAAAACGGTGCTCAAGCTTTAAAATTTTCCAGAACTCAAGATGTTAAGCAACAAAATGGAGGGGTGGGGTACAAAAAGATGTTGCTCTGCTATTACCTGCATCCTGTGTAGAATATTCAGTAGACCTAAAAAGGTAGAGGAGTATAGTATCATATTGCAACTTTGGCCTACTGAAAGAAGGTGAGAATAACAGCCATCTCCAATTACAAATATAAATGTTCCTTGTTAATAAAACATCTAACAAGATACTCTAAAAACTTGACAACAGACATACTAACAGTACTGGAGTGGAATTTTAGCTGCTACACTGCATAAGGAGTCCAGTCTGATGTAACATTTTGCAGAACACATAATTCATCATATTTTGCTTGGTCTTAAGTAATTAGATAGTTTTTGTTTTTGGATGTAGCCTTGAACCAATGCCTACAACCATTGGTCATTATGACATATAGAATTAACAGCATTGGTAATGACTGGGGGAAGGCACTGGCAAACCACCCCATATTGAGTCTGCCATGAAAATGCTAGAGGGCATCACCCCAAGGGTCAGACATTACCCGGTGCTTGCACAGGGGATACCTTTACCTTTACCTTTACAGTTGTCAGAACTCTTAGGGGGAAATCAGGCTAGTTAAGTTTATCATATATGTATGCCCCATGATTATGGTGGTGTCAGGCAATGGTTTGATCATTCCGTCCTCTGTGTGTGTACTGTGCTTGTTGGTGGTAGTGCCAGAGCTTGACGTGTTTATTCAGTTCATGTGTTTAAGATACACTGGGGGCAGTCTATAGGAAAATATTGTCTCTATGGCCAGTTCCTCTCACTGGCGGTTGAGACAGGCCGCTGTCAGCGTGGTGCTGCAGAGCTTTACGCTCCACAGATTTCTGTGTGCCATGTGGAACACATTTCAGCACTGGATCTGCAGACAGGTTCTGCTGCATGGTGATGTGGGGTTATTGTTTTGTAGATAATCCCACCTTCCTGCAAAAATAAATAAATAAATAAATAAAAGCCAGTCTCCCCTGCAGCACAGCAAAGTGCAGCAAAGCAGACTAGGGCATTTCTTGCCCTCTATGGGCCACCGTAGGATGGGGAGGAACCAGACCTGGAAGGCCTGGCTTTTCCCTGTCCACGTGGGCCTGCCGTGTGACAGGCCCAATTGACTCCTCAGCGGGCTAAGGGAGCATGGATTCTCCTGCATTCCCTTCGACTGGAGCAAAAGGGGGTTGTGTCATGTGGAAGCGGGGATTAGCCCTGTTTCCATATGACTGTCTTCTCGGCTTTTTCTGCCCATGAAGAATCGGCCTATTTGAAATTGCTGGAGAACCAGAGCTTCTATAACAACATAAGACCTTACTACTATTTATGCTAAAATAATTGCATGCTTCCTACATGATATTTTGAACTAAATTACTGTGACAAGCAAAAAGAAAGCTAGCAGTTTGTGTTGTTCAATACAATTGCCTTGATTAAGTGGCAGAGTTATTTCTTTTTCTTAGTCACATAGTGTATTTCCGTTCTTTGTGATATTGCACATATTGACTTTTTGATCCATAACTTTCCCCTGCAGGATTCTTATTGGTTTACTCCATCACTAGTTTCCCATGGAAGCCATTGCTCACATTCTGCAAGATATTCGTGATTACTGGGCTGATCATTTCTCACGCAGATTTTACCCCAGAAGGCCTCCACTGCGACAATTTACCTCTTTATCTACTTTCTACCTTTTGGACTACAAAATGAGGCAAACTGAATTGGGAATGGATTATGGCCTTCCATGTGCTCAGTTGAACAAAACAAAGTTTGTCTTCCAGGATGGTGAGTGGCAGGGCAACAGTGTTCCCCAGAAAATGCCCTTACTGCACTTACTTTCTTCTCCTAACAAGGAATCACCTTACAAGGGATTGAAGAAAGAGAACAAAGCCTTATTGGAGGAGAATAATTATTTGAAGCTACAACTTGAGCTGCTGATGGACATGCTGACAGAGACCACTGCCCGACTGCATACAGTAGAGAAAAAGTTGGACACAACCCCATGGCGTCCTAAGATAAAAAAGACAAACAAAGTACTGATGCTTCGGTCTTAATAGATACTTCGGTCAGGAGATCTGAAAGTTCTGCATGTTCGAAGTAGTTTGCCTTCTGATGTCCAAATCCACAATAAAATTCTGAAAACTATGCTTTGTTTTCTTATTATTCTACTCTATTTCTTCTTGGCTTCAGGCTATCTTTAAATATTTGTTTCAGAGGGTAGCCTTGTTACTTAGTTTGCAGTAGAACAGCTGTATGAGAGTCCAGTAGCAGAGACCAAAGATAATTTTGGAGTATAAGCTTTTTAGAGCCGAAACTCCTTTTGTCAAATGCAGTTTATCTGATGACTGTAATTGAAATAAAGAGGATCTATCTAATAACTGCCTTGATCTATGGATGACTTGGTTAAATAATTCCTCTGGTTAACAATCTCCATCAGGAGACAGGTAAGAGGAGAATGACCCTCTTGTTCTGGAACTCTCAACAGCTTTTGCTACTTTTGACCATAGTAGCACTCAGAAGGGCAGGGATGTTAGTGATTATGAAATGTGCAAGAATGTCTTGATGTTTCTGTCAGATTCAAGTGGGTAGCCGTTTTGAATTGAGGTAGCACAACAAAATTTGAGCCCAATAGCACCTTTAAGACCAACAAAGATTAACACTTGGGAAAAATCTTTGCTGGTCTTAAAGGTGCTATTAAGATTCAAATTCAGTTGAGGTTTTGGTGATATTTGTCAATTCAAATGCAAGCAGAGACAGCTGGTGGAACTGGCTGAGGAAGTTTCGCCTTTTTGCCGTAGAGGTAGAGGCTGCAGATGAAGATCTCATCTCAAAAATTTATAAACCTAAATAAGATTGCATGAAGACACACCAACTAGACCTCAATTTCCCTCCTACACGTTATGTAAACTCAGTTGTGACCATTGCTAATATTTGCCCCAAAATGTTTGGAGTTGTGCAACATTTTCTTGGAAATATGCCAACTTGGAAAAAAATGTTTTGCTACTTTGATCCAATCTTTAGCTGTCACTGCCTTAAGCAGTGACTCTTGTATCTTTCCCACTTCAGATAAGCAGCAGTTACTATTGGATCAGCAACAACTGTTTTTATAAGCATTCTAGTTCCTTTTGAAAATGGCATAATTACCCAAAATCTAAATGTTAATAAAGGAACATCTCACTGCTGGCCATCTTAGAAAGGGTCCAAAACCTGTTCTTGAGAAGAATTTTGGTGTTAGCAATGGGGTTTTATGAGAGCCAAATTAGGACTACCCTCTTTGGGTAAATGTAATTATATTAAACTATTGGACAAAACTTACTCACAGCAATGTAGGTTCTCTTGGTAGAAAGGGTCTGCTGTTTTCTGTCGAGTGGGATAAAGCCTGCTCAAATTTTCTCAATCACATCCGAGTGTAATACTATATCCCTGAAGATCTTCTGAGATCTAGAAATGATCTTTGTGAATGGATCTTTAATATGGATGCAGTAATTGACTGCAGTGCAATGACTCAATCTAAAGTAGCACCATTCTTTAAGTCATTTAAGAGAGACCACCATAGATCCCCATACCTAATGATCATAACTTCCCAAACACTAAGAATGCCATGCGGACTGCAGGTCGCAGTGGTTGATTCCTCCCTACCCATGTCTGATCTTTGCATCTGTGGCACAGAGGTAATTGAGGACCTTCTTCACTATAGTCTTGATTGTCCTGTGTGTACAACAACCCGAGAACTAAATTGATCACCTTCTGCCCACTGCTAGGGGCATAGCGAAATCTGAGTGCTTAATCTACTTGCTGTTAGATACCAACCCGCATATCTCCAAAAGAATTGCTCTATTTGCTTTTGCCACATAAGATGATTAGGTCTAAAGGTCTAACTATGTAAACAAAATGTGTTGTTCCAATAATGTTAATCTTGACACTATAGTTTAGCCAATGTTTAGTCTTGTGATTTTAGAAGTTAACCTTTATTTTATCCTGTTTTTGTATACTCTGTACATGTTACTTGTATATTGTGATTACCTATGGCTAATACAATAAAATCCATACATACACTACAGCATAATGAAAAATATTGCTATATGGTTGTCCCAATATGCAAGAATTTTATGTACTTCCTGTCAATGTTGCGTCCTGTCAATTGAGAGATACAGACCACAAACAGTGTTCTTAGAACTGCAAGCAAAAATGAAAAGGAATCGGCAATTTATTTAGGGGAAAAATCAGTTTATCTTTGTCTGTAATTATGAAAATAATTTGTTTCTGAGAAAAATAGTGAGGATGATTGAGCCCACTTTTAGGCCTGCAGTGCTATAGGTACTTAATTGGGAGTAAGTCCTACTAAGAACATAAGAAGAGACCTGCTAAATGAGATCCAGTGGTTCATATAGTCCAGGATCCTGTTCTCCACAATGACCAACCAATCCCTCTTGGAGATCAGCCTTTCCCTGATGTTGCCACCAAACTTAGTGGCCCTTATTTGCAAGCAAGAATGTATAGGACCAGTCTGTATATTCCCTTTTATTTTAATAGGGATAGGGATGCACATGTTTTATATTTCCCTTTGAAATGAAATAAGGCAAGACCAACCTGATTCTGAGCAGGTTTATTCAGGAGTATTTCCAACTGTGGCCAGTTGAATATTCTTCCATGTTAGTATGCATTAACTAGCATGCATGTTAGTATTGCATTCACTATATTTCTGCCTTGTTCTTGTTATCTGAATATGTCTCAGTGCTAGCCAGGTAAATATTCTCTCTCACACAAAATATGTATGTATAGAAGATAGAAGATACTGTTAATCTGATTACAGTTAAAATAATTATGCTCTTCCTGACATTGCACATGATTATACCTCCTTCAAACAAAATGTTTGGTTGTAAAAAAACGTAGCACCTAACCAAGGACCTCACAACAAATTAAAACTGTTCAGATATACATTCAACTTGAGGATACAAGGAAGCAAAACGGTACACATAATTAAGCAATAATTTACATCTCAGTTCTAGGAATCCATTATTTTTCTTATCTTCTGCAACCATGTAATTACAAAGTGGGAAAAAAATCAAACATGTTTTTCAGAGCTGTAATATTCTTAAACTAGAGATCATCTTTTAAAATAAAGGGCACTTTGTAGTATGATGCTTATGAGTAAAAGGTTTCTGTGCTGGTTATGAATACGGTTTTAGACTAGCAGAGTAAAAATATACAAAGCAAATGTATACATGGACCATCAGCAATTATACAAGTAATAAATGATATATTAAAACAGCAAAAATTATTAAAATAAAATGTTAGGTTGATCATTATTGATGATGTATTTCACAGGTGGCAGCACAGAATCTCACAGTTTAAAAGCATATGCTGAGGTACTTATTCGGAGAGTAGCAGTCTGACATATTCCAAATCTGGATGTGTCTTAGCCAGCCAGCACAGCAGAGGGTAAAGCCTGGAATCTGGCCAGGGAGGAAGCCTTCTAGTTTCTGTACTGAATTTAATACTATTGATACTCCAAATATAGAAATTATGGTCAATAATTACAGGAAAATAAACATTTTGTATTATGTAATTGTCTTCTTAGGTAGGGTGTTTGTTGTTGCTGTGTACTATAGAAAATGATTTTTTTTATTAATTTGTAAAAGATTGTATCAGATAGATGATAAACGTACAGATATCCATCCTGTGTGGCATGATTCCCATGAGGACATAAAATTATATTGTGTAAATGATTTTCCTTTGGGCTTCTAACATGCTACACTTTTCTCATGAGAGATTATGATGCTATATGAATTAGCCCAACTAGTTGCACTAAATTTAAATTTAGTGTCCTTTATGGGTAAAGAAGTAACAGAAGCTTTACAGATATTAGAAGCCATGGACCATACAGGGCTTATAGTTTTTGAAAGAGGAATGTCAAGCACATGATGTGTCATTGTGGAAATGAGGGAAGGTTTGGAGGGGTCTATAAAATCTTTGAATTAAAATGGAGGGCTCTGAGTTGCTAGAGTATGAAATGCTGTGGGAGCTGATTTTTGGTCCAATTAAACTTTTTCTCCACTGGATCATTTCATGCTGCAGTCAAGAGCAAAAACTGAATGACTCCCCACGCCCACCCCAAGAAAATTTCCTGGCAGGAAGGAAAACAACAGGCCTGGACTCCCAGGATGAAGGCTAGAGTGAATTCTTCTATGTGATATGCTGATTATGGCATGGTTTTTTAAATGAGGGAACATTCAAGCATACAATCCACAGGAAGCCTGAAATGAGCATGGAATCAGTGATCAGGTCAATTAATAAAAACGACTAAAAGCAAATTATTGCAGAAAAGATGAGGGATTTGTTCTGGGCATGCATGAGGGAAGCCTTATTGATGATTACCATAAATAATGTACTCTTGGGTGCCCATTAAAGCATTCTTTAAAAAAAAAAGTTCACAAAAATAGTATGGGGGCACAGGGAGAGAACTTTGTCCCTTGCCATCCGTGATGTGACTTACGTTAGCAAGGGCGATTAATATGTTGAGAATGGAGAGGGCGAATTCGGGGAACCGGACAAAGCAGTCGTGTCTCAGGGATGAACATCTGGATCCGTACATGACTTTCAGTTCCTTTTTGTTGGGATGAGGGGCAAAATTTGGGAAGATTTCTTTAACAGGAGTTGAGGGCGTTCCATGTTCGCTTCTGGATCCAGGCTGGATTTGCACCTTGAACAGAATTTTCTTCCGGTAAAGACGGCCCTTCCCTCCCGGCTCTGTTCTTTCCGCCCTGCTATCTGGAAAACACAACCCCCTGCTCTGGTCCTTTAAAAGGGGGAGGCGGTGGTTGCGCGGCGTGCGTGCGTGCGTGCGGCGGCGGCGGCGATGCTCGCCTCTTCGGAGCCTTTGTGACCAGGCGATTGGCTGGTTCCCTTGGCCGGGGATGGGCTGGGGTTACTTAATCTGATGTCACAAGCCCACAAGTGGGGGAAGGAGTTATTTATAGAGGCGAAGAGCAGCTGCAAGGAAGCTCCGGTGAGTGGAGGGGCGAAACCCAGAGGCGCGTGGTGGCGTAGTTTATTTTCCTCCGCGCGGCCTCATTTCCTCGGGGGGGGGGGGGGGACAGAGAGAAGAAAGCACACGATTTAGAGGCCCGTCTTCTCTTCTTGTTTAGCTTGCCGCTCGATTATCTATCTATTCGCTGCCGGGCGAAGAAGACGAAGGAGATCTTTAAATAAAAGAAGGGAGAATCCGCAAGGAGACCAGACGAGATGGACCCGTGTCACACCGAAGAGACCGGCCCCGAGATCCCCGGCCTCGGTGAGTGGGCTCCGCCAATTGGCGGCGGCAACGAGGAAGGAATCTGCGGCCTAGCCACCGTTGCGGCCGTTGCTGCGGCGCTGGAACGTTGGCGCAGATCGGGGGGAGGGGCCTTGAGGTAGCCGACTCGGAGGCGTCGCTGCGCAGTAAGGCTCTGTAAGTGGCCCGCTTCGCCTGCGTGGTTGGGTTTTTTTTGGGGGGGGAGAATTTGACATCTCTCCCCGGAAGCGAGCGTGACGGGAGCGCTCCCGCTCGCCTCGACCCTTTCTTCCGACACGTCCCGTCGCCGCCATTGTGGTGGGTGTTGCCCAATCCTGCGCGTTGGGCTTGCGGCGGCCATTCCGAGGCCTAGGCAGTGTGTGTGCCTGACGGTGGCGTGGCATAGGCCGCAAGGGGGGGGGGAGGGGAGACACCGCCCGTATTAACCCACCCGGGCTCTTCGTTCGCCAGAGAAGGTGAAAGAGCCCCCTCGCCCCGCTTGAGAGCGATTGCCCTTGAGGACAGAGCGGGAGAAAATTGTAACCCGAATGGAAACAGCGGGTTGGAAATCCTGAAATGGAGGGGAACGTGACACGTGACTTCGGTGGCGCTCGCGAGACGGGCCTACTGGCTGCATGAAGAAAGGCGCGATAACACCCCCCCCCCCGTATGAACTCCGCACAAAGCATAACGTCGCACGTTGCTGTTGTCACAAACGCTGAAAGGGTAACGTTGCCGCCATATTCTTGCCTTGAATCATGCTCTGGCGGCCTCGTTTTATTATTCGGACAGTGACCGTGGTTAACTATCCAGTTTTTGTGCTGGGGCCTACACTCAAACTAAGCCTTTCGGCTATTATTTTAAACCAGCCTATCCTGCAGTGGTGGTGGGAAATTGCTTTTTATATATATAAAAATTATATATATTAATATATATAAAATATAAAAAGACTAATATCGTGTAGAGATACTTGAGCCTTCTGGACAGCTAAGTAAACCTAGAATCATTTTGAGCAATGCTTTCTGTAGGCTTAAAGGTAAAATAAAAAAGCTCATCCTACTGGACTCGGAGTTTTTAGCATAATCCTAGTGTTTTGGAGTGAGTCTGATCTTTCTCAAGCACCATAACTTACATCAGCAAACTTAACATACAAATCTGATTATTGTAATTTGGCAAAATGGTTATAAACATAGCTATTGTATGAACTGGTTCTAAGTGAAATAACTGCACAACTCTGCATTTATAAAGTGTTTATTATAGCTAACACATTTGTAGTACAAATTTAATCAGTTGGACATAACCTATCACAATTAAGGTGTACAACATTTCTAGTAATGCAGGATACTAACATTTACAGGTGAAGTTTTGTCTTTGGAATGACAAAAGAGACCATCAACAGTCATTTGCTTCAAAACTCCAGTTATAATGTTTGTGCCTCTGGCATAGTTCCAGTGTCTCTTTATTGTTGTATTAAAGCTACTTCATTCTCAGATACATAGCAACCTTTGATTAAAAACAGCATTATTTACCACGCAGGTATTGCATGCCCATTCCATTCCAGATAGTTTACAAAATGGCAGTATCTTTTTTTCCTAGAAAGCAGTTAGAAAAGCTTTGACCTGTCAAAACAATATGTGAATAAGGTATTTAGGAAACTATCTTTCCTTTGTCCCACCAAAAACTAAAATGGGGTTGTTAGATACTTTACATTACATAGACTTTTGTGTAATTCCTAGCTGTTATGATTGGATTCTTTTGGTCTTTAAAAAAACATTAAAATGAGGTATCTTCTGCTTTTTTTAATCTTGGAAAAGGATAAATAGGAAAGGATTAATTGTAAGTTGAAAGTACACCAATTTTCAGACACTTACAGGGCAATCAAACTAGCTGCACTTTTGGTTATTTAAATCAATGGTTTTAGGATCAGTTGGTGTACTATTTTTTCTGAATGCATGAATTCAGTTCTAAAATTCAAAACAGGCATTCAGAAAACTTGTTAAGGATAGATTTTATTTGTAATACTTACTTTATCCAGTAAATACTGCTGTTTTATTTCATCACTTTTGAAATCTTCATTAACATCTAAAACCAGAATTGGTATGTTTCTAGGATTGTCAAAATCCACCCTACAAAGCAAAATATAATTAATCTCTACAGCCCTTCAGTACCCATGAGGCATCCCTGTTGTGACCATAGGAGTACCAGTTAAGAGATGAAGCTTGCACCCTCCGAACATTCTGTGATTGGTACCAGTATCCCAGGGAAGCCATTTTGTGATCCTGCCCAGTCACCGCTTCAATTTCAAAAGCATTTCAGATTTTTAAAAAAGGTTTTCCTGTAGAATACATTGTATGTCCATTGTTCCAAGGCTCAATGAGATTGGGGACTCATGTTCTGGTATATTTTACACTAATTTACATATTTATATCATTTCCCTCTACAATTGGGAATATGAAGCAATTTACCATACAATTGTATCTATTTTGTCCTCACAGCAACCCATTGTGGAAAGTTAGGCTGAAGGTGTGTGGCTGACCCATGACTGTTCATTAAGCTTCGGTTGCTGAGCTGGGATTTGAATTTGTGTCCTAAGATCTTAAATGAGTATCTCAAATGAACAGAATATTAATGGAATAGATTGATGTAAACAGGGATTCAGTTGAAGATCCTAATATAGAAGGTTTGCCTGGAAGCAGCCTCCACTTATTTCACTACAGCTTTTCTTAAGTCACATTGATATGCAGGCTTGGATTTGAATTCTCCATTAATTTTGAAGCGTAGTTGTAGAACAGCTGTACACATTGACAGCCTTTATCACAGGGTGGTTGTGAATATAAGATGGTGAGAACATTTTGTAGTTTAAACGCCATAGAAATGAAATTTAGCTAGTTGCCTTATAATGTAACAGCATATCTGATTTATCTGGCCGCAGTGCTGTATTAAAATAAATTTGATTTGATTTGCAACAGCAAAATGTACTCCTAAATAATTAGTCTCTAACATAGCATTCAGTGCGCTATAAAGGTAAAGGTATCCCCTGTGCAAGCACTGGGTCATGTCTGACCCTTGGGGTGACGCCCTTTTGCCTTTTCATGGCAGACTCAATACGGGGTGGTTTGCCAGTGCCTTCCCCAGTCATTACCGTTTACCCCCCCAGCAAGCTCCACAATTCTGATGTACTGTAAGTGTATTGCTTTAGAAAACGTGGTAATGGGATTTAAGTTAATAGCTAAGAAAGTTACTTAACATATCAGGTCTGTGTGTAGTAGTGAAATTACTAGAAATGCTTACCTGATTGTCTTTTCTTGCAGCCAGGTTTCATGCTTATAGTGAAGGCTCTCCAGAAATTCCAATTGAATTCCTTGTTCTTCTTCTCTGCCTCTACACTGCAGCCGTTCCATGCACTTCTAGGTTTTTAAAAGACATGTTACTGCAGACATTGAAAATACAACCCTTTCTCTTTCTAAAAATACTGCCAAACAAATTCCATTTTGCACATTCTGCAGAATGACCTCCTGACATTGTCAAGCAAGCCCATGCCATCAGAAACATTTACTGCTTTTCCACAGCATTATGATGAATTGGGTACCTTCTGGATTTCCCCCCAGATATTTTGTAATCTCATATACTTGCTGTACTGCATAGCAAAACTTGGATGACTACTTTTTAGCTGTGAAGGATTCCCCTGGTCACACCCACGTGGCAGCCATTTCCCCTGGCTTGGAAGATTGTCATTTTCTGCTCTATTAGTGGGTGCTCAAAATAAATAATTCAGTAATTATAATCTCTGCGGGTTTTAAAAAAATGCTTCTCATGGAAGCATAAAGGTAAAGGTATCCCCTGTGCATGCAAACTTAAATGGACTCCGGGGAATGGTAGAGGACAGGAAGGCCTGGAGGATCATTGTCCATGGGGTCGCGATGGGTCGGACACGACTTCGCACATAACAACAACAACAAATCCCCTGTGCAAGCACTGGGTCCCTGTCTAACCCTTGGGGTGACGCCCTCTAGTGTTTTCATGGCAGACAATACGGGGTGGTTTGCCAGTGCCTTCCCCAGTCATTACCGTTTAACCCCCAGCAAGCTGGGTACTCATTTTACCGACCTCGGAAGGATGGAAGGCTGAGTCAACCTTAAGCCGGCTGTTGGGATTGAACTCCCAGCCTCATGGGCAGAGCTTTCAGACTGCATGTCTGCTGCCTTACCAATCTGCACCACAAGAGGCTCTTTCATGGAAGCATATGAGGAAGGATATGTCTGCATCAATGTTCTTTTTTTTTAATGGAAAGGCCCCTGTGGTACAGTTGGAGATGGCTGTCTTGTGGGGCTGAGAGAGGGAAACTACAGAGAAACCATGTGGGAAGACCCATTGCTGCTGTGCTGTATTGGCAGCATGACACGTTTGGTTTTCTTATTACTGAAATCCTATGACTATGAAGCCTGTTTGAGCAGTTGAGAGACTCAGTGTGTCTCTAAGTAGCAGTATCACTAGAATGTGGAATTTTTTGAGGTAATCTGACATCAGAAAGGTTGTGAGGTGTAGCAACAGATTTATTGTCTGGACTACAGTCCGTGTAAGTGTATCTAAACTAGCATTTAAGAGCAAGCCAAGGTACTGTATTTGTGTATTACCTCAATTTCTTCAAATACTGATAATTATCATTCTTGGCACTGTAACTCTGAAAGATCCTTCACCTTGAGAAGTAGCTAGCCTGAGGCGGTAGATTTGTAGAGTGGTCTGTACACAGGATCTGGTTGAATATTAACTTAGCCAGAGGCTTGATAATCAGATTTCCCACAGTACAATTACAAATTCTAGAACACCATGAACCTCTATATACAGCCATTGTATTACTTCTATAAACTATGTATTCCATTACATGTAGAGAAGAATATCTAGATGGCACTGACATACCATACCATATCTAGATTGGACTAAAAAAGCATACCTGGGGGGTTGTCCGGAGGTAGATAATACCATCTAACTCTATGGTTGATTCAAACTGTTTCAAAAGCCATGCATGGCAGTCCTTATAAACTGCCCACTCTGTTTCATTGATGTCTCCTGATTCAAATAAATTGGAGGCAAAGACATACCTGTAAAAGACAATTTTACTGCATGAGGATGTTAAACAGTAAGTGGGTGTTAATAAACAGTCAGCTAGGGTTTTTGCCGACTTAGAGGCAAGACTCAGTGAGTCTTACTATAAAGCACTTAAGGAGAATTTCTGCAGGAAAAAGGATATTGAATCTAAAACCTTTTGTTTGTCAAATCAGGCAGGTGGGTCCAGCCCTACTGAAACAATTGACTGTATGGATTATAACTGAAAAAAATTCAGACTACCCATATTCAAATGCAAAGAATACTGCATTCAACGTGTAAATATAATACTAATCACTTAATTCATATTTGTTAACGTTGAAAAATTAAGTTTGATGTTTCAGCTAATGTTAGGATGTTTTCCCACTTATATTTGAAGGTGCTAGAGTAACACTTCTCAAGATTTAACATTTATAGAACTTCCTATATTAAAATGACTTTTCCTAATGCATTCTTGGAAAGTCTACATTTTAGAAAGATGTCTCTTAATTTACTTATTAGTCTGTGTAAAGGAATGGATGCTCTTACCTATCACTGTAGACTGAGCGCTCAAAAAACTGCACAGGATGTTCTGCTTCATGTAGTTTGGCAGCGATGGGTTTTAATTGTGCTTTAATTCTATTTAAACAAGCATATGTCTGGAAAGTAGAAGCCCACCTTGCAGGCTTGCTGTACAACATCTGAAGCAGGTTTCCTCCATTTTTTTGTGATGTTGACAGTTCCTGATAGATAGAATTTTTCCAAAATGATTTTATAGTTGACCTGTTACTTTGCACTTGTTTTAGAAAGTAAAACTAACAGTAACTATGTGTAGTTTATGCAAAGCATAAAGTATTCTGAATCTGAACACTTGTATTAAATCTTGCACCTGAGTTTGTCTAAGCCTAAAATACTTGTAAGAATATTTCTTTGCAAAAACCAGTTGGTTACTGCCCTCTTACCACCACAATACAAATATTATACTTACTTCATATTCACTCTCTGATGTCTGAATGTCACACCACTTAGCTATTGGTTCAGGAATTACTTCCCATTCATCATTGTAATTCTCTAGTATACGTACAAATGTGGACTTTCCTGAAGCTGTAGAAGAAATGAGTGGACATTATAATCAGGACCACGCTTTTTTGTACATACTAGTCTTCTAAAATCCCAAACTATTAAAAAGCTTCTATGCTTTTTATATGTACACTACTGTTACCAGTTCCTTTGTAAGTCCTGATTTAGGATAGATTGGTGACTTGAGTTTTAATTTCCAGAGGATACAATACTAAACATTATACTACTTCCTGTAAATATCAGGGGAGGGAAATAAGGATGGTGCTTTTTTTTGTAAGAAAACACAATTATGTTTACTGTAGTGTGTGGTAATTAAATCCCAGTCACTTTGAATTTGGCGCCAGTTTTATTGTCTGGGGGGCTTGGCTTCTATTTTGTGCAGGCCTGTGTTTGGAAGCAAAGCAGTCATTCTTCCTAGTACAAGGATACAAGCTTTCGTTTTACATCAGTAGTCTCCTTTAAGCCAAGCTAGGATAGGTTCATTTGAGAAATCCTAGCGAATTGATGAAAAAGTATGAGCAAGGGAACAGCAAATTGGCACTTACCAATATTTCCTTCAATTGCCACTTTTTTGAGGCGCTTCTGGAAGCTCCGGTCTAAGGCGGTGGTAGGGCTGGGACAGAGGCGCTTCCTTGGCGAATGCATCGGAAGCTGGTTCCGCGTGGGGCAAGAAAGGAACTAAGCGGCTCCCGCGCTTTCCCTTCAATTTAAGGCGCCCGCCTCTGTGTAGCCAATCCATGTTGGCGGGCTGGCGCCCTTGACCCTCCTCTCTGGAGCCCGGGTCCATTCAGGGCGAATCCTCCTTTCTGCGCGCCTCTCCACGCAAGCTCGGGCTCTGGTTTGGGCATGCGCGAGGGTTTGTCCTTGTTTCAGGAAGAGAGGCGTGTTGAGAGCGGACATTTTACGGTTCAAACGAGCTTCCGGAGCACGCTCGCAGCTCCATGCTGTGCAATTGAGGGCGCTTTGTAAAACTAGCGGGCTGCGAATTTCAAGGGAAGCTGTTGTGAAATCATTTGGGTCATATCCCTTGATGCAACTATTCTCACAGGATTCCAGGCTGTTGCCCTCCGGGGTTTCCGAAAACGGTATCACGCTGTGAAGTCATGAATCGAACTAGGAAAAGATCGAAACATGCTGGAAAGCCGTTGATAACTTCTTTTCGTGGTCTTATTAGAAGTGCCTTCTAAGGGCATTACGGTATTTGTCCAATGCGAGTCAGTATGAGGGTTTAGCGGTGAAATCCGAGTGGTGCATTGTCTATGATTTGAGCAAATCGTATAATCATATAACATGGCTACAATGTGGGTGTTTACATTAGTTTTGCTTGAGAGCTGCGGTAGCTCAAGTAAACTACGCGGATTGGGAATGAAGTCTTTGTTCTCGGGCGCATGCGCAGAACGTCGGGTGGGATACTTCCACGGAAAGGAATGTAGATTCTGGACCAAGGAGCATGTGCGGGGAAGGATCTTGCTGCCCGATCTTCTGTGTTGTGATGGTGGTGATGAGTCATACTCGTCGTGTTTTGTTCTGAGCGAATTCCCATTGTAGACGCGTAATCGCTGAAGCCTTAGAATCGCGAGAGGCGGTGGTTGCTAAAGAACACGCGTAAATGGCTCTTGAAGGGTGGGCGGGGCGAATTATTAAAAGGCATGCGCTGTGTGGTTTAAGTGCGCGCATGCCCATTTCGGTTTATTCTCGGCCACGCCGTGCCAGACTTCAGAAACAGGTGAGCTGGGTGGGCGTCCTCTCAGTTTAGCGGCTGTTAAATACAGGCTTGCTTTCTGGCGCATTAGCTTTGATCAGCATCCTGCTCCAGAGCGGATTCGCGTTAAGCTGCCACCGTAGACCGAGGCCTTTTCTTTGTGAGGCGGAGGCGGCGCCAGAGGTCGACCGAGCGGAAGCGCAAACAACCGCTCGGCGCCATTTCCTAGCGCTCCCCGCCGATCGGCCTCCTGGGTTCGAGAGGTGAAGAAACCCTTAAAGCCACCTGTGCTACGCGGAAGGAGGATTTCAGTTAGCGATGTGTACGTGGGGGAGAGAAAGGGATTTTTTTTTGGGGGGGGGAGAACACAGAAGTGTGGGAGGAGCTATGGGCAAGTGAATGTTAGTAGATAAAAGGATGTGTTTGCTTGTCGGTGCTATGTCCCACTCAGTGTGGCGACTTCTTTGTCTGCCCCGTAGCAACAGAAGGTGAAACTGAGACCACACTCACTTCCAGTATGATGCTGAACACCGAAGGCGGAGAGGGTTATGTTGTGAAAGTGCGTGGGTTGCCTTGGTCATGCTCTGCTGATGAAGTACAGAGATTTTTTTCTGGTAAGTGTTGTTTCCAGGTTCTTTTTGATCCTTCCCCCCACTCCACATAGCTTTTATGGTATACTTCCTGGGACTTCAACTATTCTTCAGAAATGGAAAGTGTGTATATTTCTTGTTCCCTCTTTGGTATTTTATTTTTAGATTGCAGGATGGATTCACCTCAGTCTTTTGCCACTAAATGGGGGTATTACTAAGGTGCAAGGTTCCTTGTGGTAAGAAGGGATGCTACTTGACTGCTTTAATTTCAAGACTGTTAATTTTGTTATTAAAACATATCCTACCTTTCCCTCTGACTCCAGATGGCTTAGATTTTATAATTAAAGTTATCAAACATCAGTAAAGATCCACATTTTTGAAGGTACAGACTTCAGCATGTTAAGAGGGCTGTAGTTCCAAGAATGCAATTCTGAAAATAACAAATGAAATGCAGTAAATGGGAACAAAGTTGTATCCTTAAATGGTGGGTTAATTTGGTGATTTATGTCTTGTGCTTCTCCTTTTCAAAAAAAATCATTGTATTTTACTTTTTCCACAGTGCTCATTTTTAGATAATTGATAACAGGGCCTATTTTAATGTAGTGTTGCTCTACATTGCTCATCCGTGCTTTAATCTCTGGTTTACATACTCGGGCTAGACTCTTCTTGCTTCAGAGGAAGGTACACTCCCCTCCAATAAGTTTTAAGTATGTATAATTAAAATTGCAGAGTTGGCCTTAGTGAACTTAGGGCTTTACTTCCAACCATGGTCTGTGGATTAAACTTGTTGTCTGCTTTCTCTTAGAATGCAAAATACTAAATGGATCTTCAGGGGTCCGTTTTATCTACACAAGGGAAGGAAGACCAAGTGGAGAAGCATTTGTTGAACTGGAAACAGAAGAAGATGTGAAGCTAGCACTGAAAAAAGACAGAGAAACAATGGGACACAGATATGTTGAAGGTTTGGATTGAATTGACATAGTAACTGACTAGCCTTTGATTTGGGTGGAGTTTAGGTGCATGATATTTTTTGTGAACGTAATGTGAATCTGTCCTCCAAATGATTGTTGAACTTTTATGCCAAATTCCAAAATTCATTAATTCTGAGTGCCTCTTCCAGTCTTCAAGTCAAACAACGTTGAAATGGATTGGGTTCTGAAGCATACTGGTCCTAACAGCCCTGATACTGCTAATGATGGTTTTGTACGGCTTAGAGGACTTCCATTTGGTTGTAGCAAGGAAGAAATTGTTCAGTTCTTCTCAGGTATGTGGGGTATAAATGAAAGCCATAGCTGTATTGGTAAAGATTAGAATTCTAGAAGTGCTGAACCACTGCCAAATGTTAATAAAAATATGATTACACTGTCAGTTTTGTAACAGGCTTGTGTATAATTTAGCTAAACCAAACCCTGATTTATTATTTGGGAACTGCCTTCAACATTTCAAATATCAATTAAGCTTTTAATTGAATGTTGAAAACTTTGGGTTTGGATAATAAGTTGTCTAAATACATATTGATAGGTTGGAGCAAAAGAACTCTTAGCTCCAGTCTGCCCAGCTAAGCATTTTAAATGTCTAACTAAAAATGTCATGTCTGGAAAATGGTTGTATAATTGCTGTGATAATACTGCTTAGCTTGGTGGATAGTGTGGAACAAAATTATCTGAAATGAACAATTTTTGCAGTTAAGATACAGAAGAGACATTTTGTATGACGTAGGATAGTTCTGCAATTCAGCATCTTACAGTTGTTTGAATAATGGCTTGGCATGGAAATACTGTTCATATGAAAAACAAGGAATAGACTTAAGGATAGAAGTTAACCTTGCACTAGAATCTTTGGAATGCATTACAGTAGTCAGAAAAAATTGAATGTTTATGTTGAATTATGATGACATGATCAACTTGCAGAACTTTAGATTTTTTATCGAAGAGATTTTTCTGCCTTATAGATTCTATATTTTATTGTGTGCATTTATAACTTGTTGAAATATGAAAGTAAAAATTTAATAGTTTCAAATGTTGCATGTAGTGTTAAGTGAGTTTAAATAGATGCTTGTTATGATTGTATAATTATTGTATTTTTAAAGAATTTTTAAAGAATTTAAATGGAAAGGCTTGAAAAAATTAATATTTTTAGTAAAATATAGCTTATATTACTTTAACACAACTTGTGCTAATTAGAGAAAATATTGATCAAAGTTCGCAGAAATGTAATCTTTGCACAAGCAGGCTGAATTAAGAATCTGTCAAATAGTGTTTGTATTTTTTGTTATAGTGTTAATAGAATGGTATTCTGAAATTAAAGTATAACATCTGGTGTATTTTAAAGCTATAAGAAAATCATGATTGGGCTTGTGATGTTAATATTACCCCCCTACTGGGGTTATTTGTCCTTGGGTTGAAGGGTTGGAAATCGTGCCAAATGGGATAACATTGCCGGTGGACTTCCAGGGGAGGAGTACGGGGGAGGCCTTCGTGCAGTTTGCTTCACAGGAAATAGCTGAAAAGGCTCTAAAGAAACACAAGGAAAGAATAGGGCACAGGTGGGGATGGATGGTTGGTTGGATATGTCGCTCTTCTTATGGTAAACTGTAATTAAATCCATATTCTCTCTTCTGAAATGCTCACCTCGTAATATGTAACGCCATAGCCTACTAACATCTCCAATTTAAGTTGTAAATGTTTTTTCTTTCACACATGTGCAGACTAGCTGAAATTCTAGTTCTGCTGTTAGCTTGTAGATAATTTAAAGCTGTTAAATGTGTATAATTTTCATAATTAAGGAAGTGAGAGACTATGGCTTTAAATTTTTCTAATAGCACCAATTATGCCTATAGTTCTAAAGCCACTTAGCTTTATCATCATAAAATATAATTTCTATAGATGTTCTATACATTGATGTAACATTTACTTGTAATTTTCACATAATTTCCAAAATGTCACAAAAGGTTTTTATTCTAAATTTTGTGACTTAATTAGAGCATGCACTTTTTAATGCCAATGTGCTATGCAAAAGCTAAAAATGGGTTAGTGAGCACACACTTTAAAGTGTGCATATGGGTTAAAATTCTGGCGGAGGCTAGTTTTTTAACCCTATCTCTGTGTATTGCCATATGAGCAAAATGTGGGTCCTGTTGAGTGGACATTTCCCTCCAGGGTGCATTCTGATTGTTCTGAACTTTGAACCAACTTGGTCTCCCTAACCCTTAAGGCTGGGATACCTAAATGAGCTTATAAATGCTCAGTAATTTAATTGTTAGCCTTGGATTAAGATCCATAATTTAAAAACATAACAAAACAAATCCTGGCTTAAAATTGCCAGTTCCAAGGCTGTGGTTTAAAATGTATTGCTTTGTATAAACTGGTGTGCAAGATAAGGAAAACTTAGCTACTTTTATGTGTAAAAACTCTTTAGGTACATTGAAATCTTCAAGAGCAGCAGGGCAGAAGTGCGTACTCACTATGATCCTCCCCGCAAACTAATGGCCATGCAGAGGCCAGGTCCTTACGACCGGCCAGGTGTGGGAAGAGGCTATAATAGCCTTGGCCGAGGAAGTGGATTTGAAAGAATGAGGCGTGGTGCTTACGGTGGAGGTACGTATCTCGGTTTTAAATTTTAATCGTCCTCCAATGAACGCACCTGTAGAAGCTTTGCTTCAATGTTATTTTAAATTCTGGCTTGCAGGCTATGGTGGCTATGATGACTACAATGGGTATAATGATGGCTATGGCTTTGGATCTGATAGATTTGGAAGAGGTAAGGATTCTTGATTAGGGCAAATGAGGTAACTTTTTCTACATACACAAGATTTAGAATGGACTTTTCTCTCCACAGGAATGTCAGACCATAGGTATGGTGATGGATCCTCCACTTTCCAAAGCACAACGGGTCACTGTGTACATATGAGAGGATTACCATATAGAGCTACAGAGAATGACATTTACAATGTAAGTAGACTTATTTAGCCAGACTGTGGCTGTTTTGAATTGTGCATGTGTATGTATATTGTCCTTACGTCAGTTCTTTTAGGGGAGCATCACATGAGCATTTCCTGGCAAATTAATAGTGGCTTTTATTTGACATTGTCTCCATAGTTCTTTTCGCCTCTGAATCCTGTAAGAGTCCACATTGAAATTGGACCTGATGGTCGAGTAACTGGGGAGGCAGATGTTGAGTTTGCTACTCATGAAGATGCTGTCGCTGCAATGTCCAAAGACAAAGCAAATATGCGTAAGTTAAGCTGCCTTCTTTTGTACAGTTCTTTGCTTCGTTTCTGTTTAGTGGGATTCCATTGAACATATTGGTATTGCTTGATGTTGGTAAATACTCTCAGAATTGAAGATACTCATTTGTCTGTCCATCCATCCACCAAAGTATATAAATTCTTATGTATTAACTTGTTAATTGTATTTCCTCAGAACACCGATATGTAGAACTCTTCTTGAATTCTACAGCTGGAGGAAGTGGTGGAGCATATGGCAGTCAAATGATGGGAGCAATGGGTATGTGCAAGCAATTCACTTTCATGGTAATCGGCAAGATTTTTTCCAACACAGTTGGATAAGCCAGTACAGAGGATACTTAGCAGAATGACTTTATAACTGAAATTCAATATTTTTCAATCACAGTCAAGGAAACTGAAGGTGTAGTTCAAGACTGGAACACTAATACGCTGGCAGGTATAAAAACCTTTTTAGGTATTTCTTGTAATGGCGGCTTTTAATTTATTTGAATGCTAGTATGAATGGCTGAGGGTGGCTGATGCTGTCAATATTTTATGCAAAGTTTTATATTAGTGGGTATAACTTCATTATTAACAGTTGTCCCAGTAGTTTCTCTCTCACCTTATCCTTTGAGGAACTGTCATTAAATTTGGGTAAAAATTCTCCTGAAGCCTTTTTAGTTCTAATGTTTTAATTCCAACAAGTGGTAGCTAGTTGTATCTGTTGCTTGGTATGTGTGCTGCTTTTATAACACTTTGTAAAATGGTTCATGTTAAATTTTTTTTTGTAAGTCAAAAAGATTAAGTTTAAAAAGCAAATTTCATAGTTCTGCATAGCTATTGAAATTAGTATTCTAAAAATACTAGCTGCTAGAACCACAGATAACTCTTTTGTATGATGGCTGTAGGCTATAATGGAATTATAAGGCAGGGATAGGAAAAATACATGGCCACCAGTTATCATTCTACTTAAAAGATAAGCACATCACCACTTACGATGCATGAATTGACTTGTATCCAAAGTGCCTTCTGGCTACACGGAATACAAATGGCACAAAGAACAAACAAAATAACAATTGGAACTGTAACAGCTGACTGCAGGTTCCTCCCCTAGCAGTGAAAGAGCAAGTAGGAAGAACCTTTCAAATTAAGAGGCCAGATAATGACAATGAAACAATGAAAAAACAGAGCAGAATTTGGCGGTTTTTAGGTAGCTTGTTCTCTAGACTTTTTTAAAATATAAAGATGCTAATCAAGGTCTTAACCATGCCTGTCCTTAACTTGAAAGGAAGCCAATCGAGTTACGGTGGTCCAGCTAACCAACAGTTGAGTGGGGGCTATGGAGGAGGCTATGGTGGTCAAAGTAGCATGAGCGGATATGGTAAGATGTTTTTATTAGTTTTAGATGGATGTGTGTAAGAGTTGGCTGGTATATTTTTGTAAGGATAGATTTCTTTTGGCAAACAAAACATGCTGATCCTGTCTCAAGTATTTGATTTTTGAAAACTTTGAGGAGCTTAAGGGATCAAAAGTTCAAAGGAAATGGTTTCCTCGTAACTGCTGCTCAACCCAATTTTGTCTAAAACTAGATTGCCAGTGTAGTGCTAGGTCTGTGGAATAGTCAGACATTTCACAGAGTGAGAAGTGCTGGGTTTACTATTCTTTGCAATAGAATAACGATATAGGCTAGATATCAGGAAAAAATTTTTCACAGTCAGAGTAGTTCAGCAGTGGAATAGGCTGCCTAAGGGGGTGGTGTGCTTCCCCTCACTGGCAGTCTTCAAGCAAAGGTTGGATACACACTTTTCTTGAATACTTTAGGATGCTTTGGGCTGATCCTGCGTTGAGCAGGGGGTTGGACTAGATGCTGCGTTGAGCAGGGGGTTGGACTAGATGGCCTGTATGGCCCCTTCCAAGGAAGGTATGAAGATTTTTCAGGGCTTCCTTTGCACAAGCTTACAGGAAATCTGGGGAACTGGTTTGGACTTCGCATTATAAAATGTCCTTAAATCAAACAGATATTAAATAGAAGTGTTGTTTTAATAGTACATGAATATCCAAGGTGATGCAAGGGGGATCATTGGGTTGTGCAGGGAGTAGAATGTGTGCTCTTGCTGTTAGTCTTGCACTGAATTGTCTTATGTGCATTATCTGTTGCAGGTAACCAGAGTGCAATGAACAGCAGCTACTACAGTAGCGGCAATCGGGCATCCATGGGAGTGAATGGGATGGCTGGAATGTCCAATATGTCCAATATGAGTGGTGGCTGGGGAATGTAAAACCAGTCATCTGACTTTTTGACAACTTTTTTTAAAAAACAAAAAACTAAGTTTAACAGTTTTGCAATACAAGCTTGTGATTTATGCTTTACTTGTAAGTGAATCAGGATCATTTTAAAACATTCAGGTTCAGTATTTTTTTTTTGATCTACTGAAACATTCATCTAGAGTGTAACAGTCAAGTAAAGAATTTCCTGTTAAACAATTTTCAGATTTTTTTCCAGTTTTTGTTGTAGGAGTGTATTTGAGCAGTAAGCGTATTTAGGTTAAAGCTGTTTCAATTATGTTAAGTGTTGCTCTTGTACTATATAACACCAAACTGTTTTCAGTGCATGTTCAGGAACATGCTTTTTGTACAAACAAGATATAGGAGCTGTGTTGGCAACTCAAAGTGAACATTTGGCATGTTAGTTCTAGTTTTTTCTTTTAATATCTTGTAAGGCACGTTTAAGCTTTTTAAGTTAATGGGGAAATGAGACGCAATACAACTACCTTTAGGATTTTGGTCTTGGTGTTCGTATGAAATCTGAGGCCTTGATTTAATCTTTCATTGTATTGTGATTTACTTTTTGGTGTATTGCGCTTAGTGAAATTGTTGAAATAAAACATCCTTTTTAAAACTGGAATTTCTCTTGATTTCAAGTGAGTAATTACGAAAAATACTTCATTAAGAAGAAAACTAGTTCACTTCATTTGAAGCTACACATACAGCCTTGATTAAAGTCCTGTTTCACTTCCTGGCAATGTAAGCATCAGGTAACACTTATTTCAAATGAAAGAAGCACCCCGAGTGAGTTTCATTATACAGGTGGATATGTCGTACATATTGGTGGGAGTAATAAACTGTTCCAGGCAGGCAATTTACTTTGCTAACTGAACATGACTTGAGAAAGGTATGGATAAGTGGAAAGAACATGCAGACATTCCAGTTATGTGTTAAGTGTAGAGGTGGTTAAGCATAAAGGACCCCTGTGCAAGCACTGGGTCATGCCTGAACCTTGGGATGATGCCCTCTAGTGTTTTCATGACAGACTCAATATGGGGTGGTTTGCCAGTGCCTTCCCCAGTCATTACCGTTTACCCCCCAGCAAGCTGGGTACTCATTTTACCGACCTCGGAAGGATGGAAGGCTGAGTCAACGTTGAGCAGGCTGCTGGGACCGAACTCCCAACCTCACGGGCAGAGCATCAGACTGCATGTCTGCTGCCTTCCCACTGTACCTTAAGTAAACTCATGCTAAAGCCCACTCAGAAGTGGAGGCTGGGTCAGGTAAAGCTAATGGTGTATAGGAGCAATGGAGGAGGTAGAACCAGTTTTGAGCCAGTTTGGTGTAGTGGTTAGGGGTGCAGACTTCTTATCTGGTGAGGTGGGTTCGATTGTGCACTCCCCCCACATGCAGCCAGCTGGGTGACCTTGGGCTTGCCACAGCACTAAAACTTCTGACCGAGCAGTGATATCAGGGCTCTCTCAGCCTCACCCACCTCACAGGGTGCCTGTTGTGGGGGAAGGGAAGGGGATTACAAGCTGCTTCGAGCCTCCTTTGGGTGCAGAAAAGCAGCATATAAGAACCAACTCTGTGCTTCATATTGGTGTTTCCTTACCTTGTTGCAGCCCTCTCTGTGTAATATCACTTGTAACCATGTCCTTACTTTGCTGTGCTACCATGTCGGTGTTCTTCCCCAGCAGGAGGAAGCATTGCTTCATAAATTTCTTTGGACCCTTGGGTTGACTTCAAAAAATGATAGCTTGTATCTTTTTGCTCCTATTGCTGAATCCCAATTTAGCTAGACTGCAAATTTTAACCAGTATACTAATAGGCAAACAGCTGCAGCTTGTTACTTGTTACTGTATGCTTTCTATATGGATAACTAGGAAACAACTTACAATGGTCAGATTAGTTTTGTTTAACCACCTTTATTCTGTAAGCACTATTTTATAGGTGCTTTAGAAACAATCTATACATTTTTTTTCCTTTGAAGTATACTGAAGGCACATTCATTTACACATTGCTTTAAAATGTCATTCATAGGGACAAACTTGAAGATGTCAGCATTTTCATCTTTTACTGCATAAAAATCTAGAGTAATTTTTAAGTGGAATTGTTACAGCAGGTAGACCCATGAGAAGGTTAAAGTTCAGAAAAGTAATTTTTGTTTTAGAGATCCAATATACAAATGTAAAGTACAAAGTTCAATAGAAACAAAATAGTTCTTTCACACTGAAAAAAGTTTGAAGTGTAACTACATACCTCAAACTTTCAGCACATTGAACACATGTTAACTTTTTTCCCCCTGGCCCTTGGTCTAGAACTATGCAAAATATTTAACTTCCATAATTTGTCAGCTCTTTTTACAAATCTTTCTTGTCCCATTGTAATGTAGCAAACATTAGTTCAGTAAGAAAGCTGTTTGATGCATAAAGAATGGTGAAATTTAGACAACTCCAAAGCCTATTAAACATTTGGCTGTTTGTCCAATCTTGTGTGGTTTTCTTGTAAGAAATGGATGGCTTATGAAGCATCTGATGAGCACCTCTGAAGCAGTAAGGTGTGGCAAGTGTCACAGACTCGTACAGGCTTTGGATAGGACGGAAGCGCAAGTTCATTGCTGGAACAACTATTGCAAAAGATGTGGCCACAGTTCCGACAATGGTGCTGCAAAGAAGTTACAACTGGAATTAAGAGTGTGTAACTAGAGAAGTCAGTCTTAGAAGTGTCTTCCCTGGTGAAGAAAATTAGTTGTGTTCATGTTTCCCAAAATCCAGTGAGACAAGTTCATCATGCCTAGAAGGCACAACTGACCTTTTCCCTGTCTCCACCCACACCCCCATGTGGATTAACAGTCATGAAAGCTGAGGGAGGGAGCAGACTTCATTAAGTGCAAAATAAACTGTAGGGATCAAAATGTTGGGAGGAGGGAGAGAGACGAGACAAGATCAATATTTGCATCTTTCAATGACTGGATAGACCCAACTCAAATATATGCAATACTGCAATGGTGCACTTACTGGCAAGCACCTGTGAGTTGACAGGGATGGGGACTGAAAGGTGATGCTTGTCACTTCTACAGTTCAATGCATTTCATCCTCCCAAGTAAGCTTTCTGAATCTACTCTGTATATATTGACTTATAGTATTTCATTTAATATAGCTGGCTCTGATTCTTTACTATTACCTTTCTCCTAGAAATGGAGAACTCTTTCTCACATTGCTTGCAGTGGGTTGCTTCATCATCTTTTAGCCAGGCATGGCCCTAGCACAATACACAAGAAAAATTGTTCTCAGTATTCAGCTTTAAACATGTATCACAACAGTAAAAGGTAAAGGTATCCCCTGGCACAATTGTGCAGAACGTGGTAGGGACATGCTCACCTGGGACCCTCCCCACCCCCTCCAGGCCCATCATTGACCATTTTGTGAGGGAGTAGACAGGTCAATGACCATATATTGTCATATCACCCTATAAATATAAAGCCATATTAAAATTAATTAACTCCCAAACATTTGAGAAACCTAGGGTCATCAAGAAATGCCAGGGTTTCACAAAATCCTGGTTGAGAAAACCTGATCTAGGCCTACATCCCACAGCCACTGGTAGGATCATTTAGTTCAGGGTCAAATAATTAGATCCCAGTCCAGTAGCCCCTTAAAGACCAACAAGATTTTTTTTGGGGGGGGGGAGTAGAGGGGAGATACCTGACAAAGGGAGCTTTGACTCAAAAACTCATATTCCCCCTACCCCCATCTTGTTGGTCTCTGAACTACTGGCCTGGAATGTAGCTGTTCTACCATGGATCAATACCAGTATGCTGAAATTATCTTCATGGAAGGTCAGTGAATTGGTAGTGACAATCTACAGTCATTAAATAATTGTTAGATAAGGCAACATTTGGAAGACAGGAGGATCAAATAGTGCCAAAGCCTGTTTTTAGGGCACGATAACATCAGTGACTAGTATGATCAAATTGCTGCATGCTAGGAGGGAAGATGCAGAGGAAACAGTAGATAGCGACTTATATTTGGAATACCTTTAATGCTTTATTTACTTCTTTAATATCTTCCATCTTAAGCTTGGACCTGAAAAAGGAAGACCTTTCTGTTACTATTAAGTGTGAAATTCAAAGCACTTCTGTTGGCAGGAGAAATTCTTTCTTCCAAAAAAGGGAGCTTCTCTTCAATGCATAACTTTGCAGAAGGGACCTCCTTATTAGGTCGTAGTAATAATATATTCATATTCAGATAAGCTTGTTTCAGGCTGATTTATATGCAAGATCCAGATCTCAGTATTCTGAAATATTTCCAGAATAAAACACTTGAGGGTACCCACAGGGTATGCTTATATTACACCAGTTATTTCTGAAATCTCTTGTTCACCCAGCAACCATTTCAATGACTGGCAAAGATTCGACCACATGTGGCAATCCTCTTCTTCCACTGTATATATAGGGGCTCCATGTCTGCCCTTCGCATTTGACCTATTTACTACAGGAAACACTGGAGAAGCTGCAGCAAATACAGTTGGCCCTTCAGCATAAATTTATTTATTTATTTAGATTTATTTAGATTTATATAAATCTAAATCTAAATAAATAAATAAATTGAATTCTTAAAGTTTACCAATATGTGATTTCTTGGTCCGTGATTTCTTTACTGCTACAAATCTTATCCATGGTTCTTATTAATATTTTATGAAACTGGCCAGGGGGTGGAGCATGTATGCCCCCCCGAGTGTCTGAGCTCAAATCCAGCCTAATCAGGGTGTGGGCAATGCTGCCACTGGCTGCTTGCTCCTCTGCTCGCAGACGCGCCTGGCTGCCACAGCCAGCACATCTGACCATCCACCGCTCCACCCTTGTGGTGGCACACCTGCGGCCGCACCAATGAAGGCCAAGCACACAGGAGACAAGCTGGGGACGGTGAGCAACCTGTGAGCAGCGGAGTATGGGTAGGTTGCTCACCGGCCCCACCAGCTGCTGTTGCTTTGCCTACAGCGCAGGAGCCCGCCCCCTGCCCCTTTTGCAGCCCACTCAGAATGGGCAAGCCTCTGCCCTTCGGCCGCCTGACCCTGCTGGAACTCTCACTGGGTGCACCGGCTGTGTCCGTTTCCTTTTGTTACGCTGTTTGCTTCCGTTTGTTTTACAATGTGCAGCCGTCGGAGTGCTCCACTTCCCTTTCACCGCCTGCACGAGGCCTTCCATCTCCTTTTTGCCCGCATTGCAGTCGCTCCCACGGATCCTGCGGCCAGTTTGAGGGCTGCAGCTGCACTTGACTCTGCAGGGCCTCAGTTGGGGGAGCCATTCCTCAGTCCACGGCAGCAGTAGTTTCTGGGCTCCTGGTCATGGAAGATCTGCTGGCCCGGAAGGATTTTGGGGAGGCTACTTTTGTGGGGGAGGAGGGTGGAAGGATGGGGTGGAAGCGCCTCTGTACTGCATGTGGAGCGGGCAGAGGGCCCTGTATAGTAGCCATCTCCACGAGTGCCTTCATTGCTGCCTCTGAGGGAGCGGAGATCACTTGCTACAGGCGGCCACCTGTTTCCTTCCCTGACCTCTGAGTGAAGGGGGGGGGGAGACTTCATCACCCTCATTTTTGCTTCTGTTGCTCTAGCGACACATGGGTTACGCCTTTTGGAGACAGTAGCTTTGGCCAGCAGTTCACTTCTTACATGTCCAGGATCCTGTTATTACCGGGAGGTGCTAAGGGATGGGTAATCAATATTGACAGATGCCTGGAGACCTTGGAGTAGAGCTGGAGGATAATCTGGTTTGTGGGCGGGGGGGGGGGGGAAGGAAAGCTGTCCACCTTTCGAAAGCATCCATTTTCTCCAGGTCAGTTTGAACTCTCTGTGATCTCCATGTTGAGCCCGGAGGTTGGCTACCCCAGGTACTGGGGTACTTTGAAATACCTGGCGGTTGGTTTACATTCCAAGGCTACAGTCCATGTTCTGCAAGTATACCCATGTCCTTTGCCCAGATAATTCGGATTGGAATTTCCCTCAATTTTGTAAACCCTTTAACAACCTAATAACACTGGCTTCATACATTGGTTCTGCATGTTTATTGCCACTAAAGACTTCTTCTGCTTGGACATTCTAGTCCACCAATAATGCTACTTGTGTTGATATGTTACATTTCCATGTCAATGACACGTCTCCAGCAATTCAGATCTCCAAGTGCACTGATACGAGATGGGTGCTGGTTGTCGAGAGATGTCTGCTGCATGACACGGCACCCCTGCCCCCACCTAACAGGTAGAACGGCAGCCGCCCATGGTCTGCACGCCGCCCACTAGTCCAGAGGCTGACGAGCCCCAACCCTGCCCCTTTCAGGGCTTGGAGAGGTGGCCAAGGAGGCGCGAGGACTCTCCACGCCTCCACCGGCCTTGCGTTCCACCCACCCCTTTCTGCTGCTAGAGCCTGCTTGTATTTTTGACTGCAGCGGCCTTAACAGCTAGTCAGTCAATAATGCAACTTCTTTAGTAATGAGAGATTTCCCTATATTGGCAGGAATTATTAGAACAGAATTACTGGCTAAGGTGAAGTCCCATTTCTTGAAGGGCTTGCTCCTGTTCTTCACAGATCTTTTCAAGTTGCTGCTTCTCTTCTTGCAGTTTTCGCAATTCCTGTAAGGAAGACCCACAAAACTAAAAAGCTGTATGGTTCTATTAGGCAGTCATAGTTCATAGAATCATAGAGTTGGAAGGGACCATACAGGCCATCTAGTACAACCCCGAGCTTACTAAGGGATCAGTCTTCTTCCTCTTTTGATTTTAATGGGCCTTATACAACACAAGCGGATTGTGGCAGGGAGAAGGAATCATTTACTTGCATTACAATTAAACAAAGCCTTTCTGCTAGAGCTAGTGAACACTGGATGGCTATTGACAAAAAACCTTTGTAGCATTTCAGAGGTCTTCCCAAAACCAGTGGCTTACTTAGTAGGGCAACTACATCATTGTATTCAGTTATGAAGTGGCTTGTCCCCATGCCAAAGCAACAGCCACAAAACCAGGCCACCTATAGACTAAAGGCTGCATTTAAAAGAAGTTTTCTGCTCACAGAAGGAACAACATAAAACACAAATTAGGAGTCTGAAACAGGAAGGAGGAATTAGCAGAATTGCCCTGTCCTGTTAGCACAGCTTTGCTGTAGCCTGAACTAGTGAAAGTTTATGGATGGTGAATCCTGATACACCTGCTCAGTCATTAACAATTCATCATTAGCCACAGAGTATTCCTAAACCAGTAACTTATATTTATCAAGCCTTTAGCTTTGAAGGGCAGAATTATCCAATGTAACTTAATTGCTGAAAGGCACACACATGTGCACATGCACACAAGAACATCCATCCACCATCCTGGGTTTTCCCCACGTCTGTTTTCAACATAGAAATTGCTTTCCAAGCCAGGTACCTTTTTCAGACCTTTCACTTGCTGCAGTTCTGTTTTGAGCAAGGCAGTAGTGTCCTTCTCCTGATGCAACTCTTGTTGCAGAGTCTGTCTTTGTTCTTTCTCAGATTTTAGTTCTTTTTCAAGAGTGGAACTGTTAACAATAAAGCAGGTATTATATCAGTAAAAGGTAAAGGTAAAGGTATCCCCTGTGCAAGCACCGAGTCATGTCTGACCCTTGGGGTGACGCCCTCCAGCGTTTTCATGGCAGACTCAATACGGGGTGGTTTGCCAGTGCCTTCCCCAGTCATTACCATTTACCCCCCAGCAAGCTGGGTACTCATTTTACCGACCTTGGAAGGATGGAAGGCTGAGTCAACCTTGAGCCGGCTGCTGGGATTGAACTCCCAACCTCATGGGCAAAGCTTTCAGGCGGCTGCCTTACCACTCTGCGCCACAAGAGGCTCTTTATTTATATCAGTACTGATGCCTTATTACAAATTCTAAAAATCCCACTGCACTACAAGGATATGAATAGCATACTTTCCCCTGTCACCAAAGGAGCATTTTCTATAATACAAACTACAATACCTGCTTCTATTCTTCATCCTCACTTCCTCCACTATTTGCATACTTTCTCCACAGTATCGCAATTTAGTTGCGGAATGGATTAAAAATCAGAAATTATAGCCTTGGATCTAGCCATCTTTTCTGTGGTAGAGGATAAAGAATCCCTTTCAGACTCCCCAAAAGGCTATGTTGGGAATCATGGGACAAAAGCCCATTTGGGTTGTAGTAATGGTGGAAAGTTGGGCAAGACTGAAAAAAATGTCTAGATACAACCCATACATTACAAATAATTGCAGCACATACCTCAGTAATTATTGACATACATTTATTTTTTGTTCAGTGCACCTGAATGTCAATACCAAAGTCAATATAGATTCTGTACAAGTTTCAAAGTTGTAAGTAGCACCTGGTACCTAGTAATACTAAACCTACACTTTATTTTTTTTTAATTTTCTTATATAGTTCTATACTGTCCTCCCCTTGTGGCTCAGGGTGGTTTACAGAGAACATGGACAGGTATAATACAAATTCAATAATAGAAATAATAATAGTGGTAGAAGGAGCAGTAACAGTAGTAACAGTAACAACCAGTAGTTATAATAACTGCAGTAATACTTGAAATGTTAACATATGAACTATAACTCCATAGATTGTTCAATGCAGGATAGCCCTTGATGTATTAAATGGGCATATCAGCATGGGGGGAAAGGGTTTTGACTGGCCTCAACCAAACACCTGGCAGAAGAACTCTATTTTGCAGGCCCTGCAGAACTGTGCTAGCTCTGACAGGTAAACGAGTCAAAATAAGACCAATGCATCAATTCTTTGAACATTACAGAATATAAGAGTACCATTTGCTATCCAGTTGCGTTAGTAGTTGTTTCAGGGACTCAATTTTGCCGCCCATCTCTTGTTTTAACTTGACATTTTTCTCTTCTGCAACTTGCCTGGCCTTTTCTGCACAGTGCAATCTAAAGCAAAGTTAGATATATTTATCTAAGTTGTGATTGCTACACAGAATTATACCAGTTTCTGTTCCAACAAGTACTGCCTCTGAACCCTCCTTCCCTCCGTTCATAGTCATCAGGCACAATAAGCTGCTGCAGGGTAGGTGAACCCTTGCTGTATTCTCTCACAAGGATGTGTTTACTAATGCCGGGTCAGCTCCAGTGGCAGAAAGGAGCTGGGATTGTCAATTTCTCCCTCTTGATCAGTGACACAGTTTCTCTAAGTCCATTGTTTCCAAGAATACTATTTTGGAAAGGCCAATGGTCTACAGCAAGAAGGTGAATGGGTGAAAATTTCTCCTCTTCTGCTGGTGGATTTGGATCATCCTCTATCTGATTTAGTGAAATACACTGTTTTCTAGGATCAGTCAAACGCCTATCACATACAATGCAATTTTTATGCCAATAAAGGTTTTCTGAATTTGAAAATCTCACAATTTATTAGCACCCTACCTGAAATGACAGTCTCTCTTGTACTAGTTCAAAGCAGTTCAACTTTCTGGATTCCCCTCCCTTTTTTATTTGTATCAAATACCTATGGTCCCATCTTTTCAGTGCCCATATGACTGGGAAACCAACAGAACAAAGCAGGTAGGCAGGCCTGATGGAAGCATCATATATGTCGACTGTAGCTTAAAGGTTGCCAAAGTGTTCACCCTGAGCACCGCATAGTATTTCTCTGTTCTAAGCATATCTTAGAGCAGTGGTCCGCAACCTTTTTTATGTTGTGGCCCGCTGCAAAGAACTGGGGTGACCTGGGGCCCACGCATGCGCGGCAGCCCCCCTGCGCATGCTTGTTTGCGCCTGATGGGGCCGCATGCGTGTTTGTGCTCCCGGCGGGGCGGAAACGCACATGCACGAAACTGCCACATGTGCGCATTTGTGCCCCATCAGGTGCAAAGACGCATGCGTGGCAGGTCCATGCATGTGTGCTTGCACCGGCGGCTTGCCGGCAGTCACGCTCCCCCCCCCCCCCCGGAGCAAGAAGCTTGCCGGGCCGCAATCTAATCGGCCGCTTTGGCAGCTGATTTGCATGCGGCCTGGCGAGCTTCTCATTGTGGGGGTGGAGTGGGGAGAGGGAGCCGCGGCCCGTCACTGGGCCGCAGAATGGGGGTTGGGGACCACTGTCTTAAGAGTATCAGACTGGAAGCCATATACCTGTCTTCCATTTGTTTCACAGAAGACATCAATTGATGCGTTTTGTCTTCAAATGAGGATATTGCATCTTTTTTCTGTTGCAATGAAGTTTCTGCATTCTGAAGGAAAAAACATTCAAACAGGTCATTACTCTCTTGATACTTCAAAATCCAAACTGCTTATGGGACAAATTTTACTTGCACATTAGCAACATAGATCACAAAATTCATTAGATCTTATCACACCAACCATTTTTTCAGGCCCAGAGCATATGTGTGCATCTCTTTTATTTATTTATTTATTTATTTATTTAGATTTATATACCGCCCTCCCCGAAGGCTCAGGGCGGTTTACATTAAAACTAATCAACGATACATCTTCTAAAAGGGTAGAACGAGTAAACCAGCAGTAAGAATTAAGGGACTGTCATGAGACTTCAGGGTCTCAAAGAAGTGGATGAAAAACTCAGGAGAATGACCAGAGAACGAAACATTGGAAGATTTCTTCTCTTTAGTGGGGCAAAGTCATCCAGACTGGTTAGGTCACACCGCTGCTCACTCAGGTGGGTAAACTGAAAGGCAAATTTTTGTAATAGCCCATCTGGTGACCAGGAGCCTGACTCTCCAGTCATTCCCAAGCCCTGCTGCGTTCAAAGTTCGTGTCAGGTAAGTGTCTGTCTCTGTGAATTGGTTTCAACCAGTGCCTGTAGACATATCACAGATCCCAAGGTTGGGATGTGGATGACTTGGCCCCACTGAAGAGAAGAAACCGTCAGGTGAGTCCAATATTTTGTTCTCCTTCAGTGGGGCTGAAGTCATCCAGACTGGTTAGCTGTGCCAAAGCTGTCCATTGGGTGGGTAGAGGTCTCTGGCTTAACACTGCATCATGTGCTGTAGGATGCGGTGCCAAAAGTTAGTGTCCAGAGAATTTTTTGGTCGATGCGATAATCCTGGACAAAGGTGGAAAAATTTGACCATGTTGCTGCCCTGCATATTTCTGCTATTAATATTCTGGTAGAGAAAGCAGTGGATGATGCGGCTGCTCTAGTTGAGTGTGCATTGATCTTCCCCAGAAGGATCTTGCCTTGAAGTTGGTGTGCCTTGATGATACAGTGCTTTACCCAGTAGGCAACGGCAGAAACGTGTTATGTTGTAAGTGAAATCTGGACGAGACCTTAGGGACAAAGCTAGGGTCTGTACAGAGAACGACCGCATTCTTGAAACTGCAGAGTTCCTGCCTGGATGAAAGAGCAGCCATTTCTGACACCCGTCTGGTTGAAGTAATCACCACTAGGAAGGCCACCTTCCATGTAACTTAAATTCTGCCCACCTGAGAGGTTCAAATGGTGGCTTAGTTAATGCCCTGAGGACTATGGGAAGCCTCCAGGTGGGAAAGTGATGTTGGACTGGCAGGTTCAGCTGTTGTACACCTTTGAGGAAACATTGCACATATGTGTTTGTTGTGAGTGACTTTGTACGGTCTAGACCCAGAACCGCATTCAGGGCTGCCACGTGGCATCGTAGTGTGGCTGCACGAAGCCCTTGTGTCCTGCCCTCATAGAAGAATGTGATGACATCCTTGAAGGACGGGTTAGTAGGAACTATGCTGTGTCTATTGGCCCAATTGGAGAAGGCCTTCCAAGTATGGTTGTATATCCTTATCATGGGTCGCCTGGCCTGAAGCATGATATCCACCATCTCTGTCAGGCCTAAGTGTTGCAGAGATCTCCTCAACTTCCAGGCTTGTGAATTGGTAATGGCCAAGTCAGTGACATCCTTACCAGATCTGAGAACCATGGATGGTGAGGCCATGAGGCGCCATGACAATCACGTGTGCTTTTTCCACTTGTATCCTGTGTAACAGCTTGCACAGTTCAGACTCCATTCTCTGGGATCTATGTCCTGCCTGCTGAGCCGGTCTGCTTGGCAGTTCGCGAGACCCTTCAAGTGTTCCGCTCTCAGACTGGCCAGGTGTTTTTCTGCCCATTTTACCTTGAGGTAAAGGGAGTGTGATCGTGTCCCTCCTTGCCTGTTGACATGTGCCTTCATTGCCATGTTGTCGGTGCGTACCAGGATGTGCACACGCTGGAGTAGTGGCTGGAAGTGCTGGAGAGCTTGACGCACCACCCAAAGCTCCAGCCAGTTGATGCTGTGGGAACTTTCCATCTGAGACCATCACCCCTGGGCTGTCTGGTCCCGACAATGTGTGCCCTGGCCTCTTTGGCTAGCATCTGTAGTGACAATGATCTGTGGCGGAGGAGAGAATACTGTGCCCATTTGGAGATGTTGTGGCTGTGCCCACCAGAGGAGTTCCTATTTTACGTGGTCGGGTATGACCAGGGACTTGTTCCTACATCTGGCTATATGATGCTGGAAAGGAAGTAGTAACCACTTCAAGTGGGTGAGAGTGGAAGCGTGCCCATGGGAACATGTCTATAGTGGAAGTCATGAGCCTGTGAATGGCGGCTAGGTGCATGAGGTTGACAGACCTACCCTTCATGATGTTGGTTATGAGATTCAAGAGCTTGATCTGTTTGTCTTCTGGTAGAAAAACCGTGGCCAGGTTTATGTATAGCCCTGCCCCCAGGTGAGTATTTTCTGAAGTGGGGGTCAGGTGGCTTTTGTTCTCATTGATCAGGAACCTGAGGAATTTTAAGAATTGGATCATGTGACGAGTGCTGGCCTCTGCTGACACCTGATCTGTCCCTTAGAAGCAGATAGTCTAATTACAGATAAATATGAGTGCATTCCTGGCACAACTTTGCCACAAGGGTGACCATGACCTTGGTGAATACCCTAGGTGCAGAGGAAAGACTGAAAGGAAGTGTCATGTATTGGTAGTGATTGCCTTGCTGGTAGAAGTGCAGGAATTTTCTGGAGACTGGGTGTATCGGAACATGCAGGTAGACCTCTTGGAGATCCAGGGAGGTGAGTAGGTCTCCCTGCTGGAGGATCTGAAGGATATGTCGCAGGGACTCCATCCTGAATCTTTGCTTTTTTACCCACTAGTTGAGTACTGCTTGCTAGTCCCCGGATTTCTTTGGAACAATAAAGAGTACAGAATGCACTCCCAAGAATCATTGTGCGTGAGGTACTTCCTCTATATCAGAGAGTCTGCCAGATGTTGTATGGCTTGTGCCAAAAGTCTTTTCCAGTCTGCTAGTTTGGGAATAGGGGACCGGACAAAGTAATCTGGAGGACTGGAAGTAAGTTCTATTTGATATCTGCCCGACACAATGTCCAGAACCCATTTGTCAGTAGTGGAACGTAGAACTGGATCGCATCTTGTGAGGCATTACAAGAATGTTGGAAGGGAAGGGAGCATGTGAAGGGTGGGCGCTACTCAAACAAGAGCTATTGCATGCTCAATCAATGACTATCCCAGAAAGAAGAAAACACTGCAGGAACTCTAAGAAGCCTATTTGGATGAACAGAGAACTTCAAGAGAAACTAAGAAAGAAAAGGAAAACGTTCAGGAAATGGAGGGAAGGACAGAGCTCTAAAGAAGAGTACCTACAGGTTACTAGGCACTGTAGATCAATCATCAGAAAGGCCAAAGCTGAGAGTGAGCTAAGATTGGCCAGGGAAGCCCATTGTAACAAGAAAAGATTTTTCAGTTATGTGAGGAGCAAATGTAAAGTAAAGGAGGCAATAGGCCCACTGTTGGGTGCAGATGGACAAACTCTAATGGAAGATGCAGAGACAGCAGAAAGGCTTAGCGCCTATTTTACATCTGTTTTTTCCCACAGGTTCCCAAAGGGTGGCACATCTAGAGATGGCAGTAGCCAAAGGATAGTGTCTGGATGGCAGGTTGACATGGATAGAGAAGTTGTCGAGAGGCATTTAGCTGCACTTGATGAGTTCAAATCCCCCGGGCCGGATGAAATGCACCCGAGAGTGCTCAAAGAACTTTCCAGAGAACTTGCAGAACCCTTGTCCATCATCTTCGGGACCTCTTTAAGGACTGGGGATGTCCTTAAAGGACTGGAAGAGAGCAAATGTTATTCCGATCTTCAAAAAAGGGAGGAAGGATGACCCGGGAAACTACAGACCAGTGAGTCTGACCTCTGTTGTGGGGAAGATAATGGATCAGATATTAAAGGGAGCGATCTGCAAACATCTGGAGGACAATTTGGTGATCCAAGGAAGTCAGCATGGATTTGTCTCCAACAGGTCCTGTCAGACCAACCTGGTTTCCTTTTTTGAGCAAGTAACAGGTTTGCTGGATCGTGGAAATTAAAGTTGATGTAGTTTACTTGGATTTTAGTAAAGCTTTTGATAAGGGTCCCCATGATGTTCTGATGGATAAATTGAAGGACTACAATCTGGATTTTTAGATAGTTAGGTGAATAGGGAATTGGTTAGAGAACCGCACTCAAAGAGTTGTTGTCAATGGTGTTTCATCAGACTGGAGGGAGGTGAGTAGTGGGGTACCTCAGGGCTCAGTGCTCGGCCCGGTACTTTTTAACATATTTATTAATGATCTAGATGAGGGGGTGGAGGGACTACTCATCAAGTTTGCAGATGACACCAAATTGGGAGGACTGTCAAATACTCTGGAAGATAGAGACAGAGTTCAACGAGATCTGAACACAATAGAAAAATGGGCAAATGAGAACAAGATGCAATTTAATAAAGATAAGTGTAAAGTTCTGCATCTGGGTCAGAAAAATGAAAAGCATGCCTACTGGATGGGGGATACGCTTCTAGTTAAACCCTGTGTGTGAACGAGACCTTGGGGTACTTGTGGATTGTAAACTAAACATGAGCAGGCAGTGTGATCCCATTGTATACGGCACTGGTCAGACCACACTTGGAGTACTGTGTGCAGTTCTGGAGGCCGCACTTCAAGGACGTAGATAAAATTGAAAGGGTACAGAGGAGAGTGACGAAGATGATCTGGGGCCAAGGGACCAAGCCCTATGAAGATAGGTTGAGGGACTTGGGAATGTTCAGCCTAGAGAAAAGGAGGTTGAGAGGGGACATGATAGCCCTCTTTAAGTATTTGAAAGGTTGTCTCTTGGAGGAGGGCAGGATGCTGTTTCTGTTGGCTGCAGAGGAGAGGACACACAGTAATGGGTTTAAACTTCAAGTACAACGATATAGGCTAGATATAAGGACAAAAATTTTCACAGTCAGAGTAGTTCAGCAGTGGAATAGGCTGCCTAAGGAGGTGGTGAGCTCCCCCTCACTGGCAGTCTTCAAGCAAAGGTTGGATACACACTTTTCTTAGATGCTTTAGGATGCTTAGGGCTGATCCTGCGTAGAGCAGGGGGTTGGACTAGATGGCCTGTATGGCCCCTTCCAACTCTATGATTCTATCTGTGGTGAATTCTACTGCCTGCTTAATTTTTGTAACTGCCTGTCTCACTCAGGAGACATGAGCATGTCATCAGTCAATATAACTAGTAAAGTTGGAAAGGGCCTCCGATGCTCTAATAACCAAGGAAGAAGCCTCATAGTTCTTCTTGAGAGTGTGCTCATTTTTCTTGTCAATGGAATCTTTGATGGGATTGTCTCCATCCTTTGGCAGTATGGCACCGGAATGGAGGGTCACTACTGGAGCATCGACGAGTTGAACTCTGAGGTCCTCCATGGCTTCATCAGTAAGAGTGTATAGATGCTTGGCAATGGAAGAGAGAGAATTTCCAAGTTCGGGATGGCCCACTAAGTCTTCATGACTTCCTTAAAATTGTCTGGGAAGGGGTGAATGGTTTCAACTGGCATAGGTCTCTTGAAGCTGCTAGCATCTAGATTAAGGTGACCAGATTGTCCCACTTTTGGAGGGACATCTGGGGGTACCTGACAAATTGTACTTATGTTGAAATTAAAAAAAATATTACAATGCTATTTTTGCATTCTATGCATTCTATCAAACTTTTTGTTGCTCCATATAGACCAAAGTTTTGATCAAGAACCCCCCCCCCCCCGGTCAATGGTGTCCCACTTTACCAACGTTAAATCTGGTCACCTTAATCTAGATTGGCTGAGGCCTTTGACTGTGGTTTCTGCTGAATTTCCATCTCCTACTTGAGGGTGGAAATCACCTTGGGCAGTATACATTGGTGATGTTCTGCCTGGAAAAAGTCTGGTAGAGGCATCAGTTCTTTCAGTAGACTCTTCTCAAGAGAGTTCCCCTTCTTCTCTGTCTGAAAGGACTTCTGACAAGGATGCACTGGAATGTACCTCGCTGGTTGCTATGGGGCTGTAGTCACGCCACCTAGTAGCGAGAATGGTACCTTGAGGCAGGGGGCCCTCCCCCACTTTAATGAGTCATGTCTCGTCCTCCCCCAAAGACAAAGCGTCAGAATTTATTTGGTCCCAAGTCTCCTACAGGGACCTGGAAGAGAGATAACTCACAGGGTAATTAGTCTCAGTGATATTCCTGGAGGTGGCAAGCAATCCAGCCCTCCTGGCCTGGAACTGTTTCCATTGTAGGAATTCTAGGAACTCATTCTCCTCTGCCTCAGTGGGAGCATATTGCTGCTGGGAATTCTGTAGGGCACACCTCCCCTCCCCCTCGGCTGTACGAAAATGTCCAACCCCATGGCCTGGAGTGGACTCAGGATTGGAGTCTTCCCAGCTGCTGCGGGAGAGGCCAGATTGGGCAGGAGGTAATTTGGGGAAAGGTGAAGTCATGGGAGAGGACCTCTTGGGTGGCACTATCTTGGGCATGTGGCAGCCCTTGTAGCGGTGTGAGTGCTTACTTGGGACTTGTACCTGGAACTCCATGATGCCCGTGGCCCTCTTGGTGGAACGAGGACAGGGCGCTGATTTCAGTTGCTCACCTACGGGGCTAGCCAGCCCCGCCTGACTCCCATGGCAATTCCCTGGGATGGCTTCCAAGTCGCAGCGTGGCTCCGTGGTCTGAAGAGGTGCACGTTCCAGAGCTACGGAACAGCTAGCGCTGGGGTTCAGGTTGTGGGCAGGTGCTTGTTGTTGTCTTTTGTCTTGCTGCGCATGCATCTTCTGCTTCTTGGCTGGGTTGCCAGTCCATCACATCGCTGGAGCCTCCAGTCTTGGGCTCCTTCCATGTTTTCTTCTCCTGAGCTCCTGGCTTTCTCGTGTCTCGGGGAAGAAATTCCTGCATGGTGCTGCCTGTCTGCCCCGCAGTCTTGTCAGAGGAGCAGGGGTCCAGAGCTCTGGGCCACTCCTCCAGGGTCGAGGAAGTTGATTTTGGCTTGTTGGCCAGGAGCCGGGTGACTAAGCGCGGCTCCCCTGGATGTGCTTGTGGAAGCCATGTGGCTGCACAGCGACAGACCAGTAGGCAGGTAAAGGGAATTAAATATCTGCCCAAGTTCTGTCTCCAAAATTGTTGCTAGGCGTTTTTAGTAAAAGTAGTAGGTTTAAGATTTTTTTTTTAAGTTTAGCTATTTAGATCTAGAGCAGGGCTCGGATCTCCTACCCAAGCAGTAGGGCAATCCAGACTGGAGAGTCAGGCTCCTGGTCACCAGATGGGCTCCTTGAAAATTTGCATTTCAATTGCCCTATCTGAGGGAGCAGAGGTGTGATCTAATCAGTCTGGATGACTTCAGCCCCACTGAAGGAGAAAGGTAGAGCTCTAATGGAACAAACCCGTCTCTTACAAACACTACAACACACTGAATTATTTGAAATGCTGCTCATGGGGGAAAAAGGAACCCTCAGCATGGGGGGCTGCAAGGGACAGAGATATCAAAGAAAATGTTTGTTGACAAGAGTGCCTTTGGTCAGTACTACTCATCCTGGAAGATGTGTCATATGGGCCTCAACATTATTTAAGGTGTACAGAGAAACAACAGAAACATTAATGGAGTTCTCTTACGGATCTATCATCTTAACAAGAAGCAGAAAAATAAACAAATACTATACCAACTACCTCAATCCAATTAAAAACAAGCTCAGAAAGAGGAGACATCTACACTTTCCCTAGAAACTTCTCACCTCTTCGTAGCAAGTTGTCAGGTCACTAAATTATTTTTATGAAATCTGAAGAGAAACCAGAGTGCTTTTAAATTGTGATGGCCTATGGCCTAGTGCAATAACGTTTATTATTATTATTATTACTTAGTTGAACGTTCAACTGTTCTAACCATATAGTGCAGGGGTAGTCAACCTGTGGTCCTCCAGATGCTCATGGACTACAATTCCCATGAGCCCCTGCCAGCGATTACTGGCAGGGGCTCATGGGAATTGTAGTCCATGAACATCTGGAGGACCATAGGTTGACTACCCCTGATATAGTGGAAAGCAGTCTTTAGAAGCTTGGTATCAGGCAGAAGGTTTTAATACTCCTTCCTCTGGCTACCAGGAGAGCAAATGTCACTAATAATGGGGGACCAGCTCCTAGTGTTTTTGGAGGAAACTTCGGTGCTGGATTCATACCAGTCTGGCTTCTATCCTGGCCACGGGGTGGAGACAGCATTGGTCGCCTTGGTGGATGATCTCCGGCACCAGCTTGATATGGGACTCAGGGATATGGGACTCAGTCCTTGGCTGGTTACGCTCCTTCCTCCACAATCAGTCCCAGAGGGTAGCAGTGGGAGTGGGAGAAGAGTTAACGTGTCCCTATCAGCTCCCTTGTAGAGTTCCTCAGGGCACGGTGCTCTTTCCCACTCTTTTTAACATCTTTATGCGCCCTCTGGCTCAGCAGGTCCAGAGTTTCGGGCTGGGCTGCCATCAGTACGCTGATGACACCCAGCTCTATCGCCTCATGAATGGCCGCCCAGGCTCCCCCCTCCCCCAGATCAATTCATCAGTTATTTGTAAGCTGTTGCTGGGTGGCTCCAGCAGAGTCGCCTGAGACTCAATCCCTCCAAGACAGAGGTCCTATGGCTGGGTAGGAAGAGGGCAGACCAGAAAGCACGTTTGCCCACCCTGGCAGGGAAGCAACTGATCACTGCGCCCCAGGCCAGGAATCTGGGTGTGACCTTGGATGCTTCACTTTCCATGGAAGCACAGGTCAAGAAGGTAGCCTGCCAGGCATTTTTCCATCTTCACCAGGCGAGGCTACTAGTGCCCAATCTGACCATAGTGATCCATGCGACAGTCACCTCCAGGATTGACTTCTGTAACTCGCTGTATGTTGGTCTGTCCTTGTCTCTGACCCGGAAATTGCAATTGCTGCAGAATGCAGCTGCTAGGGTCCTCACAGGAACATCTTGGAGGGCCCATATCCAGCCTGTGCTGAGGCAGCTGCATTGGTTGCCAGTTGTATCCCGGATCAGGTTCAAGGTTTTGGTATTAACCTTTAAGGCCTTACGTGGTGTGGGACCCACGTATCTGCGAGACTGCCTGTCGCCCTATGCTCCCTGCAGGGTCTTGCGCTCTGCGGGTTCCAACTTATTGGTCATTCCTGGCCCCAGGGAGGCTCAACTGGCTTTGACTAGGGCCAGGGCCTTTTTGGTCCTGGCCCCTACCTGGTGGAATGAGCTCCCAGAGTTCTTCCATCAGGCTTACGGTTGACGCCAGGGCGAAGAGAAGATCTATGGGCCTCCCCAAAGGAGAAGTAGCCCACCATAGGTGGTAGTCATCCTCTCCCATGATTTCCCAGCGAGGTGGGTTGCTGCTGGTTGTTGGTAGTTTTCTAATTGCTGGTTTTAAGGGGAAAATATGATTTTTAGGGGATTGTATTGATTTATTTTATTTTTTCTTCTTCTTCATCAATCATCATCATCAGTCGTGGGTAATAATAATAACAATAACAACAACAACAACAACAATTTGTGCATGTGCAAGCACACGAAAACCACATAAGATCTGCACGTGTATCTCTACTGCTGGGTGGTTTCACCTCTTCACCTGTGAAACAAGAACAGTAGCCATCCCATCTCATAGGGCTGTTGAGAGGTGGAATAGACCATGTATGTTCTAAATGTTTTAAACATGGCTTATCAGTATCTGAGTTTTCTCTAGTTACTTAATGCACTTACCTGAGATTTATGGAACATCTGCAAATTGATAGCTTTAACTTCCTCCAGCTGTTGACGAAGGGCTACCAGAGTATCCTGTTTTTCATGAGTATCTTTCTCTAGAAGTTTCATGGCAATTTCCATTTCTATTTTCATTCCAATTTGCAGCTCCAGCTCTTTTTCCAATTCCTTAAAAATTACAGTGTAAAGCACAAAAATAAAACATTTCTGCTACGCTATGCACGACTTGAGCCATGTATTAGATCACAAACACAAGTTGCATTTTTACACGTTATGTAACAAGTTCAATCAGCTATTAAGTAGAAATGGGGATGTTTAATTTTTGCCATAGAAGTCAACAACAGCAATTATCAATATGGATACTAGAATGCATGAGAGTATTCCTTGTTGTATTCGTTCAGAAATCTCATACTTTATAAAAGCTTGTTTGCTATTACCAGGGAACTTCCTATGTATGAGATATTTAAACCACCTAGCCTTCTTCTATGCTGGCCTGAGGTGACCTCAAGTTGAAAGCTTGATCCATTGCCTCTGTTCAGAGAAGGCCCTTGGAGGAGACTTTATCCCAAATGAATTTAAATCAAATCCCTATTGGTAGGAAGAGATCCTTGCTTCACTGTTTTCACAAATAAACCCATTTGGACCCCAAGTAGTTCTGATCTTTAAGAAAGACCAGCTCTTGGATCCAAGCTATTACAATCTAATTAGCCTATTATTGTGTCTGAGCAAACTATATTCTTCATATTTGCTAGATGCATTAACTGATTGACTTGAAAGAAGTGACATTCTGGGTCAGGAGCAGATGGGGTTCAAGAAAGGTAGTTCAACTCTGGACTGTTGCCTAATTATATACACTAATAATTTCCCAAATGGCTACCTTTATGTAGAATTGATCAATCTGAAAGCAACTTTGGACATCATCCCTAGGATGAAGGAAATTCTTACATGTGTTTCTGCTGAACATTTCAAACTGCCCTGATCCACAATGACCTATAAAAAGCAATTGTGGGGATACACACAGTGTTCTCTGGACTCTGAACAGGAGACGTGTGTTCGCAACATACATACTCTCTCGCTTCACTAGGAGACAATTCTAATTAATGTTACAGGCTTGCTCAAGTAAGTTAGTATTTACCTATACATTCCATGTCTTGCTCCTTGTCACAAATACCAATCGATATTTAGAAGGGCCAAGACAGTTCCTGTCCCATATATTAATGATCCATTCTGGATCCCGCAACATAATTCTCCTCACTCTTCTTTCCAGTCACTGCAGAAGTTCTTCTCCGCTGTGTGTTCACTTCCTTAGCTGTTTGCACTTCCATGTGTACAATATCAATGTTTTTCAAGTATCCCCTACACATGTGGAAATGCTAGTGGTGGAGAAGCGAAGGGTCTCCATGGAAGAATGCCTTTCCAGTAGATGGAGAGAAGCGTGAGAGAAGGAAACCAAGCCACCTTCTCAGTGGTCCCTCTCACTGGCTGAGCTGGACTCAGAGTGCTCTACCCAGAATCCAGTGTGTGTGTGCGGGGAGATGAGAAAATGGAAAAAGGTCTATCTAGTTCATAGAAAAATCTAC